>NW_006399861.1:2599061-2659191 GCF_000299155.1 Elephantulus edwardii | reverse complement strand
GCTTCGTCTGACATACTTTGGACATGTTGCCAGGAGGGACGGGTCCTTGGAGAGGGACATCATGCTTGGGAGGGTGGAGGGACAGCTCAGGAGGGGAAGATCCTCTATGAGATGGATTGATTCGGTGACTGGGGTAATTGGGATGGGCGTGTCAGAGGCAGTGCGGTTGGCGCAGGATAGAGCAGGATTTAGGGCTGTTGTGCATAGGGTCGCTATGAGTCGCAACGACTCGACGGCACATAACAACAACAACAAGCAATCCTTAGTCATTGTTTAGCTCTCTGATGCATGGCAAGTAACTGCGAAGACCAGGGCCTGAATCAGGCACACCTTAGTCTCTAGATTGACGTCATTGTTTTTTAGCACATTGGGGAGGTCCATCCCTGACAGCAGATTTCCCCAGTGCAATTCATCTTCTGATTTCCTGATGCTGGTGCCAAGAGTTTTGGCGGTGGTACCAAAGGAGCTGAAATTGTTAACAGCCACGATCTCTTCTCCATCTATCATGATGATGCCAATTGGCCTAGTGGTGAGAATCCTTGTCTTCTTGATGTTGAGCTTCAATCCATATTGAAGGCTGCAGTCCTTCACCTTCTGCAGCATTTCAGGGCCTCCTCAGTTTGGGCAAGCAAGGTTGTGTCATCTCCATAATGGATGTTGTTGTTGAAGAGTCTTTATCCAATTCTGCTGCCAAACTTCGATTTCTCCTTTATACCTTATATATTATCTTTCTTTTTGCTAAAATTAGAAAGAAAAAAAATTAGCAGGAAAAAGCAAGTGTGGTGGTGTGTGTTTGTTTTGTTTTTTTGGTTGGGTTTTTGCCTGTTAGACATTTTACTGTGAATCTGTAAAAATATTTGTATAAACTTTTTCTTGATTTTTTTTATAGTAAGTTAATAATACTTTTTCAAAATATGTTTTCATGATTGATTTATTTCATTCAGTATAATATGTTCATCCATGTTTTGAGGTGTTTTGTGAGTTCATCATGTACTTGATCTAGTATTACATTATGTGTATGTACTATAGTTTGTATAGTCAGTAATTTGTTAATAGCCACTTATGTTGTTTCCATCTTTTTGATTCTATGAAAAATGCTACAGTGAGCATGAGTTTGCCTATGTCTATTCACGTCATGGCTCTTATGCCAGTAAGATATTTACCTAGTATTTAGGTTGCTGGATTACATACTATTTCTATTTCTAGCCTTTTGAGTGCCATATGATTTTTTCACAGTAGCAATACCATTTTTATTTTCCCCTCACTGGTTTTTGTCTTTTTTCTGGCATATTTGATTGTTACCATTATTATCAATGTATGTTTGATTTGCATCTCTCTCATGTTAAGGTTCTAGGTGCAGATTGTTTGTAGGATAGCTGTGAGTCATAGTCAACTCATTGGCACCTAACAATAGCAATGGCTAATAGGTATAAGCATCTTGTATTTGTTGGCTACTTATATGCTTCTTTGATATGGTATGCCTTTTTTTTTTGTGTAATATCTATTCTGAATACTAGTGTTACTCTCTTCCAAAGATTTTGGTATATTGTGCTCTAATTTTATCTGAGTCTTAAGAATTTATTGCACAGTGGTTTTCAAGCCAGTTTATTATTTTTCACTGTTGTTCTAGTGTTGTTGGTTTTTAATTTTTTTTTTTTTTCATTTTTCTCCCCCCTTTTTCTTCCTATTATGATTTTTTGATTTATAGTGTTATAATCAGAGAGGATGTCTTGTAGTCTTGTATTTCAGTGAGGTCAGGTTGGTTTATTATGCTATTTAGATCTTCTGTATCCTTTTGAATGTTGTAACCTTTTGTTGTTTTGTTTTTTTTTTAAATGTCTGTTGATGGAGTTACTCTTTGGTTGTTCTGTTGATCATTAAAAGTGATATATTGAGGTCATCAGCGTTATCTTATTAAAAAGAACAAGGGTCACGTGGAGATGGCCATGTCTGACCTTTACTGACTTCATAAACGGGAATGGTCCCTGTCAACAGCATGAATAGCACAGAACCATTTCCCATGAGATATATTCCCCATAATCCCATACCTCTTTCTACTCAGCTGAACACCAATCTTACTGCTTTACTGAGTTCAAAATCAAATGTGTTAGCTCACAGACCACATAGAAGCCTGTTCGGGAAGACAAAAGGTTATCAGCCAGGTTAGTAGCATAATACAGTCAACATGAGTCTTGAAATGTACTCACAGGCACCTCAGCCTTGAGCCTCATGGCTTTAGGCCAGTAAGTTCTCAGTCCTGTCAGTATTGGCTCCCCTCCCCCCTCTAACTTAGTGTTACAATGTTCTCAGTCCTGGGGATTATAGCCCCTGCATCTCCCCCTGAACCCCCAGTAGTCTAACAAACTTGGATAAAACGCTCTTAGCTCACATTCCAATTATGTAGCACTGTAAAGGTCTCCTCTCATGTCAGGTCTCTAGTTCGACCATGGCTGCTATTTCCTCCTGGTAAGTTTTCTTTGCTGGTGATGGCACATGGTCTCATTTTTCTTCACTAGCAGGGAAGAGATAAGATTTGTGGCTACAGCTGTTCAGTTCATTGGCGAGAGTTGCCAGTCTCTTTGTAGATCCTTGAGTCTGGCCAGTCCCCTTGTAGATAGCCTGACACGCCTTATTCACATGTTTCTGCCCATCCACTTGGTCAGGTCAGATTAATATGGCTAAAAAAGCTATATTGAAAGAATTCCACATCATAGACCTGTCTTTTTCTCTTTTCAGTTTAGTTAGTATTGTAGTTTTATGTATTTTGGAGCTCTGTCATTTGGTATGTAAATATTAATTATGATAATGTCCTTTTGGTAGAGTGACCACTTCATCATTGCATGGTCCTTTCTTGTCTGTTCTGGTGGAATTTGCTTTAAAAAAGTTTATTTTAGTAGAGATTGGTATTTCCTGCGCTGCTCTTTTTAGTTCCTGTGGTGGCCTAGTGGTAAGAAGCTGCACTGCAATCTGAAAGGCGTGTGGTTTGGATCTACCAGCTGTTTTGTGGGAGAAGGATGAGCAGTCTTCTCTCATGTAATTTACTGCCTCTAAAAACTTGCTAGATGGTTCATGCTTGCTTTCTTTTCTTAGTCCATTTTACTACTCTGTCTCCTGAAAAAGTTCTTATGGTGTAGTGAATTATGTGCTATATTGCTCACCACATGGTCAGCAGATCAAATCTGCTAGCTCCTTTGAGAGAATAATATGAGCAAGCATTGTTATGTGATCTACTAGAAACACAATTAGACACAAAGACATAAACAGGATAGGATAGCAAAAAAATGTTATTACATAAGTGTTGTTGTATGCCACTAAGTCAGAACTGACTCATAGCTGACCCTCCAGTAAGTATTTATTCCTGCTTACTTTCTTCTCAATCATGGATAATCCTGACACTTTTATCAATTAGCATTGGAAGAAAAATTGAGAAAACTTGATGCAGCTGATTCTTGCCCTTCCTGGCTTCCATTTAATATGCTTCATCTTTAGTATCTTTACTTCGTAAATTTTTTTAGGCATGCTTTCAGTTCACATGTCCCAATGTAGTCAACATTCTTTCATTTCAACTCAGTAAGAATACTTTGCATATTTTACACTGCCTTTTTTTATTGTTATTTTAATGAAAGTTTACAGAAATGTTGGGATTTTATTAATTCATTGAGGCACACTTTACTCGCTTCCTCTTCTTCCAGATCACTTTGTAATGCCCTTCTTGTTCCAGATTGTTTTTATACATATGATGCCTAATCGTACATTCCTTTCAGAATGTTCTTTTCTTCATTTGTTCCAGTGCAGTGTTTGTTGTATATTCACTCTTTTCCTGTTCTCTTCCTCCCTTCCCCCTATGTCTGTCCTGTTTTAAGCAGTATGTAATGTCTGTCTTATGTAAAATCTGCCCTTTCGTTACTGAGATACTTCACTCAGCCTAGTGTCTTTCAGACTCATCCATATTGTCTTGTTGTTGTTAGGTGCCGTGGAGTCGAGCATGACTCATAGTGACTCTGTGAACAGAAGATCTGAGCCTTGGTCTTTCCTGTGCTATCCTCACACTTTCCAACATACAAGGGCCCATTAGAGTGTTTCAGTCCACATGGTTGAAGTTCTTCCTCTCCTTCTCTGACCCTCAACCCTTCTTGTGGGGAAGTTTTATTGATGTGCATAGGAATTTGATTTTTAGAAGATCCCATTCATCTATTTTATCCTCACCCCCCCACCCCCCAGGTTGTAGGATTTTTGCTATGCTTGCAAGTCTGTTTATACAGTAGATAAAAGCTTTTAGAGTTGTTCCTAATTTTTTTTAAATCTTGCATTGGGCTTTTGGTCTCTTTCTCAACCCCATTAACCAGTTGACTGTCCTTCCTCTATATTGGCAAATTTACTCTCTAGCTATAACAAATTAGAGAAGCTCTAGAGAGTTGTACACCAGCTACAGATGATTTACTGTTTAAAAAAAAAAATCTAAGAAATGCTGGTTGACATTTATGAGCCCTGTAATAAACATTCCACGTTCTTTCTACATAATTCTTCTATAGTAGGGCTGATCTTTACAGAATTTCTAAATCAGTGTGTTTGGCTCACTTACCATCTGATTTAAAGTTACTTTTTACTAGGCAAATGAACTTTTTCCACAGAGAACTTAAGAGAAAGGACAATGGTTACAGAACAGGGTTAAAGTCTTTTGTTTATGGGGTCACTATGATATTGCCAAGCCCTTATCTTCCATTTTGGACTTCCTTTGGCTCATCTCTGTATGATGGCACTCTTGTTTTGGTTGAGGATCTGTGTAGATTGTTTGATTGTTTAAGCCTCTTGTTTAGAATCAACAAAACATCCAGGAAGATACTTCTGTTTAAGGCCAAGGCCTTGTCTCCATTTTGGAAACTGGGTGAAGTGACTGGACTCTGTAAGATGGGCTCTCTTGTTTTGGTTGAAGGTCATTGTGGAATTTTCTTATTTAAATTTGGTTCCCCTCTTCCCCATTTATTATTATTATTATTATTAAAGTCTCTTATTTAGAGTCAACAAAACCTTCTGGAGAGCTCTTATATTTACTAAGTCGGGTCCCAGGGATTATCTTTTAATCCTTTGCTACTATATTTTGGAGGAATATTCTAAGTTGTGCAGCAGCACTCTTAAGTCAATTTGCTGTGTTAAATAAGGTAATCTGGGTTTGCTGTGATGCTGAACTTTTTACCACTGGGGTCTCAAATGCCATAATGGCTGCCCGTGAAACAATAGTCATAGAAACGCCTCAGGTCTTTTGTTCATGGAGTCACTATGAGTAGTGTGTGACCTGATGGTAAATTAACAGCAACAACATGGGAAATTTTTAGGTGGTCAAGTAAACACATTCATAGATTACTTCTTGAATTCTGGAGTTAAAGTTTTAAAATCCGTTTTTGGTTTGAATTCTTTTTTTTTAAGTTTAGTGTCACTGAAATACCTGAAGTCTATTAAATGTCTGGCTTATATATTTTAAATTATTTTGAAAGTCATTGTATTACTTTGTATACCAATTGCTGTGGTCGGTTTTTATTCATGGTGCCTCATATGAGAGGGAATACGAATTGATCCATAGAACTTTGAATGACTGCTGGTTTGGTTTTTGATGTGGTGTATGTATGTATGTATGTATGTATGTATGTATGTATGTATGTGTGCATATAAATTGCCATATCTTTTTTCTATTTGTATGTTGAATTTCTAGCATTTGGTTAGCAGCAAAACATACTAATTACATTGCCTAAAGGTGATAATTTTGCTATTGATGTAAATATTTCATCTTATTCTCTACAAAATAATTGTATTCACCACTGACTTGTAACTGTGGGTGAAATATGTAATGAAATTGAGTAGGTTGGAGATCCCAAGGATGGTTCATCACAGTGCTAAGGGTCAGAGCTGCTTTTGATAGGCTTCCTGTGAGTAGTAGTTAATGCTAGGGCACCTAACAGTAGTCTTCAGATAACAGAAAACAGATGTAAGCCTTATGGATATTTTTTTCTCCTTATTCACAGTACCATTTTTTCCTTATAGTACCGTTTAATGAAATGTTTAAAAAAATTAATACTAGTCATTTCTAGTTCAAGATTACAGTTTAATATTGTGATCCACACTGTGAATGTGTGCAGTATTTTACTTTGTTAAATACTTTCTTATGTATCATCATGCTCTTAACTTGCAAATAAATGTTAGAATAAGTAGTAGTATCACCCTGAATTCCAGTGAAATTAAGTCATTTGCTCAGCACTGCATAGTTAATTGTGACTGGATCTATATCCTTGTTTGTTTTCTGTTTAATCAGATACTGTGTTGTGATAGTCAAAAGTATACTTCTGCTGTTTAATCTTGAACTAAACATTGCTTTTTTTATTTGTTTTTTTCCTTAGGGAAACAATGTTCACCAAAGCAAAAACAAGAGCAAAAAAGAAGCCACGTAAGCGTTCGGATAGTTCTGGAGGTTATAACCTCTCAGATGTTATTCAGAGTCCACCATCCACAAGTTAGTAGAAAGAGTGTTGGTATATTTTTATAGTTCTGTATAATCTTTTATATACCTTTATTGTCTCATTTATTTAGTATATGCTAAACCCTGTTATACGGCATTTGCTGTGATGCAATATAATGTGGAAATTATCAAATAGTATAATTAATATAATATCCAATTTAGTTTGCTTGGCTCCACAATCAATACTCTTGGCACCAGCAGCCAGAAAATTAAAAGACATATTGCCATGGGAAAGTCTGTTGTTAGGGACCTCTGGAAAGTACTCGAGCAATGGTGTATCTCTGGAGACAAAGGTGCGTCTGGTACGGGCCATGGTCTTTGCAATCACTTGTTATGCATCAGAGAGTTGGATAATGACTAGGGAGCATAGAAGGAGAATTGATGCTTTTGAGCTTTTGTGTTGGAGAAGAATGCTGAAGGTGCCATAGACTGCTAAGAGAACAAACAGATTCATCCTGGAGAGGGTTAAACCGGGCTGCTCCTTGGAAGCAAGGATTCTGAGGCTTCGTCTGACATACGTTGGTCATGTTGTAAGGAGAGACCAGTTCTTGGAAAGGGACATCAGGCTTGGGAGGGTGGAGGGCAGGTGCAGGAGGGGAAGGCCCTCTGGGAGATGGATTGATTCGATGACTGGGGCAATCGGGATGAGTGTGTCGGAGGCAATGAGATTGGCACAGGACAAAGCAGAGTTTAGAGCTGTTGTGCATAGGGTAGCTATGAGTCAAAAGCGACTTGACGGCACATAACAACATACTGAGGATATTTACAGCCTAGGACCTCCAGTGGATGGTCAGCTGTGAGTCATTTCTGCTTGTTGGGAATTATAAAGAGCTGTTTTAAACATTTTTTATTTAATTGTACAAGTTAGAAAATCCTATTAGTTTACTTTGTGCTTTGTTTAGATTCTAATTTAAAATAAATGAAAAGGAATATCTGAACCTAAGTAAAAAGTTATGTTTTATTCTGTTTATATTTGAAATTACTCTAGTTCCAGTGAATCTGAGGGCAAGATAAGAAGGAAGTGCAGCAGCAAGGAAAACCCTCATGCACACATTTTGTCTTTTATATATTTCCAGACTTTTGCCACAGGGCCAAGCAATCAGCTGGCTAAAATGAGAGGCAGAAAGATGTGTAATACTTCTTCCAATATGAAATTGAATAAACCCACCCCCTTCACTGCTTTCGTACAGAATATTTCCACACTGGAAGGGACAGGGTGGATGTAGAATTTACTAATTTGTTCTTTTGTGAAACCAATTATTGGGCCAAGAAGCAGTCCTCAGGACAAAGCCAGGAAACACTGCATGGTTCAAAATCAAGAAAGGAGTGCATCAGGGATGCATCCTGTTTCCATACCTTTTCAATCTGTATACAGAACAGATCATTCGGGAGGCAGGGCTTTATGAGGAGGAGTGTGGCATCAGGATCAGAAGAAGACTCATCAACAATCTATGTTATGCATATTGACACAACCTTGCTTGCTGAAAGTAAGGGGAACATGAAGTACTTGCTGCAAAAGGTCAGGGACTCTAGTCTTCAATATTTATTGAAGCTCAACATCAAGAAGACAAGGATTCTCACCACTGGGCCAATTAACAGCACCATGATAGATGGAGAAGAGATTGCGGTTGTTAACAATTACAGCTTGCTCAGCTCCACAGTTAATACTCATGGCACCAGCAATCAAGAAATCAAAAGACGAATTGCACTGGGAAAATGTGCTGGGACCTCTCCAGAGTACTGAAATGGAACAGTGTCAGTCTAGAGACTAAGGTGCACCTAATTCCAACCATGGTCTTTGCAATTACTTGCTATGTATCAGAGAGCTGGACAGGAACTAAGGATGACAGAAGAATCAGTGCCTTCTAGTTATGGTGCTGGAGGAGTGTCTTGAAGGTATGTCATGGACCACCAAGAAAACAAGAGTGAAACCAAGTCTCTTCTTGGAGGCTAAAGCTCTGTTTCACATACTTTGGGCAAATGGCCAGGAGGTACAACATACAGCTTTATTGTTGCTGAAAAATTTTTAAATTGTCTTTATTGCTTCTTAAAACAGATCTCCAGAGATTAGTTTTCTTAAGTGTATTGCATAATTGGTGATTTTAAAACTTATTTAAAATTGAAAATGACCTAAAAATTTCCATTTTACTTTTTTACTGAAACCAATTTTTCTTTCCATTTCTTTTTAATTAAGATTTTGATGCAGTGAGCCAGTAATACACAATAGTACACTACTATGGATAATTATATGGCACTTTCTCAAAAAGCAACTAATAGAAATACCTTACCTAGTAGCTCCCTCTTAAGTCTATCAGGTACGCCTGATCCAGCCCATGATCTTTTCAAGTACCTCCTCTACATCTGAAATGAGGATGAGCAAGAAGAATTTATACCTTTGAGTTGTGGTGGCACAAAATACAGAACATCCCATGGACTAACAAACAAATATGTCTATGAGGAAGTGTAACCAGAGTGCTCCTTAGAGGCAAGCACAGTGAAACCTCATATCCCATGCTTTGGGGATGTTAAATAGGCGGGCTCTGTCCTTGAAAAAGATATCATACTAGGAAGAGTAGAGAGTCAGAAAAAGAGAGGAAAACAATCAAGGAGATGGATTGACCCAGTGACTTTAACAGTGGGTCCAGGCATCGCCTGATTCAGGCCATGGTCTTTTCAGTCACTTGCTATATGTCCGAGAGCTGGATGTTGAATAAGGATGACAGAAGAGGTATTAATGCCTATGAGCTGTTGGTGTTAAGAAGAGTATGGAATATCCCATGGACAGCCAAAAGAATGAACAGATCATATCTTGGGGAAAGTACAGCCAGAGTGCTTGTAGGAAGCAAGGGTGGCAAAGCTCTGTCTCTGATACACTGGACGTTATTACTGGGATACTCTATTCCTGGGAAATGGGCTATCAAGCTTGGAAAAGTGGATGGTCAGTGAAAGAGAAGGGCTCCCCATTGAAATGGTTTGATAGGGGTGACTGCAGCAACAGGCTCAAGTGTGTCAGAGATAATGAGGACAGCAAAGAGTAGGACAAGATTCAAGTCTGTTGTTCATAGGGTTGCTATAAGTTATAGTCTATTCAGTGGCACTTAACAGCAAATACATAATAGACACATATAGCTATAGTAATTGAATCAGTATTCAGAATCATTACTCATTATTAGAAAAAAAAATGGAAACTTCCCCAATTTTCACCTAAGGATAGATGGATTGTGGTACACATATACAATGAAATACTATGTAGCTATAAAGAATAATGAGGCCGTGTGACCTCTTACAAATGAGGAAATCTGGAGGACATGATGCTGAATGAAATAAGCCATTCATATATCATTTTGCAACAACAGTATTAGATGCTGTCGAGCCAGCTCCAACTCCAAGTGATCCTGTGTATATCAGAATGATACCCCGCACAATCCTGTTCCTGGCTCACAAATCTCTGCTGTGATTAATTTAAGACCGTTATTGCAGTTACTCTATCAATTCATCTCACTGAGAGCCTTTCTGTCCTTCATTGATTCTCCACTTTTCCAGGCTTAATGTCCTCTTCCACATGATAACTTGCCCACAGTATGTGAGGGGAAGTCTTGCAGTCATTGGCTCTGTGGAGCACTCCTGCTACACTTCTTCCTGTACAAATCTGTTTATTCTCTTGACTGTGCATGTATATTCAGTATTCTTTGCCAATATCATAATTAAAAGGCATAAATTCTTCTTCACGCTTTCTTATTCATCGTCCAGCTTCTCATGCATATGAAGTTACTGAAAATGCCATTGCTTGGGTCAGGAGCACATTAAGTCTTTTAAATGACATCTTAGCTCTTTAGTACTTTAAAGAAGTTCTTGGCAGCAGATTTCACCATTGAACTGGTAGAGACTAGAGGGAATCGCCAAGAGTATCTACCCTAGTTACTCTTTGAACTTGAAATTACTCTTTAAGATCATCTTTCTACCAAATAATAAACTGACTTATAAAATAAACAATACCACCTATAGATAATGTAGCTCTTTAGTCAGTTCATTTCATGAAACTAAATAGTTAACATGGAAGCTATATCAGTAGAAACAAAATAATGTAAACAATGAAATTGCTGATGTATTGTAAAAATTGTGACTAATGCCACAGAACAATGTATGTGTGTATAAATTATTAAGTGGGCTAATAAGCTGTACAAATTATATACTGAAGCACAATAAATATTTTTTAAAAAGAATTTGTCACAGTGAATAGAATTTAAATGTATTTTAAATAGCAAAAATAGAAACTTAACTATTGGATTTACAAAATATATAGTACATCTGTATTTACAGAATCTTTTTTAAATTTCACATTTTAGTATTAGTAACATCTGGTAAAACTTATTCTGTGGAGTCTCTACCAGAGCTGTTGACTTCAGATTCTGAAGGAAGCTATGCAGGAGTGGGCAGTCCCAGAGATTTACGGTCCCCTGATTTCACAGCAGGATTTCATTCTGATAAATTGGAGGTTTGTTTTTAATGCACTGTTTACCTTCATTTTGAGATCTGCCGACTGTTAATCTTTACTGTTTGTGTGTAACTGATTTGATTCCAATTTACTGTGACCCTAAAGCACAGTTAGGTAAAATTGCCCCAGTGCTTCTTGGCTATAATCTATGAAAATAGATTGTTAGACCTTTTCTCCTGTGAAGTAGATTAAACTGTAAACCCCCCCTTCACTAGCTGAGCACTTTGGCGATTGAGTTGTCAGGTCTTCTTAAAGCACAATGTAAGCAGTGCTAATTCTCAACTTCCCATGAGATTTTTTAATTGTTGAGATTTTAATGACAGTTTTAGGTACTTTATGACTTTATAGTCTTCCTGATACTGAAATACAGTGTTGATGTGAAATACATAAAAAATATATAGATATATTGAGTTCCAACTTAATGGTAGTAAGTTGAATTTTGTGGGCTAGAGTCATATTGAAAAACATATTTTTCATTAAATAGGGAGCTCTGGTGACCTAGTGGATAAGAAATTGTACTCCCAACCCAAAGGCTGGTAGTTTGAATCCACCAGTGGCTCCATTCGAGAAAGATGGACAAGTTCTTTCTGTGAGATGTACAGCCTCTGGAAACTACTGGAGGGTCAGCTATGAGTTGGTTCTAATTTGAACACAATGAGTTGATTGTTCTAGCTAAATTCCTTTAAATTTATTTTATGAAATGTCAACAAACATCCACTGAAATATATCTAAGAAAGTTACTTGAAAATAAGCCTAGTTCCAGATTCTGCTTAGTCTCTTTCCTCCCTGATACTAATGAGAAGACAGAATGAGAAATAATTGAGTTTTTATCCTAGACTATTTACAAGTGATATCAGATATTTCTTAGGACTTATATTTTATTATTGTTAATTTATAAGAGGTGAGTCTCTTAACTTGCAAAACTAGGCTCCTACTTATTTCTAGGACTTAGTTTTCTATGTAGAGCATAGAAATACTTATTCTGTAATTTGTAGAGATTTGTAAGATAGTATCACTTTTCCTATCTTAGAATCTTACAGGGGTCTTCAGATTTTTGGGGTGGTTTTTGGTTTTGTTTGGCTGGGTTTTGGTATTTCTTTCCATCTTTATATGGAAAATAAATGTTTTGTGGCAATTTTTTGGTTGTATAATGCTAAGATTCATCTAAAAGACAACTGCAGTTTAAAGCAAGCTTGAAGAAATAAGAAAATTTTATAATAATGATAGAACCATCTATCCTGACATTAGAAGTACCCTTTTAATAACTTGACTGACATATAGTTTAAGACTTTTGATGTCTTGAGAATTTGAGTATTTTAATTATGTTCAGAATGAATAATATTCTGGCATTTATAACAGACTTTCATTTTGTTTCATGCTAGTCATGAATATTAATTTCCACTTCCTCCTTTATATTTTATTTGAACAGCTTTTATTATTAACACTTTTATTTAGTACTCATATAGCTAATAATTCAATATGAAAACTTGTTTCCCTAAAAATTATTCTCAAAACTCTTAATAATCTAGTCACTAATGTTGCTAGAGGGTTGGTTAAGATGATAAATTTTGAGCAAAATGTGAACTAAAATGATGGATGATTATTGTCTTAAGACTTTACTCTTTAGTACAGTTTAATAAGTATATGCTCTGTGATAGCTGCTCTGCTAGTTGCATGCTCTTAATGACTTCAACAGTTTTCCCCCCTCGCTTCTACCTCCTGTAGGTAAAAGTTAAACCGTATGTTAATGGTACACCTCATATGTACTCCAGGGATGATTCAAAATCCCGGGATAAATCACCAGTGCTGAAAACATCTGCTCCACAACCCATTCCCAGTAACAAAACTGATAATACAGGCTCTTCCAATTGGCTTGCCAGCTCTTTCAGGTGAGACTTTCATTTTGTTCTGTACCAGTTAAATGAAAAATAACATTTGTTGTTAATCAAATAATAAATTCCAATGAAATAGAGTTTAAAGCTCTGGTGGCCTAGAGGTAAGAATCTCCATAACAATCCTCAAGGCACATGGTTCGAATCCACCAGCTGCTCCATGGGAGAACTGGGATAAGCTCAGATACCTCTGAAAACCCACCAGAGGGTCAGCTTTATTTGTTTTCCTCCTGGCAACATTTTCTTACTTTTGTATTATCTGTTAATGGGCTTCAATAACTATACACTATGTAGGTATTGTGACTTGACACCACTTATATTTTTCTTGGATAGTATATATTAGTTAAAGCTGTCAAACAACAAATCCATTCATTTGGCTTTTTAGCACATTAAGGATCAGTTAAGATCTCACTAAAGTTTATTTTCAGTTTTATAAATTCATTTTATGTCACTTCCCTGTCTTTTAAATTTATCTATATTTTAGAAATGATGTTACTTAGAAAATTCAGGTTTTTAAAACCAAAGAGTAGATGTGCTTAGAATTTAACATTTGCTCTTTAACAGTGGACAGCTTTTTGGGCCTGTGCTTCATCTTTACATGCATGCTGTGGTTAATAATAGGGAGTGCTGGTGGCCTACTGAGTAAAGAATTGTGCTTCCAACCCAAAGGCAAGTAGTTTGAATACTTCAGCTACTCTGCAAGAAAGTGATGGACAGTTTTATTCCCTGAGGTTTACAGCCTCAAAATCTGCTGGAGAGTCAGATAAAAGTTAGTTGCCGCTTGACAGCAGTTAATTTTGGATTTGATGATTGATGGCAGGCTAAAACTGCTAAATTACTTTTCAAATATATTATAGTCTACACTATAATATTTTAATTCTTGCAATGAAATTAAAAAAATACATTTTTCAAGGACTATACTAGTAATTTCACCTTCTTTAACCTTTGTTGTTGAACTGACCCATACCTGACCAGCTGGTGGGTTTTCTGAGGCAGTTTATTAAATGGGAGGAGATTGCCCTGCTTTTTCCCATGGAGCAGCTGGTAGATTTGAACCATGTACCTTCAGGATCTTGGTGTCCAATTCCTTGCCGTTAGGCCACATCTTAAAGGTGAAAGGAGGAGAAATTATCAGTATGTTCTTTGTAAAATGTAATTCTTCTTTCACTGTAACTATGTAGAGATTACAGTACTAATAGGTTTAAGGAATTTAGACTGCCTGCTGGGTAGGAAGTTCCACAATCAACCCAAAGGCAGTTAAGTTAGTTCAAATCCACCAGCTGCTCTGTGGAGAAAGATACACATTTTTAAAACATTTTTACATTCATTTTGAAGCATTGCTTAGGTGAAATAATAAAATTTTTTTCTTATGAGAATAAACAAAATATGTTTAATTTTTATCTGCGATCTCATTTATATCTAAAATTAGTTATTCCTAAATATTGTAGAATTATTTTTCTGATTATGGTGCACATCCCTATGGTGGATGTCTAATTATTAAACTTCCTTGTAATACTAATAAAAATGTATATTTTTATTAGTATTAAGTAGTAATAAGAATTCATTAAGTAGCAGAAAGCAAATAACATTTTTTAAGCTCCGTGCATCCTAATTGATAAGAATATAATTAGACTTCTGATTCAGACAAGCTCTTTTGCTTGTATTAAGCATTATTACTTGACTTTTTAAATATATATAAATTTCAGTTCTATTATTTAACATTATGACTTTGAAAGCATTTTAATAGAGGTTGGCCATAAGTGATGAAATAGACCTAAGTTATACTGTCCCTCTTACTCTTGTGACTAAGTGAATGCTATGTAAGGTAACTTTCATGTCTCATAGTCCTGTCAGCCCTCCTGCCATGGATCTCAGAACCATCATGGAAATTGAAGAAAGTCAGCAAAAATGTGGAGCTACACCAAAGACAAATTTGGGGTTAGTTAAAGACAAATGATAAAATTGGAGAAGACCATCTTGAATTTCAGTTTCAGCCCTAAAAGAATTGTAAAGCTTATTTAACTTCTTCTAGTATATTTTTACAGTTGCTGTTATAATTAATTTTAAACCTTCTTCCGAGTAATTGTGCTCCCATAACCTTATTTTTTAAATATATGCTTAAGATTGAATTAGTAACCCAACTTCTTTTATATACCATATTCATTTCTTTCTACTAGAAAAGTTATGATAGTACATTATTTAAAGAGCTAATTTATCAAGGATGGTATAAACAGATACTGCAGCTGTTGAAATTTGTGACCATTTAAATTCAGTAGTAGTAAAATCATACAAAAGAAATAGAAATCAATGTAATTTTCTATAACCTTAATTAAGAAAAACATTATTGATAATTGGTTTAATATAATTTTAGCAAAATTATTACTGGGGAATTAAACTTTCCCAAAAGCAATGAAACTTATTTAATTTCTAGCAAAATAACTTCTCATGGAATCAAACTTTCTCAGAAGCAAAGAAAACTAATTGCAATGACTACCAAAGAAAACAACTCAGGAATGAATAACATGGAAACTGTTTTATCCACTGCTTCAAAATCCACCAAACCAGTGAATGCATGGTATGTTCTTACTGTTGTTAAAATAAGCATGAATCTGTACATTAGCTTTTTCACCCCTTTATTATTATTGTAAAAAACATGTTTGGGGATACAGAGGGGTGAGGGTTGGGAGCAGAAGAGTGAGGATGGACAAGGATCAAATCACAGGGCAGCACAATTTGGTGGGTGGGGGCAATAGGTGAAGGAAATGAGAAAGATCCAGTAGGGACCAGGAGAGACAGGGTAGTGGTAAGCATAGTTCAATGGTGACTAATTTTTTTTTCTTCTTAACAAAGAATTTGTCTTATTTACTTATTTCTCATTTGGGAATGGGGCACAGACTCTCTGGCTTCTCTGTGCTGAACAGGGGCATTAATGTGAAGGAGGAAGGGGAGCCCACTTTAACACCTTACTGGTGGTTCTGGGTTAAAGCTGCATTCCTTCTTGTTCAATTAGAAGATATTTTCCGGATGTTTACTGCCCTCTGGACTGCAGAGTGTTTGCCAACATGGGTCCAGTGAGCCCTGAAGCTCCATCCTCCTTTGCTTCCTTAGCTGGCAGTTATATTTCCTTTTTGTCTCTGGAACTGGGATCAGCATTCAGATCTGGAGCAAAACTCAGTGTTATGGTTACCTATAGGAAAGGGAGCAAATCTATAGAAAAGAAACTTGTGAGATACAAATAGAAGGGCTTTGGAGGTGTTAATAGTACATAAACTGGGGAGGCGGTGGAGGAAAGTGGATTAGATAAAATTCTTTGTATACTCTAGGCAGTTGTCCCCAGTGACCTGAAGGTTCTTCCCAGGGGTTGGTGGCACACCCCGAGGGCTGAACTGCTCACCCTGGGGCCTGGGTGGCTCACCCCTGAGGGCCAGACAGCACATCCCAGGGTCCAGAATGCTCTTCCTAAGGGCCGGGTGACACATGCTAGGGGCTGGGTGGCACAACCCCCTACCAGAGTCTGGTCCCCCCTAATGTCTGGACCCTTTGCCTCACTGAAGGCTATGGTCAAGGACATGACCCCCAGTTCTGGCACCACCACCATTTCCGTGCTCTCCTCCACCAAGTCGTCAGACTGCAATTTGAAGTAGGCATCACTAATCACCCCCTTTACAAATGGAGAAGGGGTTTTGAGAATAGTGAACAGACCTTCTATAGATCTAAACCGTTTTTGGCAGCAGTAGTCAAGAAATCAAAAGATGTGGTGTATTGAAGAGATATCTTTTTGTTGTTGTTAAGTGTTGTCAAGTTGTAGACAATTCAAAGTGACCCAATGAATGAAAGACCTGAACACTTGTATAACTTTCACCATTTCTCTAAGTTCATAGTTTCTAGAGGCAAGCTATTTTGGAAGTTGATGCCATTCATGCTTCCAAGCTTGTTTTAAGCTCAACCAAACACAATCCACCATGAGTAACCATTATCACTTTTGTCACTTCAGTGTTATAGAATTTAGCATCACAGCAACCATGAGTTACCTCTGTATAGGCAGAGCAGTGATATATTAAATTTGAAGAGGGTTTGACTGAAAACAACCAAAATCAGGCCTGAGTGCCACAGATTAAAATCTCCAACCTTTGGTTTGATAGCATAGCTTTCTATCCACTAGGCCCACAGAGATCTCTCTATTTCTCACAAGTATTCTATGAACAAAAGGTCAAGTCCTTGCCCATCCTACACCATACGCACAATCTGAGAGACATGCTCAAGCGCATTACTACAGATACCTTATCAATCCATTGTGTTGATGGTCTTCTTTTCTTCTCTGACCTATCCAAGGAAATCTTCACTGAAAGCGAGATGTTTTCCCTTATCAAGCCCTTCACCTCGTGTGGCTCCGTGGCACTGCCACCATCCTCCCCACCCCCACCCCGGGGTTCCACAGCTCTTGGCATCTGCAGCTGCCAGCCATGCAGAGGCTCTGTCACACTGGCCGCAGCATCCACTGCTTGAGGACCTGTGGGCGCTGGCCATGATGGCCCCATGGGGTCGCAGCAGTGTGGGCTCGGGCGGGTAGCAGGCAGAAGTGTGACTCACCTATGTTTTTTTCAAGAATCTTTGTACTCTTTTTTTTTAATCTTTGTACTCTTGATGTTGAGCTTCAGTCCATATTGATGACCAGCAACCAACTGCTTGGCTGTTTGGGTATATATAAGTTGCATGGTCTGTTTATTTAAGAATAAGTTTATTCTGTGGCATTGTGGAGGCTCAGTCGTACCAGCTGCTGGGCCTGGTTTCTGGTGTGGATCCCTGGGGTCTGACCACGGACATCCCATGGAGCTGCGGAGGCAGTGTGGGATCAGCAGTGTGGTGCTGAGAGCCATGGGTCTCAACCATTCTTTTTTGAGAATCTTTGTCCTCTTGATGTTGAGTCTCGATCCATATTGAAGACCAGTAGTCAACTATTTAATTGTTCAATTATTGATAAACTGAGGACTTTGGAGGGCCATGGTGGCCCATTTCTTGCTGCTCTTCCAGCTCCTTGTTTTCTCCACCGATGCCATCTTGGTTCTTCGTGCTCTGTGTTTCTAAAAGCTTTAAGATAATATTCCCTTTTTACTTTTAATATTGAATTCCTTGACATGTATCAGGATTTCTAATTATGAAGTCATTAAAGAAGTAGATTGTTAACTGACATGTAATTTGAACCCACTGGCTCTCTGAGAGAAAGATGCAGATCTTCTGAACTTGCAGAATTGGCTGTTCTGCAGTCAACACCAGACCTTGTTCTGACTGATAATAAGCTTCTTTGTTGGATTTTTTCCCCCAAAACACTTAAACATGCTCATGGAAAACCTATACCTAGATAAAGTAGTTGTGCAAACAGAGCAGGGAAACACTATGTGGTTTAAAAATGGGAAAGGTATGTTGTCAGGGTTGTATCCTTTCTCCATACCTATTCAGTCTCTCTGCTGAGCAAATTATTCAAGAAGCTAGACTGGGATAATTGGGATGGGAGTGTCAGAGACAGTGCGATTGGCACAGGACAGAGCGGAGTTTAGGGCTGTTGTACATAGGGTCGCTATGAGTCGCAGGCGACTCGACGGCACATAACAACAACAGCAGACTCTGAGAAGGGGGGGAGTATGACATCAGGATTAGAGGAGGACTAATCAATAACCTTTGTTATGCAGATGACAGAACTATGCTTGCTTAAAGTGAGGAAGACTTGAAACATTTACTGGAGAAGATCAAACACTGCAGCTTTCAATATTTGTTGCATTTCAAAGTCGGAAAACTAAACTAGATGGAAAAATGGCAGCTTCTTAACACTAGTTAAGTTAGACCACTAGTTGTTGTTATGTGCCATTGAGTCGCCTGTGATTCATAGCAACCCTGTGTACAACAGCCCTAAACACTGCTCTATCCTGTGCCAGTCTTACTGTCTTTGACACACCTACACCCATTACCCCAGTCACTGAATCAATCCGTCTCATCGAGGGTCTTCCTCTCTTGTGCTGTTCATCCACTCTCCCAAGCATGACATTCCTCTACAAGGACTGGTCCCTTCTTGCAACATGTCCAAAATAGGTCAGATGAAGCTTCAGAATCCTTCTCTCCAAGAAGCAGCTTGGTCTCACCCTCTCTAGGCTGAACTTGTTTGTTTTCCTAACAGTCCATGGTATATTCAACACTCTTCTCCAGCATCATAGCTCAAAGGCATCCATTTTCTATCATCCCTAGTCATTCTCCAGCTCTCTGATGCATAGCAAGTAATTGCCAAGACAATGGCCTGCATCAGGCACACCTTAGTCTCCACACTGACATCATTTCCCTTCAGTACAAAGAAGTACAAAGTAAAGTATTAGAATGAAATGGGCAAAGAGCTGGAGACAGAAAATCACAGGGGCCTAACTCACACAACATTTCTTAACCTGAAGGAACTGAGGAACAAAATCAAGCTTCAAGTTGCAATACGATGCTTTGGGCACAATAATAAATGATCCAGGAAACATTAAAACAAGATGGAAAGAGTATACAGTCATTGTACCAAAAAGAGTTGGCAGACACAGAAGAATTTGATGAAACAACATGAGCAAGGAAAGATGATGAAGGAAGAAGTTCAAGCTGTTCTGAAAGAATTGGCAAAAAACAAGACCCCAGGAATTGATGGTGTACCAATTGACATATTTCAACAAACAGACACTGCCCTGGATGAACTCACCAGGTTAGGCCAAAAAAATCTGGAGGACAATCATCTATCCAACTGACTTGAAGAGATCTGTATTTGTTCCCATTCCAAAGGAAGGTGACCCACAGAGTGTGAAAATTATTTAACAATATCATTGATATCACATACAACTAAGATTCTACTGAAGATTATCCAAAAATGTAGACTACTAGAGCTCCCTCCAGTGTAATTTTTGTTGTTAGGTGCCATTGAGTAGACTACAACTTATAGCAACTCTGTAAACAAAAGATTTTTTAAAAATTATTATTAATTTCAATGAACCTTTACAGAGACTTTGGATTTCCATTCATTCATTGTTACACTTTTCTCCCCGCTCAACCCCCCAACCACAGTTTGCTCTTCTCTTTGAAAAAAAAATTCCTTCATTGGTTTACAATCCCCCTTGAGTTGATTTTTGTATATGGAGTGAGGTGTGGATCGTGCTTAATTCTTCTGCAGGTAGTTTTCCAATTTTGCCAACACCATTTGTTAAAAAGGCTGTCGTTTTCCCACTTAACTAATTTCATCTCCTTGTCAAAAATCTGTTGACCATAAGTAGAAGGGCTGATTTTCGGGTTCTCAATTCTATTCCATTGCTCTTTGTGTCTGTCATTGTACCAGTACCATGCTGTCTTAACTATAGTCCACGGCAGTAGGATTTCAAATCAGGGAATGAGATGCCTCCTACCTTTTTCTATTTTTAAGGAGTGCTTTCCTTATTTGGGGCTGCTTTTCATCCAAATGAAACTGGAGATTGCCTTTTACATCTCGTTGAAGAATGGGATTGATACTTGTATTGGGATTGGGTTGAACATGTAAATTGCCTTTGGTAGTATTGCCATTTTCACAATATTGAGTCCTCTTATCCATGAGTAAGGGATCTTTTTGTTCCTTGTAGTAATGTTTTGCAATTTTCTTTGACTAGATCCTTTGTGCTTCTGGTTAGATTTGCTCCCAAATATAAACAAAAGATCTTAACCATGTTCTATCCTGTGCCATGCTCACACTTCCTGACACAAAGGAACCTATTGTGGCAGTCACTGCATCAATCCATCTGGACAAAGGTCTTCCTCTCCTTCGCTGACCCTTCTCAGTATCATGTCCTCCTCCAAGAAATAACCCCTTCTAGCAATATGCCCAAAGTATGTGAGGCGAAGCTTCATCATTCTTGCCTCCAAAGAGCACTCAGGCTGCAGGTGCTCCAGGATATATTTGTTTGTTCTTTTGGCCATCTGTGGAATGTTCAGTGCTCTTCTCCAACAGCACAGATCAAAGGCATCAATTCTTCTGTTATCATTGCCCAGCAATCAGATGCATAGCAAGTGATCAGAAAGAATATGCCAGAATAAAACATACCTTAGTCCTCAAACTGACATAATACTCCTCAGTAATTTGCAGAAGTTCCTAATTGCAGACTTTCCCAGTGCAATACATCTGATTTTCTTATTGCTAATAAGAGTGTTCATTGTGAATCCAAGCAAGATGAAGTTGTTGACATTCTCAGTCTCATCTCCATCCGTCATGATGATGCCTGTTGGTCCAGTGGTAAGAGTCTTTGTTTTCTTGTCATTGAGATACAATCCATACTAAATGCTACATTCCTTGATCTTCTGCTACAAATTTTTCAAGTCCTCCTCACTTTCAGCAAGCAAGGTTATATCATCTGCATAACTCAAAATATTGATTATTCTCCCTTCAACTCTGATGTCACATTCCTTTTCATAGAATCCAGCTTCTCAAATAATTTGCTCAGCATAAGGATTAATAGGTATGGTGAAAGAATACAACCCTGACATTCTCTTGTCTTAATTTTAATAGTGGCTCATAAATTTGAGTAATAGTCATATTAACTGCTCATACTTATTTATAGATGTATTAATATTCTACAATTTATCATTCTTTTTTTTCATTTTTTTATTTTATTTTATTATTTTTATGTGCGTGTACCGTCAAATCAGATCTGACTGGTACAGGAGGAGATTGCCCCTCCTTCCCCGGCAGAGCATCTGGTGGATTGGAACCGTGCACCTTTGGGATTGTAGTTGCAGCTTCTTGCCACTAGGCCACCAGAGCTCCCCTCAATTTATCATTCTTGTTCTAGTAGACAATACTCTCTTCATTTGTCATAGTAAGCAATAGATATTCTTATTCAGAATAGCTAATACCAATTTCAGCTTGGTGAAAAGGGCTTTCAATAGGAATCGAAGGTTATAGATTCATCTCAATGTTAAGAAAACAAAAGTTCTCACCGTTGGGCTGATAGCCATTACCATGATGTACTTAGAAACATTGAGACTGTCAGTGACTTTATCTTACTTAGATCTACAGTCAGTATACTTGATCCCATCAGTCAGGAGATGTACTGGGAAACTCTGTAGTCAAATTATTGAGAAGTAACCAAATAAGGATGACAGAAGACTTGATGCCTTTGAACTGTGGTATTGGAGAAGTATGCTGAGTATCTGAAGGACTGCCAAAAGAACAAATAGATAAGTCTTGGTGAAAGTGCAGCCAGAGTGCTTTTTGGAGGCAAAAATGATGAAGT
Organism: Elephantulus edwardii; assembly: GCF_000299155.1. Taxonomy (NCBI): domain Eukaryota; kingdom Metazoa; phylum Chordata; class Mammalia; order Macroscelidea; family Macroscelididae; genus Elephantulus; species Elephantulus edwardii. Next base: position 2,637,027 of record NW_006399861.1, on the reverse strand, counting down.
TATGTTTCATATACTTCAGGCATGTTTGTAGGAGAAGTTATTGCTTGGAGAGCAACATCATGCTTGGGAAGGTGGGGGGTGGTGGCAAATGAGAGTCAGACCTTCAACCAAATGGGTTGATGTGGTGATGACGGCAATAGAGTTGAGGGATCCAGAGATTGTGAAGATGGCATAGAATAGCACAGTGTTTAGATTTGTTGTTCATAGCATCACTTTGAGTTGTTCTCATCTCAAGGGGTACCTAACACCACCACCACTGCATCATGTGGGAGGAGATTGTTCATCTTTCTCCTGCGGAGCAGCTAGTGAATTCATATTGCTTGTCTTTGGATTGACAGTGCAACTCCTTACCACTCAGCCATCAGATTTTCCCAGCAAGTCTTTTGTTAGTACAAGGCTTTTATTGTGTCCTCTAGTTGTGTAAGGGAGTTCTGGTGGCCTTAGGAGTTGGGATTTGTGCTGCTAACCCAAAAGTAATGCTTCACTGGCAGTTTCTTTATACTTGTGGCTCCACAGGAGAAATACGGTGAGTTTCCTTGTGTAATTTATAGCCTCCAAAAGCTTGTAGGAGTGTCACTTGTGAATCAATTTTAATTAGTTGAGTATTTGAGTTTTAAAACAGACCCCTTTGTTTAAGATAATATTGGGTGTTTAATTTATTGTTGGTTGCATCCTCTCTCTGTCTCCCCCCTTCCTAAACCTGGTAACCATGCCAGGAATGATTCTGTGTAAACTTTTCCTTAGCTTTTAATAATAGCCCTTTAATAGCCCTTCTGTGACTGATTTATGTTGCTTAACATAAGTTCTTCTAGATTCATTTATGTCATGCTGTACTTCTTGAGTTCTTTTTCAGTCTTTAGTTTTGCATGATACTCTGTTGTGTGATTGTACCATAGTTTCCTTAACCGTTCATCTGTTGATGAGCATTTTGATTATTTCCTTCCCTTTGCTATTGTAAATAATGCAGAGAATATGAATGTACATGTATCTATTTGTGTCATATCTCTTATTTCTTTAGAATATATGTTCCTAGTAGTAGGATTGTAGGATCAGGTGATACTTCATTCCCAGCTTTCTAAGAAAGTACCAAACTGCTTTCCATAGTAATTGCATTTTTTACATTCCTACGAGCAGTTTCTGAGAGCTCTAACCTCTATACATCCATGCTAATGTTGTTTGCTGGTTTGTTTGGGTTTGTTTTTTGTTTTTTTAAATTTTGCTACTATTGCCATGTGAGATGATAATATCTTTGTTGTTTTGACTTATATCTCTCTAATAGTTTGGTATCCACTTCCTAAACAACATGCCTCTAGAAACTCTATGAGCTTTTGTAAATGTTGATAGTTAAAGAAAGGCTTCAGGTGTTTTATTCGTAGGGTCACTATGAGTTAGGTGAAATTATTTCTTTGAAAGGGACATCATTCTTGGAAAGATGCAAGGTCATCGAAAGATAAGAAGACCCCCAATGAAATAGCTTGGCACGGTGACTTTAACAGTGGGCCCTAGGATGTTAGAGATTATGAGGATGGCACATGCTAGGGCTTGGTTCAGGTTGGGTGTTCATAGGTTTGCTTTGAGCCGTACATGACTCAGTGTCACCTAACAACAATATTAGAGATTTTTGCAATCTTGTTTTCAATGATACATAAAAAGCTTTAATCATAACATTAAGGACTAGTATACTTAGCTTCTATAAAATCAAGAGTCTATCTTTATTAGAAGACGTTATTAAGAGAGTAGAAAGTCAGCCCATTGAGTGGAAGATAGATGGTACTGAGTGCTTGGAAAGATAGGGAGCAATAAACCACATACATGCTAGTGTGAGTGTAAATTGTTTAGCCACTGTAGAAAGCGCATTGACATTATTTATGACAACTGAAGATACCTATACCCTAGTAAACACTCAGCATAAGTATGTGCACAAGGCATCATTATTTGCAATAGCCAAAAAATGGAGATCAAACTATGTCTATCAGCATTGTCCCTTTTTTTAAAAAAAAAAAATTTCAGTAGAATTAATTTTCTTACATTGGACAGAGAAAATGGGCAGAAAAACTAGAATGTAAAAGAAAATACATCCGTGTATTTGGATACTGTGGATCTGTAACATTTCCAGGAGTTTATGTCTAACCCTCTCCATTTCCATTTAGTAGCCTGAAATGTTACTTTTGATCATATTTGTGTAATGAAGATATAAGCCATGGTTAAGAGTACTATACTGGTACTCTAGCAACTGAAATTGGGCCTTGGCTTTGGGGCAAGGAGCAGCAGAGTTCTCATTGGTGTCAGCTGCAAGGCTTCCTGTGAGGCTGCTGCAACCCAAGCACAGCTTAGTCCTGTAGCTGAGGGGAGCTGTTCCCTATACAAGCCCAGATCCAGTGGGAAGCCAGGCTGCAAAGTGGTGCATGTGTGGGCACACAGTGCTCCAGCTCCAGTATTAGCCCTCGAGGGGTCCCTAGGCAGCCAGTTGGACCTGTCTCTTTTGAAGGATGTGAAACCTCTCTTTTCTTGTGCTCACCCCATAGTATCTGGGTGGGTTGGAGATTCAGATTGTCTCAGCCTGGTAGCCAACCAGTCAGGTAGAATGCATGCAGCTGGGTGCCCTCTCAGGTTGGGGTTCGTTGACCTGTATCATCCTGGGGAAGCTTGTTGCTAGGGTTGGAAAAATGGTATCTTTCTGTATTGCAGAAAATGTTTTATAAAGCTGGGAAAAAATCCTGCTGAAGAGAAGGGTTGACTTAGACACTTGTGAGGGTTTGCACCTAAAAATCAAACCTTTATGTCAAATGTACCAAGATAAGGCCTTAACAAGAAATCTTTCAGACAGAAAAAATTTAAAAGAATATTAGTTCCATTAACATTTAAATGTATTGATATATTTATGAAGATAATACACAAGGGTTACATGGTATGCAAAAACCAGATAAGGTCTATTATTTGAATAAAATATGGGAAATGGGTAAATTGTAATTTAGTGTTATAATAAAGTATTATATATTTGTAAAAGAGAATGAATCCTTGGTTCATTACAGCGATATGGATAAATCTCACCAATATAATAATAAGTCAGTCAGCAAAAATTATTAAAATCTTCTCGGTATCCATGCTTAAGAATTCATTTAAAGGTAAATTTTTATTTTTACAGTCATGTATTTTATATTCTGTATTATATGTGTTGTTCTTTATTTTTATTATGTCTTAAAGTTATGATTAGATGTTCTCTGTGCCTGTATTGAAAGTATTGTGGTTATAGTAAGAATTTTCACACTCCCAGTTTTAGAATTGTAGTCCTGCTACATGCATTTGAGTAAGGCAGCCTAAAGTATAAAAGATAACTGGCTCCATTAGAACAAAGTTCTAACTGGTTAGATTTTAAAATCTAATGTGAAAATTCCAAGTATATGTGGAACCTAGCCACTTTTTTATTATCAAATATTTTACTTGGAGAAATAAAACATTTCTCATAAGTTATCTTGAGTACAGGAATGCACAGTCCTGTTGTTTGTGGCATGGCTTGATAGATGAATATGAATTCTTGTAGACTCAATTCAATGTTAACCTGGAATTTATACTTTTTAAAAATTAAGCATATCTCTATAACATTAAATAATTTTAGTTCTTTAACTTTTAAAAGAAAAACTGTTTATTCATAAAATTTCAGAGCTGCTGCTTTAGCTGAATAACAAAATCTTGGTTAATTTTTAAGCGGATTAAAATCTAAATGCTTCTATAAAGTTTCTCAGGCTACTAAGATGGAAAAAAACAGGAACTTATAAGAGAAGGGTAGACTTGTGGTAAGTCAAACACTTTTTCAAATCATGGCATGAGGTTTGGAAAGAATAATGGAACTAACTTAAAGAAATGTGCATAATATGTTTTTATGGGTAAGCACTGTACATAATTCATGAACATGTGAGTTTAAGCAATTTTGTAAGTTCTTTTACCTACTTATGTTTATTCTTAAGAAGATGTTAGCCTCCTTAGTAACATTTTGAAAAAGAACTTTTCAGAGTATATATCATTGTTTTCAAAGTTTCTAAATTACGAGTAGAATAAGTCTTGAGGTTTATGGTTTTCATGTAATAGCTGTGAAGTTTCTGTATATAGGGCAGTGAATAACTTAATAGAAAAAATCCATCAGATTTTCTGGCAATGATATTTGACAAGAGTGTTCCTCCATTACTAACCATACACTATTCTTTACAGCATAGTTATCTTATCTGCTATTAGTCACCTTCAGATAGACCTTTGTTTTCAAGGAGGAAGGAATTGGTGAAGAAATGGAGAGTGGCATATTAACATATTATGTGTGTGTGTGTGTGTGTGTGTGTGTGTGTGTGTGTGTGTGTGTGTGTGTGTGTGTATTGATTGCTTTCAAGTCAGGACTCTGTCCAATTGTTAACAGTTATCAGAGTTCATAGAGCTTCCAGAGGCATATTACTTAGGAATTGCAATGTATAGCGACCCTATGTACAACAACTCTGAACCCTTCCCTCTCCTGAGGCAGTCTCACTGACTCCGACACACCAACCCCTATTTCCCCAGTTACTGTAGCAATCCAATTTATCCGGGATCTCCCTCTCCTGCACTGTCCGTCCACCCTTCCAAGCATGATGTTCTTCACCAAGGACCGATCTCTCCTAGCCACGTGCCCAAAATAAGTGAGGTGGAGCTTCAAAATCCTAGCCTCCAAGGAAAGACTTGGCTTCACCCTCTCCAAGACAGACCTATTTGTTTTCTTGGCAGTCCATAGTATGTTCAAGACTCTTCTCCAGCACCACAACTCGAAGGCATCTATTTGTCTTCTGTCATCCTCCATTCTTGTCCAACTCTCTGAAGTAAAACAAGTAATTGAAAAGACCATGGCCTTGATTAGATACACCTTTTTGTATCTTGTCTGATATCATTGCCCTTCAGCACTCTGGAAAAGTCCATGACTGCAGATTTTCCCAATGCAATTCATCTTTTGTTTTCCTGACTGCTAGTGTTAAGAGTATTGATTCTGGATCTGAGCAAACTGTAATTGTTAAAAACCTCAATCACTTCTCCATCTAATATGGTGCTGGCAGTTGGCCTACTGGTGAGAATCTTTGTCTTCTTGATATTGAGCTTCAATCCATATTGCAAACTACAGTCCTTGACCTTTTGCAGCAAGTGCTTCGGGTCCTCCTCAATTTCAGCAAGCAAAGTTGTGTCATCTTCATATCATAGGTTGTTAATGAGTCTTTCTCCAGTCCTGAGCCACACTCCTCCTCATGAGGCCCCGCGTCCCAAATGATCTGTTCTGCATACACATTGAAAAGGTACGGGGCAGGATGCATCCCTGATGCACTCCTTTCCTGATTTTGTACCATGCAGTGTTTCCTTGCTCCATTCTGAGGACTGCTTCTTGGTCCAAGTACAGGTTTCATATAAGCATGATCAGTTGCTCTAAGATTCCCATTTTCCTCAAAGTTAGCCACAGTTTATTGTTATCTACACAGTCAAATGCCTTTGCATAGTTAATGCAACACATATAGACATTCCTCTGGTACTTTCTGCTTTCTGCCAAGATCCATCTAACATAGTCAGTAATGTTCCTAGTGCCACGACCTCTTCTAAACCCAGCTTGTATTTCTGGTAGTTCTCTGTCAATGTACTGTTCAAGTCTTCTGGATAATCTTCAGGATTTTGCTAGTGTGTGATATTAATAATACTGTTTGATAATTTCCACCCTCTGTTGGGTCAATGGGAATAAATATGGTTCTCTACCAGTCTGTTGGCCAAGTAGTTGTCCTCCAGATTTCTTGGCACAATTTGCTGAGAACGTGCAGGGCAACATCTGTTTGCTGAAATAAGTCAATTGGCATTCCATCAATTTCTGGGGCTTTCTTTCTTGCCAAGTCCTTTATAGCATCCTGCACTTCTTTCTCCATTACCATTGCCTCATGCTCATATATTGTTTGTTGAAATTCTTTTGTGTCAGCAATTTTTTTTTTTTTACAGTGACTCTTTATATTCCTTCCATCTGCTTTTAATGCTTCTTGAATCATTCAATACTCTGCCCATAACATTCTTAAGCATTTCAAGTCGTGGCTTGAACTTATTCTTTAGTTTTTTCAGCTTAAGAAATGCTGTGTGAGTTTGGCCCTTTTGATTTTCTGACTCCAGCTCCTTGAAAATTTCATTATAATATTTTGCCTAGTCTTCCCAAGCAGCTCTTTGAAATCTTCTGTTCTGCTCCATAACTTCTTGATTTCTTCCCTTTGCTTTGGCTTCTTGGTGCTGTAGTACAATATTCAGAGTCTCTTCTGACATCCATTTTGGTCTTGTCTTCCTCCTGTCTTTGTAATTACCTTTTGCATTATTCCTGGATGATTTTCTTGATATCCTCCCATAGCTCATCTGGTCTTTAGTGTTCAAACCTATTCTTGAGTTGGTTTTTAAATTCATGGGAGATAGACTCAGGGTCAAATTTTGATTCCTGTGTGTGTGATTTAACCTTCTTTAGTTTTAATTTGAACTTACATATGAGCAGTAGATGGTCTGTTCCACCATCAGCACCTGGCCTAGTTTTTACTGCTAATATTGACCTTCTCCAGCAGTTCCTTCCACAGGTGTAATCAGTCTGATTCCTGTGCATTCCATCAGGTGAAATCCATGTGTATAGCCTGCATTATGTTTCTTATATATTTTTATATTTTCTATAAAAATAAGAATGCACTTACACAAAACAAAATTTAAATACTTATATATAAGATATACATATAAAATATATACATATATACACACACATATATATACATATACATATACATATATACATATATAAGATATACATATCTTACATATAAGTATTTAAATTTTGTTTTGTGTAAGTGCATTCTTGTTTTTATAGAAAATTTTTATATTGGAGTAAAAATCAGGCTGATTGTTTTTGGAGAAACATGTTGGCATGAATATCTTATTAGGCCACATCTCTAACTCATAGTTATGAAGAACATTTCTCTCATTTAAGAATTTCACTTAAAAATGGATTTTAAATATACTCACATCAGTAAAGTTTAGTGATTGGCCTGCATTCCATAGCTTGTCTGCATTTGGTAAAAGTGTTTTTTGTTATGTACTGTCAAGTTGGAACTGACCCATACCTGAGCCTCCACTGGGTTTTCCAAGGTAGTAACCCACACAGGAGGAGATTCCCCGTGTTTCTCCAGTGGAACAGCTGGTGGATTTTAAACTTCATATCATTGGATTGACAGTGCAGTTGCTTACCACCACCAAGCCACCAGAGCTTCCTTAAGTGTTTAGAACAGTTAATCTTTCTCTGCCTCAGTTTCCTTACCTATAAGATGTTCCTTAAGAACATTTTGAAGATTAAAGTGAGTTAATACAGTAAATACATTTAAAATAGCACCTCTTACTATGGAGCTCTGGTGGCCTAGTGGCAAGAAGCTTCGCTGCAGTCCTGAATGCACAGAGTATGAGGCCACCAGCTGCTCTGTGGGAGAAGGATGGTCAGTCTCCTTCTCTTGTGATCAACTGCCTCTGAAAATGTGACGGAAGGTCAGCTATGGGTTGCTTATGACTCTACGGTACACAACATTATTATTTCCAAAGTAAACTCTAACTTAATATGTAATGATTTTGTATGAGTTTGGGTACCATATATTAAGATTAGGTAGTCATAAGTGGTGTTTCTATTTGTATCTTAAACATTTTAATCTGGTAGTAAATCATATTCTGAATTCCTTTGGATTCTCTTTTCTCTCATTGGTTATTTGATGTTTTGCTTAATTTCTAAATATTTGTAATTTTCCTAGATATCACATTGTTACTGATTTCTAGTATTAATAAGTGTTTTCACAGGCCTACTTTATATGATTTTAGTCCTTGAAAGTAATAGAGATTATTTGTATTGTGTGTCTTGATAAATGTTCAATGTATATTTGGAAAATGAATTTTTATTTTATAAATTTGTGGTACAATTTTTTTACTAAGTGTCTGTTTTATTTAAGTACTGGAAAGTGATGTTTTGTTTTGATCTAATTTTTCTCCTTGCTGAGAGAACAGTGTTGAAGATCTTACATATTGCCAGATTTGTCTGTATTTCTTTTTAATTCTGGAAATTTTGTTTCTTTTAACTTGAAGCTATGGTTTTATATGCTTATGCATGAATGATTGCTACATATTTCTGATACATTAACCTTTTAAAAGGACAAATTGTCAGGGTTTTTCTCTGGTAGAAAACTATCACAAAGTTTATTTTCATGTCCCTACAGACATTTGATACATTGATGCTAAAAATCCATGGTTTCTCTTTATCTATTTAGCCTTTGTTGTTCGGATTTTTTAAAATTTGTGTCTTTTACATAGTGGACACAGGTGTGTGCTTTTGTTTATTTAAATCTGTTGCAATCTTTGTCTTAGAATACATAATGAGTTTATAAGGGGCTTTGGTGGCCTAGTTGGTAGGGAGTTGTGTTGCCAACTCGAAGGCATGTGGTTTGAATCTGTCATCTGCTGCACAGGAGAAAGATGGGCAGTCTCCTCCGCTGCAATTTCATGAAGGGTCAGTTTTGTGTTAGTCCCTACTCTGCTGTGATGAGATGAAAGAAAAATGTATTTAAATTTAATATAAATATTGGTATGGTTTAGTTTAATTCTCTCGTTTTACTAATTGTGTTTCCCATCTGTCTTTTGTTCTACTATTTCATCTTTCTTTAGGGGAAGAGATTTTTTTGGAATATTTTTATATTCAATATAGTTCAGTATTTAAGAGTTTTTAATACTAAAATATTCTATGACGATAGTCTTGTGATTAAGGTTTTTAATGTAATACTGGATTTTTTTTTATCAGATGTGAAAGAATCAAAATTATATTGGGGGGAAAAAAAGGCAAGCAGTAGACTGACACCATAGGTGATACAGATGTTGAAATCATCAGGCACTGATCCTAGGATAAGGGAGCCCTCGTAGAGTAGCTTGTAAGGCACGTTGCACTGCTGACTCAAAGACCTAGTCTGTCTGATGGTTCAGAGAAGCTGGTCTCCTCCCATGTTAACTAGCATTTACTCTGACAGTGCATGAGATATCAGAATAATTATGTTTGTTCCACATGGTAAAGATAAATACACCTGGAATAAACAAAGAATAGGGATGTTCATAGAACCTAAAATCAGATTTTTTAAAAAAATTTTTATTTGTTATTCTATTGTTTGTTCATTTCTTTCTGAAAATTTGTGTTTTCATTTTAATCTTTTATTCTTTTAACTGGAGAACTTCCTTTAGCATTTTTCTAGTACAGGATTGCTCTTAATTTGAGGTTGTATGAGAATGTCTATTTAACATTTGTTTTGCAAAGATATTTTTGTTGAATGTAGAATTTACCTTTTTTTCAAATTGTGATTTTAACGCAAGTTTGGGTTTTCATTCACTCGTTATTGCACATTTTCCTTCCTCCTCCGCTCCCTCTCTCAGTCCACTTTGCAATGTATCTCTTTTGTTCCTTTTAGATAGTCCTTCCCCTTATCTGCTCCAATGCTGTGTTTACCAGCTATCCACTCTCTTCCCATTTTCCCCTAAAGCTCCCCATGTCAGTCCTATTTTGTAACAGCTGTTTTAAACTTTGTGACTGAGACAACTTAACTAAGCAACATGTCCTCCAGGCTCACCCATCTTGTGTAGTGTTTTACAAGTTACTTGTTTTCACTGCTGTTAATATTATATTGTGTATCACAGTTTTTCTATCCATTCATTTATTGATGGGCAATTGGACTGCTTTCACCTCTTTTCCAGCCATTGTGAATAATACAGCAGTAAGGGATGAGAACTTGCTCTGTGCCCCAGTCCTAGTGCTGCTGGGGGTTTCACCTGGTGGAGCTCACCTGGAGGGGAGCTCCTCTGCGTCTTTCCCTTCCTTTCTGGTCCCACGGCAGCAAAGTTCTCCTGATCTTTGCTTTTAATGGTTTGCCTTAGATGTGTTATGCTTAGATGTGGTTGTCTTTGTGTTTGTATTCTTCAGGGTTCCCTATAATTGCTATATCTCTAAATTATCTTTGTCATCAAATTTGGAACATAATTGCCATTGTTTCTTTAGTTTGTTTGTTTTGGCTTTTTCCTCCCTTCTTCCCTCTCTCCCTCCCTCCTTTTTTTCCTCCCTCCCTCTTTCTCTCCCTCCCTGGATATTCATTACACATATGGTAGATTTTTTTTTAATATTATTTAAAAATATTTTTCTGGCTTTTGTTCAGTGACTGTAATCTCTTCTTAAATCCATACAAGTGAATTTTGCTTTTTTGAAAATTCTTAAATTTTTTACTTTTTAAGACATTTTTTCCTTCTATTGAAATTCCTTATTCTTTAGTTCATTCTGAGTATATTTATCTTTACTACATCACGTGTTATGCATCAGAGAGTTGGACAATGACTAATGAGGATAGATGGAGATGATGCCTTTGAGCTGTGGTGCTGGAGAAGTGTATTGAGTGTACCATGGACTGCTAGGAAAACAAACAGATTCGTCCTAGAAAGGGTTAAACCGGTGGCTCCTTGGAGGCAAGGATTCTGAGGCTCCCTCTAACATACTTCGGACATGTTGTAAGGAGGGACCGGTCTTTGGAGAGGGACATCATGCTTGGGAGGGTGGAGGAACAGCGCAGGAAGGGAGGGCCCTCTATGAGATGGATTGATTCAGTGACTGGGGTAATCAGGATGGGAATATCAGAGACACTGTGATTCGCACAGGACGGAGCAGAGTTTAGGGCTGTTGTACATTAGGGTCGCTAGGCAGGTAACAACAACAGCATGGTGCAAACATTGTCTTTCTAGTGTCAGTTCCTGATGATTTCCACATCCATAGCATCCACAGTGTGAGTCTCCTCTCTTGGTTGCTGGTTTTTCACAACATGGTTTTGATTAGTTTATATCTGACATCGAAAATTCTGGATCATATTGAAAGCCATGTTCCCAAAAGTAACATTGTAGAATTTTTAGTATTCATTCTCTCCATTTTCTACATCCATTTGAGACTTTGACCAGTCACCTTGAGGCGAGAGTGAAAAATATATTCAATGTTATCTTTGCTTTATTTTGCAGGACATCTTCTCAACATTCAGTTTTATCCAAGTCATTCCGGGATTTTTCATTAGAAGAAAAAAAGTCTGTTACTAGCCTTAGTTCAGATCATGCCAAAAAAGTTTGTTTTCAAGGAATTGAAAATTCCCAACCTCCAAAAGTCATAAGGTAATACAAATTTTCTACTGTGTTCTATGGATTTTTCTGTGTTCTGGAATATTTTTAAATTTATGATACAGATATGTATGTAGTATTTTACATTCAAAATTAACCTGTCTTTTCTTTCATCATTTAATTTTTTAAAGTAATTTCTGAAATATAATAAACTAATATATAAAGTATTTAATTTGATATTCTGGCATATTTATATAATAATGAAATTTAATATCCTGAGCATGTATAATCTGAAAAGTTTCCTCCTGCTATTTTGTAGTCTATTTCTTCTTCTTCGTTCACTCTATACGAGTCTGCTTTCTGTCAATATAAATTAATTTGTATAGTTTAGACTTAAAATTTTAATGGATTCATATAGTATGTACACTTTTTTTGATCTGTATTCTTCTACTCCACATAATTATTTCATCCATGTCATTATGTATAGTGATAGTTTAATCCCTTTTATTGCTGACCAGACTGCATTGTATAGAATTTGTCTATATTTATCCATGCATCAGGCCTTTGCACTGTTTTCCCGCTCTTTCTCTGGCCATTTTTTTTAAAATTTTTTAATGTTTTGCATATAATTATATGCATTGTGTTTTGTACATGATTATACAATCATTCATAAATGTGTTTCATTTATGTACCTTGCATTTTGTACATTCATATAGATTACATTATGTGTAAGTAATTACCGTTGATTTATGCCTATTATCACCTTATATTTTCAAGTTCCCATTAAACATTTCACTATCTCTCCCCACCAGCCTTTGCTTTTCCAGACTTTTTCCTCTTCCCATTTTTCTTCTTCTCTACTCCCCTTCCACTTCCTCTTTTGAGCATTTATACACATCTTGCTCAGTTATCGTCTGGTTTTCAAAATAGTATGGTCTTAAACAGTATTTGTCCTTATGCAACTGAGATATTTCACTCAGCATGATGCACTGTAGACTCGTCTGTGATACATAGTATTTTATTAAGTCAGTGTTTCTTAGTGCTTCATAGCATTCCACTATGTGAATATAGCACAGTTTCTCAACCCATTAGTTTGTTGATGGGCATTTGGGTTGTTTCCATTTTTCTGGTATTATGAATAATGCTACTATGAACATAGGTGTACATATCTCCATTCACGTCTTTGTTCTGATTTCCTTGGGATATATTCCTAGTAGTGTAATAACTGGGTGATACGGGCTTTCTGTTTTCAGCTTGTTGAGGAAACATCAAACTTCCTTCCATAGAAGTTTTAGCATTTTACCTGCAGTGCATAAGAGTTCCGATCTTTCTGCATCCTCTTCCAACATTTATTGCTTGCTCTCCTGTTAAACTTTGCTACTGCTACTTAGAGTGAGATGGTATTCCATCACTGATTGCTAGTGATTTTAAACATTTCCTCATATACGTATACAAACATCCTCCTTTGTGAAGTCTTGTTTTTGGCTATTTTTTATGTAAGTCTTTAAAGTCTAATTTATTTTAAAAAAGAAGCTTCATGTTTAAAATACATGAAAGTCTAACCATAGTTTATTTGAAATAATATTTTAATAATCATAACATCCCTACCAGGCTAAGCAAATGCATTTACTTCTACCAGTATTAGAAGAAAAGAAGTGTTTCAAGTTGGTTGACTTAAGTGGTAATTTTCCCCCTTATTTATGCTTATAAAATCCCACTCAAGATATTAATCTCTAAAATATTTGGACAAAACAAAAACATAATTTAAAATATCAGCTTTTATTATTACATGAAAAATTGTTTTATTTTGTGATACTGCTGTTATATAATACTGTATATGCTAATATATGATATTATCTGATATATAAGAGGGAGCTGTGGTGGCCTATGTTAAAGGCACCAGCTGCTCCTCAGAAGGATGAGCAGTCTCCTCCTGTGTAGTTATCTGCCTCTGAAAAACCCTCCAGAGGCTCAGCTATGGGTTTTGACTTTACAGTACACAACATATGCTAATATTAGGTAGCTCTGGTGGCTTAATGGTAAGGAATTGCACTGTCAATGCAGAGGTAAACAGTTCAAATCTACCAACTGCTCTATGGGAGAAAGATGGGCAGTCTCTTCCTGTATGACTTACTATCTCTGAAAACTTGCTACAAGATCAGCTATGGGTTGATTCTGATTTGATGGTACAACAGCAATAATATTATAATGATAATTGCTGTTGAGTAGGTTCCAACACAGTGACCTGGGAGGGCAGTAGAAATGTCCCATTCCTATATTGTAAGTTGTTTTAGAGCAGACTTTCTCACTTTTCTTCCATGGGAGGACAGGTAGGTTTTAGCGGCTGACTTTTCCAGTAGTAGCCAAAAGATTTAACCACTATGCTATCCAAGTTCCTTTATAAAATAATAGACCTTTTATTTCTCTTTTTGTCACACCTTGTCTCTCAACCTCTATTTTTCTAATAAAATCTTTTGTTTAGTCCCAATAAGTACCTCACTTACTGAATTTAAGAGAGGAGATGGGAGACATAGTAGTGGAATTTGCCCTAAAACCAGCTTCCAACAACGATGGAAATGTTAAGAGTTTAGACATACTTTTTTAATATAGTGTTATTTTTGTTGTTGCTATTTTAGATCTTTATATTTCACATCTTTAAGTCCTTAAACTACAGAAAATCAGAGAGCAGAAAGAACCCAAAGAAATCATCAGCTCTGTTCCTGTAAACCCTTTCATCAGTGGAATGCTATTTTAAAATGAAAATTGTAAATCTGTACATATGAGGTAGATTTTTGTCAGTTAAATTTTTAATGTTTACTTACAATGAGAATATTAAGGCTGTTTGATGGGCTCATTAAGTATGAAATTGAACATAATGGATGACATTTGTAATCTTAAATTGACTCAAATATAACACTGACTTCTTATTTGCTAGATACTAGAGTTAGATGAACAGAATTAGCATAGCCTCTGCTCTTACGGAACATACAGAAAAGAAAAACTTTATAAACAAACAAACAACTAACTCAAAATATTTTGAAGAAGAATTATATTAGCCATAACCACATTTCATTTCTGTCAATTGAAATGAGGAAAATCAATTACAAACATCATTTAATAATTGGAACATAGAATGCATGTAGCTTGAATGTCAGAAAACTGGAAATTGTTAAAAAAGAAATGGAACGCATGAATACCGACATAACAGTAGCTGGAAAGTATGGGCTTGGTGATAGAAATGAAGCTGGAAATAGAATGATTGAGTTTTTTTATTTACTATGATTTATTCATTTCAAATAGCTTTTCTAAAAGACAAAAAAAAAGACAGCTTTACATGTAGATCTCACCTGATGGGCTGCATAGGAATCAGATTGCCTTTATTTGTGGAATAAATTGTTTGTGAAGCTCAATATTGGCAATCAAAACTAGGCCAAGGGCAGATTGTGGGTCAGATCATCAATTACTCATAGGCAAGTTCAAATTGAGGCCAGAGAAAATTAAGTCCGCAGTAACCAAGGTAGGATCTTGAATCAATTTCATCTGAATTTCATAATCATCTTAAGAATAGGCTTGAGGCATAGAAGTGATAGAAGACAGATGAATTGTGTATTGATAATCAAGAAAGCAAAAAGTCTTTACAAAACCAGAGAAAAAGGAGGGAAAAAAATCTAAATAGATGTTAGAAGACACTCTAAAGACTACACTGAAGAGTTGAGACAAAGCAAAATTTTATAATGGAATGTGTATAGATCTGGAATTGAAATAAAAAGGGAAGAACTTTCTCTGCATTTCTCAAGCAAAAAGAACTGAAAAACAACTTTAAGCTCCGTGTCGCAATATTAGAAGATGCTTTGGGTCAATATATTGAACGACACCAAAAGCATAAAAAGAAGATGGAGGGAAAATACAGAGTCACTGTACCAGAAAGAATTGATTGACACTGAAAAATTTCATGAAGTTTCATATGAACAGGAGGCAGTAATAATGAAGGAATAAAGTGGAATCTGCATGGAAGGCATTGCCAAAAAATATAGCCTCAGGAATCGATAGGATATACCAATTGACTTGTTTCAATTAACAAGTGCAGCCTTGGATGCACTGACCAGTCTATGCCATGAAATTTGGAGTATGGCTGTCTGGCCAACAGATTAGAAGAGGTCCATATTTGTTCCCATTTCCAAGAAAGATGATCCAATTGAATGTGGAAATTATCGAACAATAGCATTGATGTGACATGCAAGCAAAATACTAATGAAGATTATTCAGAAACAGCTGGAACCCTACATAGATAGGGAACTGCCAGAAATTTAAGCAGGACTTAGAAGAGGCCGTGGCACCAGGGGTATTGTTTCTGATGCCAGATGGATCCTGGCTGAGAGTAGAGAGTACCGGAAGAATGCCTATTTATGCTTTATTGACTATGCAAAGGCATTTGACTGTGGTTCATGACAAGTTGTGGCTGATATTGAGAAGAATGGGAATCCCAGAGCACTTTATTGTGCTCATACAGAACCTGTACCTGGATCAGGAGGTTATTTGTGTGAACGGAGTAAGGGAGCACTGCATGATTTGGAATTAGGAAGGGAGTGCACCAGGTTTGTATTCTCTCTTCATACCTGTCTGTTCAATCTGTATGCTGAGCAAATTATCCCAGAAGCTGGACTCTGAGAAGGAGTGTGACATCAGGATTAGAGGAAGACTCATCAATAACTTGTGTTATGCAGGTGACACAACCTTGCTTGCTGAAAGTGAGGATGACCTGAAGCACTTGTTGCAAAAGATCAAGGAATGCAGACTTTGATATAGATTGCCTCTCCATGTCAGGAAAACAAAGATTCTTACCACTGGACCAATAGGCTGCATCATGATGAATGGAGAGGTGATTGAGACTGTCAGTACTTCATCTTGCTTGGATCCACACTTAACACCCTTGCTACCAGCAGTCAGGAAATAAGGAGACATATTGCACTATGAAAATCTATAGTTAGGACCTTTCCAAATTATTGAGGAGTAATGATTTCAGTTTGAGAACTAAGATGTGTCTGATTCAGGCCATAGTCTTTTCCATTAGTAGCTATGCTTCTGAGAGCTGAACAATGAATAAGGATGAGAGAAAAAAGAATTAATGCTTTTGAATTGTGGTAATGGAGAAAAGCAGTGAACATCCCGTGGATGGCCAAGAGAATGACCAGATGTGTCTGGTAGAGAGTGCAGCTGGAGTACTGTTTGGAGGCAAGAATGATGAGGCTTTGCCTCATACTTTGGACTTGTTGCTAGGAGGGGCTATTCCTTGGAGAAGGATATGATGCTGGGAAGGGTGTAGGACTGGTGAAGGAGAATTAGAACTCAACCAAGTAGATTGATACGGTGACTGCTGCAATCGGGGCTCTGTATGTCAGGAAGTACGGGGATGGCGCTGGATAGAGCAGGATTCAGATCTTTTGTTCATAGAGTCACTCTGAGTTGTGCTCAACTCAGTGGCACCTAACAACAATAGTAAAATGATTAAAATAATTTACAAATGATTCGCAAAATCATCTTTTGTCATTTGCCAGTAGAACTCTTCTTTAAATAGAAGCTTTATTCTTGAATATCTATACAAATGAATTGTTTAGACAACATAATGTATGTGATCTTCAATGCATTAAAAGCATTTAAAGGTATATTTTTTCAAAATTTATATTTCATATACAACAAAATAAAATACCAAATATCTGTTGAACGATTATTATACTGAAAACCACTGAATCTAAACAAGTTAAAAATATTCAGTATCGTGGGAAATTTGTTTTCTTAAAGCTATTGTGGTGCTGGCGAGTCAATGCTGACTGAAACCTTGTCTCCACTAGAACAGAACTCTGCCTGATTCCATGCGTCTTCACTCACGTTCTCTCCTGCCTAACCATGGAGTCACTGCGTCAGTTGATCTCATTGAGAATCTTCCTTTCTTCGCTGACTGTTTGCCTAATCATGATGTCCTTCTCCAAGGACTGGAGTTTCACCGTCTTTACTTCTTTACACACCACACTTCTTCTAAATAGATTCATTTTTCTTTTGACAGTCTATTGTATATTCAGTAGTCTTCTATACCGACATAGTACAAATATATTAATTTTCCCATCATTTTCTCTATTCATTGTCTAGTTTGCACTTGCTTATGAAGCAGTTGAAGATAGGTTGTTTGACTTGAGTCAGACTCACTTTAGTCCTTAAATTGACATACATACTCTTTAGCACCTTTAAGGGGTCCATGACAATGTTTTTAACAAATACAGTATATTGTTTGATTGTTTCACTTCTGCTTCCATAGGTGTTGATTATGGATCCAGTATACTGTAGTCTTTTTGATATAAGAATATCTTTGGTTTCATAAATTGTGTGGTACAGTGTCCTTGGAGACCACCTTTTTAAATTGAAAGGCATATAATTCATTTTCATACTGAAAGACACACAAATCCATGTTTGTAATCCTTACTGTGTATCTTTTTTGTTTTGCAGTAGAGTAATGCTCTCTCATAATTTGCCAATATCTTGATTATGTTACATTATTTTCCACTGTGAGAGCCTTATCATTCTCATATATTTGACCTCTTTTTTTTTTACATTTTATTAAAATTAATTTAAATGAAAGTTTACAGAGGCTTAGGGTTTCCAGGCATTCACTGTTGCATGCCCCCCCCCCCTTCACTCTTCTTGAAAAGAAAAAGAAAAGCTCTTTCATTGGTATGCAGTCACTCCCCCCAAGTCCACTCCACTATGCAGCATTCACTCTGGAATTGTTGCAATGACAAGAATACCCATTCATACGTCCCTTTTAAACAGTTGTCTCCCTCATCTGTTACAATGTGATATACATCATTTCTCCCCTCCTTTTCTGTCTTCCCTCAAGCCTGATGTCAGTCCCATTTTACAACAGTGGCCCTATGCAATATTTGTCCTTTTGTGACTGAGATATTTCACTCAGCATAATGTCCTCCAGGGTCATCCATTTTGCATAATATTTCATGAGTTCCTTGTTTTTCAATGCTGCATAGTATTCCATTGTGTGAATATACCAGAGCTTCTCTATCCATTCATTTTTTACCAGGCACTTAGGTTGTTTCCAGCCCTTTGCTATTGTGAACAGAGCCGCAATAAACATGAGTTTGCATATATCTGCTTGGGTGGCACTTATGGTTAATTGCTGGGTCAAATGGTATTTCTGTTTGCAACTTTTTTGAGAAAGGCATACAGCCTTTGATAGTGGTTGCACCATTTTACACTCCCGCCAACAGTGAATAAGGTTTCCAGTTTCTCCACAACTTCACCAGCATTTGATGTTTGCTGTTCTGTTAAATTTTGCTATCCTTCTGGGGTGAGATGATATTTCATAGTTTTTTTGATTGACCTTCCCTTTTAACTTGAGTCTTCCTACTTTTTTAAAAAATGTTTGGTTTTTTTTTTGGTGGGTTGTTGGTTGTGTTTTGTTTGGTTGTTTTTTGTTTTGTTTTCAAATTCAGGGAAGTTTACAAATCATAGTTTTTCTTTCCATCTTTCATACTCTTATTGTTTTCTAGCATTGTAAATACAATTTCATCTGCTCATTCATACACATTTTTTAGACTAGTTTTATAGAAAAATTTATATTAATAGAGAAATTGCATAGAAAAAGTAGAGGCCCATGTTCCTCTTGTTCCCTCTATAGACATTTTATATCTGTTATAATATAGGAACAAATACTGATAAAATATTACAAAATAAAATCCACAGTTTTTATATTAGTGCTAATATTATGTACAATTCTGACATTTTTTACAAAAGTGTAATGCCCTATATCCACTATGTTTCAAATCTACCAGCAAGTCAGAAGATAAAAATAGACATTTTCCTTTTATATGATTTCTAGCCTCGAAAATACACTGAGGAATCAACTATGAGTGTAGTTTCTTAATTTATAACAGAATGAGTTTGTGAACACTTCTGTTAAAATGCCCTCTGCTTCATGTGTTAATCACTCCTTTCCTCTTATACCATTGCAACCAATTGTCTTTTTACTGTATATTTTTTCTTTTTCCATAATTTCATGTAGCTGAAATCATACAGTATGTAGCTTTTTTCCCAAATTGATTTGTATTGTTGTTTACTGTCAGAACCAATTAATAGCTGACCCTCCAGAAGGTTTTCAGAGTTTGAAGATTGCACAGGAGAAGACTGCCTATCTTTCTCCCCATTGGGCAGCTGGTGGATTTGAACTGCCTTTGTTTTGGCAGTGCTGTCTCTTACTACTAAGCCCCCAGAATTATTGCATTTAAGGTTCATGGTTTTCATGATCCTTCACCTAACCCAGCTGGCTAGCCACCTAATTGATGCTGCTACAGACTTCCATCTTTACCTTCATTCTGTTTGGTCTGTATATTCTTTATATAAAGTAGCTCTTGCGATTTAAGATTAAGTTAGGGTTTTTAGTTTGACCATCCAAACTTGCTAACCTCTTCAGTTGTGTTTTGCTACTTAGTCTCCATATTCTAGCTATCTTCATCTTTTATTTTCTTCAATTACTTCTTTCTGCCTATTTACTCATTGGCTAGTTGACTAGAACTTGTCTTTCAGTCTCTGTTCATTCTAATTCTTTGGAGAACGCAGATTTTTTTTTCCTCTCATGTCTTCTCCTTAATTAGGGTGCACTTAGGGCGTAGTCTGTAGCAAGTTTTGCTGCTAACCCAAAGGGTGTGCTTGTCTGCTGGTTTGAATCCATTAGCTACTCCAAGGTAGAAAGATGGGCAGTTTCCTTCCTTGCAATTTACAGAAAGATGAACAGTTTCCTCTCTTGTAAAATGTAGATTCAGAAACCATTTGGAGGGTCAGCTATGAATCAGTCACAACTGAATGACAATGAGTTTGAGAATTTTTTAATTTCTCATGTATTATTACACTTTTTGTGGTAAAATCATTGTATCATTAATTTCAAATGGTTCCTACCACAAATATGTGTAAAATGAGTAGTTGGTGAATGCCTGAATTAATAAATGAGTTAAAATTATAGCCCAAATGTGCTATAACATTTATTTCACATGTAATGAGTTAAATCATGCATACTTTGAGTTGTCTTCAATATTGTTATATTAAGTTATGAAATTAAGTTTACTTTTGAAGTATTTTAACTTTCTGATATTAACATTCACATAGAAATGTTCTCTTTGAATTGGTATCTTTGTCACATTAACTCACATTAAGTGTGGTTTCTTAGTTGTTCACTAGAGTGTGCTATAGTATCAGGGATCTTAAATGATACAGTTAGTTGTCAGTGCTGTTACACTGCTTTTGGAAAATTGAAAAGAGTATATGATAGTAAATGTAGTCCAGGAGTGGCAGTTAATATCTTAAATAGCTATGTGCTACCATGAGTAGTGATTGTAAGAGAAAGAACCAGTTTAAAAATGCATAATCATAAGTGAGCCATTTAAAAAAATAATAAAATACAACAGATAGTTAAAAATTAATTAACCAAATTATGAAGCATGTCATACATGTACAACTTTATGACATTGTAATAAACAACTTCAACCTCAAGTAGATTTGATCTCTATATACACACACATGGAAATGAAATGACAATGTTAACAGTATTAAAAAAAATTCATACATTATATATGATGCAGTGCCTGGTGACTTGTTCAGAGGGAAAACAACAAGGAGCAGGAGCTACCAGGAAAGCCTGCACTGAGAAAAAAGGGCTTGGGCTTGTCAATTCTTAACCAATTTTTAATTTGTGACTATATGAATAGTGTTAGAAAAGATATTACTTAAATATTGGTCCATTTCATTGTCACATACTTTTGAACCTAGAACTAAAAAGAGAGGAATGGGGGAAAGTGCCAGCAGAGGCGGGGAAAGCAAGAAGGCAGAGAGCGTTGTGGTCCTTCAGAGCCGGGTCCACAGCGGTGGAGGTGGTCTTCTCAGGAAATTCTAGAAGTCCTAGATTCTTATTTTAATTTTAGAAAATGTGACTTTGTTTCCTTTTTCTGAGGCTAGGGAATGGTAGTGTCCTTTGTGGATGCTAAAATCTTAGAGATTTGTGCAGTTTTCATTTTTTAGTAATAATTATATTTTCTCTTTTCACTTCTCTGATCTTGTGTTTCTAATCAGTGGGAAAGTTATTTGTGAGAAAAAAGTCATTATATGATTATTTCACCTTTAATCTTATATGAATATGAAAGTACATAGGGACCCCTAGTGGCTTAGTGATAAGGAGTTGTACTGTCAACCCAAAGTCATACAGTTTGAATCTACCAAATTCTCCTCCTATATGATTACTGCTTCTGAAAACCCACTGGAGGGCCAGCTATGCATCAGTTCCAACTTGATGGTACACCACAACAACAATCTTATATAAAAATCTTTGTAATTAAGTTAGTGTAAAAATCTTAAAAAACTAAAAATAGCCATCTGTGAGTAAAGGTAATTTAGTGTTCTCTTTAAGTCAGAATTTAACAATGTTTATGTTCTTCAGTCTACATAAAAATTCTAGAAGAACATCTTAGCTAACTTATGTTTTATTTTCAAAAGTCTCAATTTTATAAGAATTTTCTACTGGAAATGTCTTTCTTTTGTACTCATATCTGTAGTTTATTGTTATGTGCTGCTGAGTTGCCTGTGACTCATAGCAGCCCTATGTAAAACAGCTCTGAATCCTGCTCTATCCTGCGTTATCTTCATTGTCTCTGGCACACCTACCCCCAGTACCCCAGTCCCTGAGTCAATCTACCTCATTCAGGGTCTTTCTTTCTCAATGCCGTCCCTCCACCCTTCCAAGCGTAATGTTCCTGTCCAAGGACTAGTCCCTCCTGGCATCATGCCCAGAGTATGTAAGATGGAGCTTCAAAATCCTTGCTTCCAAGGAGCAGCCTGGTTTCACCCTCTCTTAGATAAACCTGTTTGTTCTCTTAGCAGTTCTTAGTATTGAATGGGATATTCAGTACTCTTCTCTAGCACCACAACCTGTCCCAATCTTAATGTCTCCAACACACTTATTCCAACTACCCTAGTCACTGAATCGATCCATCTCATTGAGGGTCTTCTCTTGCGCTGTGCCTCTACCCTCCCAAACATGATGTCCCTCTCTATGGGCTGTTCCCTCCTTGCAACTATTTGAAAAATCACTGATAAGTCCAGTGTTTATAATGTTCAGAAAAAAGGTTTAACTAATTGATCAGTACATCAGTTTTGTTTAATATGAAATGTGAAGAACATTTCACATAGGTTTATTATGAAACATTAACTTTTGTAAAGTTTATGGCATATTAGTGCTAATATTCACTGTTAGCCAATGACATTATTTTCAAAGACATGGAGCTTCTAACTGCTCTTTATTTATTAGTAATTAGATATGATTGATTTATATATTTTTGCATTACCTTGCAAGTGTGAAGACATTCGCTGGCACCCAGAACATCTAAGTGATTCTCACCATCACTTAAGTTATTATATATGTTTGTTTTATGCTCTATTTAATGACGTAGATGTCTTTTAGTTTTACACTCCTAAAGAATTTAACCTAGGGGATTTGCATTTAGTTTATGTCTAAGGTACTTTATCTTGTTCCTTTAGAGTATACAATGAGTTTTATTTCATAATCATACAAGTCTTTCTAAGCAGCTTTATAGTTCGCCTTCCAGACTTCGTTTTACTTCTGGTCCGACGTCTTCTACTTCTTCCTGGGAACTTGTCTTATTTTGGATGTTAGAGGTCAGGCAAAGGTCCAGCAGATTTCAAGCCATATACTTTTACTGAAATGAAGATCCGTCTGACTAGAGCTATTTTCCACTTCATTTTGAATGTCAGTACCTACCCCTGGAAGAAAACATTGCTAGTACTTTAAAAAAATAGGAAATTGTAAAAACACCCCAAAAACCCTATTCTAAGTTTTTTTGTTAGATGAGAGAGACAGATATGTCAACAATGACAGGATAGCCTGGAAAACTTTATAAAAAGGACAATGATTGAAGTGTTTAGAAAGAGTGAAAAAGGTGATATTTGAGCCAGTTCTTAAAGAATGGGAAGACATGTTAAGTGAAATATATTCTAGACATAAAGCAATATTAGAAATAAAAGCAGCTGTATAATAATAGAAAACACTGAGTGAAAATAGCCTCTGTTGTTCTATTTGTGTGTTGTTGTTAGCTACCATCGTGTCAGAGCCAACTCATAGCTGACCCCCCCCCCCAGCAAGTGTTCTTAAGCAGTAAAATCACGTGGAAATTGATGGCTTGTCTTTCTTCTGTGGAGAAGCTAATAGGTTACAGCTGAATACCTTTGAATTGGTAGCATGCTTCCTTACCACTAAGGCACCAAAGCCCCCTATTTGTACATGTTTTTGTGTGCCATCAAGGCAGTAGCAACTAATGGCTGACCCTCTCTCTATTGGGCTTTCAGAGGCAGTAAATGGCATAGGAGACTTCCCATCCTTTTTCCATGGAGCAACTGGTGGTTTGAATCATGTACAGTATCTTACTACTAGGCCATAATTAATTTGTTCATAAGACAAGTTAATAAAATTAACTGAATCTTAGCATTTGGGTTATTTTAAATTTTAATGTATTTATTACGATTTAAGTGAAAGTTTAGAAACTATTGGTTTTCAATTTAAACCACTCTTGCACATTTTAATTTGTTGTTGTTGTTGTTATGTGCCGTCGAGTCTTTTACGACTCATAGCGACCCTGTGTACAATAGCCCTAAACCATGCTCTATCCTGTGCCAATCTCATTGCCTCTGACACACCCATCCCGATTACCCCAGTCACTGAATCAATCCACCTCATAGAGGGTCTTCCCCTCCTGCGCTGTCCCTCTACTCTACCCATCATGATGTCCCTCTCTAAAGACCTGTCTCTCCTTACAACATGTCCAAAGTATGTCAGACGAAGCCCCAGAATCCTTGCCTCCAAGGAGCAACCTGGTTTAATCCTCTCTAGGATGAATCTGTTTGCTTTCTTGGCAGTCCATGGTACATTCAATACTCTTCTCCAGCACCACAGCTCAAAGGCGTCAATTCTCCTTCGATCCTCCCTGGTCATTGTCCAACTCTCTGATGCATAACAAGTGATTGCAAAGACCATGGCCTGCATAAGGCGACCTTAGTCTCCAGAGAGACACCGTTGCTCTTGAGTACTTTAGAGAGGTCCCTAACTGCAGACTTTCCCATCGCAATACTTTTTTTATTCCCTGGCTGCTGGTGCCAAGAGTGTTGACCATGGAGCCGAGCAAACTGAAGCTGTGAATAATCTCAATCGCTTCGCCATCCATCCTAATGCTACCAATTGTTCCAGTAGTGAGAATCTTTGTCTTCTTGACATTGAGCCTCAGTCCATACTGAAGGCTCCAGTCCTTGAACCTCTGCAGCAAGTGCATGAGGTCCTCCTCAGTTTCAGCGAGCAAGGTTGTGTCATCTGCATAATGCAGATTGTTGGTAGATTGTCCACCAATCCTAACGCCACGCTTCTCCTCATAGAGCCCAGCCTCTCGAATAATCTGCTCTGCATACAGGTTGAAAAGGTATGGAGATAGGACACATCCCTGGCGTACACCCTTCCCAATTTTGAACCATGCAGTGTTGCCCTGCTCTGTTCTGACGGCTTCCTCTTGGTCCAAGTATAGGTTTCACATTAGCACAATTAAATGTTCTGGGATTCCCATTCTTCTCAGAGTCAGCCACAGTTTGTTATGATCCACGCAGTCAAATGCCTTTGCATAATCAATGAAACACAGATACGAATTCCTCTGGTATTCCCTGCTTTCAGCTAAGATCCATCTAACATCAGCTACAATATCCCTTGTACCACGACCCCTTATAACATACACAGTTTAACCTTAATTGTACTCTTCTGACTTCTTCCCTGTGATTGTTGTTTCTATTAATCTTCCATCCTACTCCTTACTTGCTACCTTTATCGGTAGGCATGCTACCCTTTTGATAATGCCAGGTTGGTTTCTCTATGTATTTTGTGTGTACCTTAGAGATCTGTTATTTTTCTGGTGTTACTGTTTACCTTAGAGACCTATGTTAAGCCATAAGAGAGGATTTGTGCTGGGTTCAAAAGATGACTAAGGGCTATAGTTGTGAGTGTCCCATTAGTCTCTATTGAACTAGGTAAGCCTGGCTGTTTGTTTTTGAGCTTTGTCCCACATTTTTTGCCACTGTTTCTTCTTCTTGTTGTCATCGTAATCATCATCATCAAGATGGAACCCACAGCAGACCCTTGAGCAGGTTTTCAGAGGCCTACGAGGCAATTGCCTATCCTTCTCCAGTGGAACATCTGGTGTATTCTAATCACATGCCTTTAGGATTGTAGTTCAGCTTCTTGCCACTGGGCCACCAATGCTTCCTGATTAGAACTGGCTATTTTGATCCCTTGTATAAGTCCTGACTTTTTAATTAAGCACATTGGAGAGAAAATTGCATGTATTCTTCACAGAATATTGCAGAAATTAAATGAGGTAATGTATATGAAAGTTCTTAAACTTTTAGTAAATTGGTTTGCCCATGCGTCCTGTCTAAATATTTTAGCTTTCAGTGCCCTTCTTTTTTATTCCAGATTTCTCTTGTAATTCCATTCCTATTCTCAATCTAGTCATTGTGTGTTTATTGATGAGAACAGGTCTACCTTTTAATCTGTTATGTTCATTTAACTACCAAAAAAAAAAAAAAAGAGGAAGAAGAATTAATAACCTGA
Organism: Elephantulus edwardii; assembly: GCF_000299155.1. Classification (NCBI taxonomy): domain Eukaryota; kingdom Metazoa; phylum Chordata; class Mammalia; order Macroscelidea; family Macroscelididae; genus Elephantulus; species Elephantulus edwardii. The sequence continues at coordinate 2,611,148 of NW_006399861.1, read as the reverse complement.
TCCTATTGAAGTTACGAAAATCTTTCTAGACCAGTATGTATATCTGTCCACATCCTCAGTTTAGTGCTGTTCTCAGCTCTAAAATATTTCTTCAGTGAAGCTGTAAGTACATACTTTCCTCTGGATTATGTTCATTTCTTCTATGAACCCAAAGTGCTCTGTAAACACTGTAAGCTAAAATCACTGCTGTAGAGCCCCATTCATGGCAACTCTCCCTCACTGTTTCCAATTCTAGCTGCTTATTAACTAGGTTCTACATATTTTGAAATATAATATTATTAGTCATTTTCGTCATAAAATTATTTATGTGAAACAATCTGTAAACGAGTATTTGAATGCTATTGAAAACATAAGACTATTTGCTACAAGACTGTCCTTAACCTAGTGGATAGGTAAGGAGTTTTGGTGGCTTACTGGTAGGATTCATGCTGCCACCCCAAAGGTTTGTGATTTGAATCTACCAACTGTTCTGTGGGAGAAAAATGGCCAATCTCTTTCTATTCGATTTACCACCCCTGAAACCCTGCGGAAGAGTGAGCAATGAGTCAATTCCAACTCAGAACAACAACAACAGTGTATAGGTAGTTGCACCACCAACCCAGAGCAAGCAGTTTGAGCACACCACCTGCTCCACGGGAGAAAAGTGGACCATCTGCTCTTATATAAGTTAGAGCTTCACAGGGGAAAACCGGTAGACCATCTGTTCTCATATAAGTTACAGCCTCTGATAACCTGTGGAGGTTCGGCTATGAGTCAGTTCTGTCTTGATGGTAATGAAGGATATCATTTTAAACCTAACTTTGACTGCACATTTAACTGATTTGTCTGATGAGTCTTGCATGCTATTCCTTCTCAGTATCTCTTAAATGGTTCTACTAATAGTATTGGAAGCATTCAATCTTCAGTTTTGGCATTTTTGGTATATCGTGGTTCGAGGACTAGCAGGCAGCCAAATTTCAGATTTACCACTTTCTAGACAGTCCTAAGTAATGTTAATTTACTAGCTTTGAGCCTGCCAACACTAAGCATTTCTTAGCATTGATAGAGAATTTTAAGTTGTTGAGTATTCATACTATTACTTACCTGTCCATACTTACCTATTGGTAATCTTAATATTTCTGCTCCATTCCCATTTTGACATTCTTCCGAACTTTTCACTAAGTGCTGATTTAAATACTAGGTTTTTGTTTTTCAGTCTTTTACCTTATCATTGCATAAGCTTCCAGGTTCCTTTATATATTGCACAGTGCTGGAGAGAGATACAACATTGCTAACAGAATATTTCAAGAGATTTTATAAGTTTAATTTGTGAAGATGACAGAGAAATGCATTCTTCTTTCAGTCCGTGGCTGTCGTCTTCATCCACTGCTCCTTCGGTAGCCCCAGTAACTTTCGCATCTATTGTAGAAGAGGAGCTACAACAAGAAGCAGCTCTTATCAGAAGTCGAGAAAAGCCCTTGGCTCTGATTCAGGTAAATAACCTATGTGCCAGGTGCATATGTTTTGTCAATTTCAAATGTAAATGTCATTAAAACTAGACTGAGGCATCCAGCAAGTAAGTATTACTTGAAGACGTTCAGCATAACTATTTACAAAATAATAAATGTGATCAAGCTATTATTTGCTGCTTTGATGATGCTTTAGGCTATTGATGTTTTCTAAACAGATCCATAGGGAATTTGTCAGTATCCAGCTCTACCTTTGGCTTCTCTACCATTAATAATTACTAGTTTATAAGCAGCATATACCCACTCTAGCTAAGGAAAGGAGAATTTATTTGAGGCTATTGAGATTCCTCAGATTGATCTAGAAGACCAGAGTGCTAGACACAAAGGTGCTGGAGATTTGGCAAGCAAGAGTTAAAGAATTTGTATAGTCCAAGAAAATGCCTGATAAGGTGAGGCAGTTGGAATAAATGGCTTTCAGCAGTCATTTTCAGTATCCTTTTCCTTCAGCTCTTGTTTAAGATTCCTTGGGAGAATGGATGTATGTCTGTTCTATCTCAAGCTTTAAGTCTTGTCCTTGACTAGAGGATAATAGTATAAATAATTTAAATGTTTTGTAGTCACAGAAAGTGTCATTCCTCAAAAGGGAATTGAAAAGCTAATATAATCCTTCTGTAGTTTATGGAAATTGAAGCATCTTTTTCTCCCCATCTCTTCTTTTCAGATTGAAGAACATGCTATACAAGATTTATTGGTCTTCTATGAGGCAGTTGGCAACCCTGATGAGTTTGTCGTTGTTGAAAGGGCACCACAGGGACCTCTGGCAGTTCCTATGTGGAATAAACATGGATCCTAATCCACTGTGGAGTTGAGATACGTTTTGCATAGTTGTGATTGTCAAAATATTAGGGTGACAATGCTATGGAAAAGAAGTCTTGCACATTTGGTAATGGGTCATGATAGATAGAATAAGAAAATCTCTAATTTTCTCACTGTAGTTTAAGAATAAAATGTTTATACGATAAAAAAATTTCTAGAGAATTGTGATTCCAGTAACTTTTAATGTAAAAATGTGTGGAAGGGAAAACATATTAAACTTGTTTTTAATAGAATTGTTTCTTCTGATAAAATCTTTAAAGAAAAACGTGAATTATTGAATTCTAAATTTTGAATGATGCATTAACCTTTTCATTTGTTTATTTAGTAAAAGTAATTTAGAAGATGTTTGCCAAATACTTGTTAGCATTTCTTTTTTTCTATTTTTATGACATTTATGAGCTAAAAGTAGGGAACTCGGTCATTACTTTTAATCTCTGAAAGGCCAGAGCCATTTGCTGCAACAGCAACTGATGAAACGCTATATGATTGCAGTTTGGACTTTAAACTTTGTACATTGTACATTAAGATGTGGAGGAGAGTGGAAAGTCAACATGAATGCCAGGCAAGACAATGTAGATGAAGTCGGTAGTTATCTTAAGATTACGAGACATTGTGGCTTCTATGTTTTGTTTTCTTGATGTGAGAAAAGTTTTTAAAAGCCTAATTGTGAGAGAACCAGTTTCTCAGTGTTAAAATTTTGAATAATAAATATTTATATATATACATGAATAGTGTGGATGAAGATTGGTTTATACTTAGCTATATAGTGTTACTTAATCAGAAGTCTGTGATTCTGGGTTATACAAATGGAAAAAATTGCTTATTTCCCTTATATTGTTTTGTTTGGTTTTTGATTGCTAACTTTTTAAAAACCAATGATAAGTCTGTGCTTCACCATTTAGGCATATTGAAAAGGTTAATGTTTTAGGTTTTTGGAAAGCAAGTCTAGGGTGATTGACCTGCATTTCACTGCTACAATTCAATTGATGGAAATATGGCTGAAGGTAATGTAATACTTCTGGTTTAGCTCTACTCAGAAGCAGAAAATATGTAAGTAAATGTGCAATAAAATGTTATTTTAATTCATTTCTCTACAGATGTGTTTGATTTCTTGTATTGACATCTTTTTTGTGGGTTTTTTAAAAAAAATTATTATTCATTTCAATGAAAAGTTACAGAGACTTTGGATTTCCATTCATTCATTGTTGCACTTTTCTTCCCTCCCAACCCACCAACACCCCCCCACCCCCCACCCCCCCAGTACACTACCCTCTTGGAAAAGTAAAAGAACAATTGTTTCATTGTTTTACAATCCCTCCCCCAGGTCTACTCCACTCTGGACTCCTGTCCTGACAAAAATACCTAATAATAATATCCCTCTTAAACAGTTTTCTCCCTCATGTGTTTCAATGCAGTATACTTTATTGAACCCATCTTTCTCAGTCTTCCCCCCAACCCCGATGTCAGTCCTATTTTACAACAGTGGCACCATGCCGTATTTGTCTTTTTGTGACTGAAATACTTCACTCAGCATAATGTCCTCCAGGGTCACCCATTTTGAATAATATTGCATGAGTTCCTTGTTTTTCAATGAAGCATAGTATTCCAGTGTGTGAATATACCACAGCTTCTCTATCCATTCGTTTGTTGATGGGCACTTAGGTTGTTTCCAACTCTTTGCTATTGTGAACAAAGCTGCGATAAACATGGGTGTGCATATATTTGCTTGGATGTCAGTTATGGTCTCTTTGGTGTATATTCCCAGTAGTGGAATGGCTGGGTCAAATGTTATCTCTGTTTGCAACTTTTTGAGAATGCACCACACTGCCTTCCACAGTGGTTGTACCATTTTACACTCCCACCAACAGTGAATAAGGGTTCCAGTTTCTCCACAACCTCGCCAGCATTTGTTGCTTGCTGTTCTGTTAAATTTTGCTATTCTGACTGGGGTGAGATGATATCTCATAGTTTTGATTTGCATCTCTCTTAGACCTAGGGATTTTGATGATTTCTTAATGTGCTTGTTGGCCATCTGAATGTCTTCTTTGGTGAAGTAACATCTTTCTTAGACAGAATTCCTAATTAATCCTCCTGATACTATACTTTAGAAAACCCTCATGGCCACCTGTTGTGTTGGGCTACTAGCAGAAAACTTAGCAGTTGGAATCCACTAGCAAATCCGTGAGAGAAAAAATGTGGATCACTAGTATTTGTAACCAACTTGACAGCAGTGCCTTAGGATAGACTGTACTTTTTGGAGTATGTTTGAATTGATGTTCTTTCCACTTAGACTACTTCTGAGAAAGGCAGTTTTTCAAATATGCACAAGTAAAGAGTTTTACATTAGATATTTATTTGGGTAAATTAAGAATATAGGTGTATATATGTGTTTTTAGGGATATTCTAATAAAACGGAGATCAGGTGGCATAGTCCAAAGGTGGTGCCTCTTTGGCCTCTCAAAGCCACCATTGACTTCACAGGAGAAAGATGAGCAATCTCCTCCTGTGTGATTTATGGTCTTCTGAAAGCTCTCTGGAGGTTCAGGTATGAGTTGGTTCCAACTCAGCAGCAAATGAGTTTGGGGGTTTTATCTAATTAGTGCTTCTGTTCTTCCATTATTCTGTAATACTGAAGATAGTGGAAAGTGTTGATTTTCATATTTCTGGGATGTGTGTTCAGGGACCTGTATAGAGTGAAAGGTGAGAAAGGAACAAGCACTGGCGGAATTTGTGGGGCTTTAGGCCTTTATAAGCTGTAACCAATGCATTTTATGATTGACTTTATATATTTTATTTGGAATAAAGGGATTCTTTTGGTAATGAAAGAAAACTATTACTGTAAGTTATAATTCTTTATAAATTATTCCATGAAAATAGAAACCTAATTGATTGCCCATAAAATCCCCCCAATTTTTTTTCTTCTAACAATAATACTATTTTGTCTTTAATAATTCATTTTCCTCTAATGTCAGAATATTAAGAAATACCTAGTAGAAATTCCAGAAAGTACATTTTAAATTATTTGTGGATAGAGATATTTTTTAAGTTTGACCATAGCAAATTTATGGTTGGATGAAGAATGATGGTGGAGACAAGGATGTCAGAGGTAGAATAAGCTTAAATTCTGCCAGGAAGTCTAATAAACACATACTGTTTTAGATAAATATTAAATTGCAGAACTAGTTTCAATTTCAGACTTCACCTCATTCAGTTTTAGAAAGTTGTCTTCCACTATATAAGGATCATATCCTGCAATGAAGAATCTTTGTGGGTCTTGTGGATTGAATTTATCTCTCTAAAACATGTACCAACTTGACTAGGCTGTGATTCTCTGTATTATCTAATTTTCTCCATATTATAGCCTCATGTAATTATCCTATGTGTTCTAATCCTAATTTCTGTGACATTGATGAGGTAGAACACAGTTACAGAATTGATTTGTATTTTGATTCAGTCTCTTTTGAGATACAGAGAGCATTAAACTTGTGAACTGATTTGGAGACCTCACTACCATCTGGAAAGGTCTGTGAATGGAGAACATCTTTAGATCAGAGTTACTGTCCTGATAATGCCCTAGACCATGGAAACAAAGCTATCATATCTGAAATCGTACAAAGACACCATGAATGGTACCAGAGAACAGACAGCAACACAATCAGGAGATAACACAGTGGTGTTCTGACATGTGGTGCAAGGGAGCTGAGCACCTTAGGGAGGGAGCATTGCTGACGGGTGCTTCTGAGCAACTTGCTCACACAGAGCAGAAGCAGGGGCAGGCCATTGGAGGCCGTGAAGGCTAAGAATCAGAAAGACCTGCTTGTGAACATGCCTGAGAACTTGTCCACATTGAAGAACTATGTCTTGATGAGTCATTTCTGATCTTGAATTGTAAACTGTTATACCAAGACACATGATAAAAGAAGAATAGATGCTTTTCAGTGTGGTGCTGGAGAAGAGTCTTGAACATACCTTGGACCACCAAGAAAACAAATAGGTCTGTCTTCAAGAGAGTGAAACCAAGTTTCTCTAGGCTAGGATTTTGACGCTCCATCTTACATATTTTGGGCATGTGGTCAGGAGGGACCAATACTTGAAAAAGGACAAACATGCTTGGAGGGCTGAAGAAGCACAGGAGAAGAAGATCCTGGGTGAGATGGATTGATTCAGTAACTAGGGCACTGGGGGTAGGTGTGTCAGAGTCAGTGAGACTGGCTCAGGACAGCGCAGGCTTCAGAGCTATTGTACATAGGGTCGCTGTGAGTCACAGGCCACTTGACAGCACATAACATACCAAGACACGTGGGAGAAGGAAGAACAGTCTTTTCCCATGTGATTAACCTACTGGTGGGTCAGCTATGGGTTGATTTTGACTCTGGTATACAACAATACCAAGACACGAGAAACTCACTAAGGGATCCTGAATACACAAATGCTGAAGAAAACGGATATTCCCCAAGAGCTAACAGAACCTTCTAGACAACTTTGATTTGGACTTAAGGCTCATAAATTTTTAGAGAATACATTTCTGTTGATTCACTTGTGACCTTTCTGTTAAAACAGCACTATCGCACACCCATGTTTATTGTGGGCTTTGTTCACAATACCAAAGAGCTGGAAACAACCCAAGTGCCCATCAATAAAGGAACGGATAGAGAAACTCTGGTATATTTACACAATGGAATACTATGCAGCATTGAAAAGGAACTCGTGAAATATTATGCAAAATGGATGACCCTGGAGGACATTATGCTGAGTGAAATATCTATCCCAGTCACAAGGACAAATATTGCATAGGGCCACTGTTTTAAAACTGGACTGGCATCAGGCTTGAGGGAAGACAGAAAAGGAGGGGAAGAATGGTGTATATTGCATTGAAACAGATAAGGGAGAGAACTATTTAAAAGGGACGTATGGATGGGTATTCTTGTCATTACAGAAGTCCAGAGTGAAGGCTGCAGACTTGGGTGGGGGAGGGATTGCATAATAAAGAGTTTTTCTTTTCAGGAAGAGTGAATTGGGGAGGGAGTGGGGAAGGAGAAAAGTGCAAAAATGAATGACTGAAAACCCTAAGTCTCTGTAAATTTTTATTAAAAATAATTTTAAAAAATTAAAGTGGAATTATATGGAGGGGAAAAAACCCAGCACTATCAACTAAAAGGTCTTGTCCGGAGAGGGGTGGTGCTGCCAGCCTAGAGACTGCTCTTCTGTGCCAGTCTGAATCCATTAGCTCTGGGGGAGAAAGAAGGACAGTCTCCTTACATGTGATTTACGGCTCCCCAAAACCTGTCACGATCCATTTCCTACTCAGTAACAAAGAGTTGAGTATTTTCAGACAACTAAGACAACAGGCTGTGTACCATCAAATCAGATCTGACTGTTAGAGGAAGAAATTGTCCCTCCTTCTCCAGCAGAGCATCTGGTGGATTCAGTCCACACCTCTGGGATTGCAGTGCAGCTTCTTGCCACGAGGCCACCAGAGCTCCAACAGATTGTGGAAACTGCAGAACAATATCATTGATTTCACATGCAAGCAAGATTCTACTGAAGATTATCCAAAAACGACTGGAAAAACACGTCAGTAGAGAACTGCCAGAAGTCCAGGCTGGGTTTAGAAGGGGTCGTGGTACTAGGGATATTGTAGCTGATGTTAGATGGATCTTAGCTGAAAGCAGGGAATACCAGAATGTATATCTGTGTTTCATTGATTTATACAAAGGCATTTGACTGCTTGGATCATAACAAACTGTGGCTGAATCTGAGAAGAATGGTAATACCAGAACACTTGATCGTGCTAATGCGAAACCTGTACTTGGACCAAGAGGCAGCCGTCAGAAGAGAGCAGGGCAACACTGCATGGTTCAAGATTGGGAAGGGTGTATGCCAGGGACGTGTCCTGTCTCCATACCTTTTCAACATGTATGCAGAGCAGATTATCCGAGAGGCTGGGCTCTATGAGGAGAAGTGTGGCGTCAGGATTGGTGGAAGATCTATCAACAATCTGCAATATGCAGATGACACAACCCTGATTGCTGAAACTGAGGAGGACATCATTCACTTGCTGCAGAGGGTCAAGGACTGCTGCCTTCAGTATGGACTGAGGCTCAATGTCAAGAAGACAAAGATTCTCACCACTGGACCAGTTGGCAGCATCAGGATGGATGATGAAGAGATTGAGATTGTTCACAGCTTCAGTTTGCTCGGCTCCACGGTCAACACTCTTGGCACCAGCAGCCAGGAAAGAAAAAAATGTATTGCGATGGGAAAGTCTGCTGTTAGGGACCTCTCTAAAGTACTCAAGAGCAACGGTGTGACTCTGGAGACTAAGGTCTGCCTTTTGCAGGCCATGGTCTTTGCAATCACTTGTTATGCATCAGAGAGTTGGACAATGACCAGGGAGGATCGAAGGAGAATTGATGCCTTTGAGCTGTGGTGCTGGAGAAGAGTATTAAATGCTCCATGGACTGCCAAGAAAACAAACAAATTCATCCTGGAGAGAGTTATACCAGGCTACTCCTTGGAGACAAGGATTCTGAGGCTTCGTCTGACATACTTTGGACATGCTGTAAGGAGGGACAAGTCCTTGGAGAGGGACATCATACTTGGTAGCGTGGAAGGACAGCGCAGGAGGGGAATGCCCTCTATGAGGTGGATTGATTCAGTAATTGGGATGGGTGTGTCAGATGCTGTGCGATTGGCACAGGATAGAGCAGGGTTTAGGGCTATTGTACACAGGGTTGCTATGAGTCACAAGCAACTTGACAGCACATGACAACAATAAGACAACAGGTCTCTACTAGTTGAATAGTCCTTTTTGGGTTTTTAGTCATTCAGAATCCCCACCCTTTTGGAGCCAAATTCATAAATAGGAATGCATACCCAAGGATCACCAAATATGTAAGGGGAACCTTCAATGTAAAAAGAGGCCTCCTCTCAATAAGTAAATAAGCCTACTTGACAGATGATATAAAGAGCAGGGGGGGGAATGCTTTAAGGAATTTATAATTAATCTATATATATAAAAGAAGACATTGCATCTATAAATTGAGGAAAGTATGCTATTTAAAAACAGAAGAAATCAGACCAAATTCCTATGGAATGATTGTGATAGCTGAAATATTTCAAAATTCAATAAAAAGAAACTTAAGCTATTTTCTAACACCAGAAGAAAAGAGATAGCTGATTAAAAAATACAAACTCAATGCTGTCAGGTCAGAACTGACATGTCGCTGACCCTCCAGTGCATTTTTAGAGGCTGTAAATCACATGGAAATAGAGTTCCTGTCTTTTTCTTACAGAGAATCTAGTGGATTCATACAACCTGCCTTGAGTTGGTAGAGCAATTCCTTACCCAGTGGGCCACCTTTGCTTTGAGGTTTGTATTACTAAAATGAAATTATTAAATGTCTTTGCAGAACTGCTCAAAGTTTAGGCTTTCCTATTCCCCTTAATAATAAAATAACAGAAATAACTCAGTGGGATGATAAAGAATTGACCCTGGAAAATAAGAATTTGTAAAATAGAGGACACATTCCTTGGTCCATATTTGTTTGAAAAACGGGAAAAAAAGGATAAAGTCTAGGAATTGGGGGGGATTTGTAACAAGAAGGATAATTTGTGTATAATAGAAATTCCAGAAGAAGGGGGTTGGAATTAGGAATTTTTAAGATTTAGTGGCAGAAATATTTCCTAATATAAAAGACAAGAAGTGTCCACCCTAGAACTACAATGAACCCTGTATAGTATAGTCCTCAAAAGAAATTTACCAAGATACCAATTTTCTAAACCAAAGATGATTCTTAGAGAAGCTTACAAAAAAATGAAATATCACTTATAAAGGGACACCAACAAAATTATGCAGTAGTTTCTCAGCAAAAGCCACACAAGCACGAAGATGATGGAGTGATATATATAAACCCTGAAAGAATTACCAGCTAAGAATCATGTAGTAAACTTGGGTTTCAAATGTTACGGCAAAAATCTAAGGTGAAGATGGCTTCAATGACAATTTTACTCTTTCAGAATAGAAAAGAGATCATCCCTAATTTAATACCAAAGACAAAGATACTAATAAATTCTAGACTAATAGCCTTCATGATTATAGACGTCACAATTCTCAACATAATTCTAGCAAAAAAAAAAAAACAAAAAACAAACCAAAAACACCCAAAAAAACGCACCCAAACAAAACAACATAATAACATGAATTCACAATCTTGAGTCATTTGGCCTAACAGTCCACAAGGACTGTGTTCTACATCCTCTTTTGGTAAGTTGCGCCTTCGAGAGTCAGAGCTAATCCTCCAGTGGGTTTTCAGAGGCTGTAAATACCACAAGTCTATGGCTATAATGCAATCCTGATTCAAACTCAAACAATATTCTGTAATGAAATGGAAAGAAAAAAACACCACCAACCACACACCAAAAAAAAAAAACCCCAAACAAACAAAAAACCCTCATCAGCTCTAAAAGGAAAAGAAAGCGGCTCCAAATAGTTAAAGTATTACTGAAGAATAAAGGCAAGGTGCTCACACTGCACTATTTTAGAACTTACTGTAAAGCCTGTGTTACTGGTATGCCAGGCACTTTGAGTAATAAACTAGAATTGAGAACACAAAGGTGAACCAATTCAGCTAGAGACAAGGGATCTTCAACAACTGATCTATTCCATTCAATTGGGAAGAAATAATCTCTTTAACAATTGGTGCTAGCACAATTATATATTCATTAGCAGAAAAGTGGAACAAGATCCACAGTTGATACACAAAAGTGCTAACTCAAAATGGACAAAAGACTTAAATGTTAATATTTCCTGGAAAATATAGAAACAGTGCAAGGTGTTCTAATATATGGCATAAACACATTATCAAACATAACTAAAAATGCACTAATAACTGAAGGTTAAACAGATTAACAGAACCACCTGAAGAATAAATACATACTCTCCTCCAAAGACTTTACAAAAAGGTAAGTACAATATGGTGGTAAAGACATCAGAAAACCGAAAGGAATTTGCTTGGCGTAAGTGAAACTTTTGGGAAAATTAAAAGGCAGGGTCATGAAGAAATCCTCAAACCCTGAATTTTGCTAGAAACTTAGAGGTAGAAGTAGAAAATATTTTATGGTGTTTTTTTATCCCTTGATTTTTTAATATAAATTTGAGGGTAGTGATAGAAAATGTTTAATAAGAATTTTCTGAAATTTAATAAATTGCTTAAAAACACCTGAGAGGCAGAAGTGAAAAGGGAGCCATGGGGAACAGCCCATCCTCCTAAGATCAGTATATTACATTACTTAAAGAATTACTTAAGAGCTCAGAGGTAAAAGTAAGAGAAGAGTCATTTTTGCAGTATGTGTAGAAACACTGGTTTAATGAAGGGGGTAGAGCGCAGTTAAATTAAAAAAACTTGGCAAAATGTTAACGTGAACTTTACGAAGCGCCCATCGAAAAAGAGAACAGACTCCTATTAATTATTGGCCAGTAAGCTCTTTGAAAAGAATAGTAAAAAATGTCTGTGCAGAATTGTACTCATAATCCAAAAAATTTGAAAAGATGGCTGAATCTTAGCATGAATCTGAATTAAGAGCTGAACAGAAGATTCCAAAACGCAGCATGGAATGACAAAGCAAAATACTACAATGAAATGTGCGAGGAGCTAGAGTCGGAAAATCAAAAGGGCTGAACTCGTTCAGCATTTCTTAAGCTCAAGGAACTGAAGAACAAATTCAAACCTCGAGTTGCTACAATCAAGGATGCTTTAGGCAG
>NW_006399861.1:2594684-2597117 GCF_000299155.1 Elephantulus edwardii | reverse complement strand
CTGCAGAGGGTCAAAGACTGCAGCCTTCAATATGGACTGAGGCTCAATGTCCAGAAGACAAAAATTCTCACCACTGGACCAATTGGTAGCATCAGGATGGATGGCGAAGAGAGAGTGTTCACAGCTTCAGTTTGCTCTGCTCCACGGTCAACACTCTTGGCACCAGTAGCCAGGAAATCAACGTATTGCGATGGGAAAGTCTGCGGTTTGGGACCTCTCTAAAGTACTCAAGTGCAACGGTGTCTCTCTGGAGACTAAGGTGCGCCTGATACAGGCTATGTTTTTTGCAATCACTTGCTATGCATCAGAGAGTTGGACAATGACTAGGGAGGATAGATAGGAGAATTGACGCATTTGAGCTGTGGTGCTGGATAAGAGTACTGAATGTACCATGGACTGCCAAGAAAACATATAGATTCATCCTAGAGAGGGTTAAACCAGGCTGCTCCTTGGAGGCAAGGATTCTGGGGCTTCGCCTAACATACTTTGGACATGATGTAAGGAGAGACAGGTCTTTGGAGAGGGACATCATGCTGGGCCGAGTGGAGGGACAGTGCAGGAGGGGAAGACACTCTATGAGGTGGAGTGATTCAGTGACTGGGGTAATCGGGATGGGTGTGTCAGAGGCGATGAGATTGGCACAGGATAGAGCAGGGTTTAGGGCTGTTGTACATAGGGTCACTATGAGTCGCAAGCGACTCGAAGGCACATAACACATTAAAGGAGGTTAAAGCTGAAGGTGAGATACAGCCTTTATCACTTTTAGAAAGAGCTCATCAAAAAGGAGATGTGATTCCTGTTTCGGTTTGGTCACTATGTAGTTTTGTTTCATTAGCTTTAAAACCTTTACAATCTGAACAGATGTCTGAAAAGTTAGAAGAGAAGCTCTCTTCAGATGAAGGTGATAGTGAATCTTATCCAGAGGAGGATGAATTTCCTCTACCTCCAACTCCAGAGGAAATGAGCAATATAATCAAGAATAGTCCTTATGAGGAATTACATAAACAAGTTTTAGAACTTTCTAGTAAAATAGACAAATTGGATTTTCAAAGTGAAATCTATTACCAAAATAAAATACAGCTCCGTCAGCAGCAACAATTCCAAATCCTATGTTACTTATTTATATGAATCATGCTCTGTTGGGAGTAACTACATTTAAGATCCCTTTATCAGCTATGTCTGTGGCCTTGCAACAGGAAAAACATGATTTATCTAATTGGGGGAAAGGGACTTCTGTATTTTCAGTAACAATTCAAGATATGCCTCCTGGTCAGGATTTTCCCTAAGGGTATCAATTGTGTTAACATCAGTCATTATAAGACTACTAAAGCATTAAAGCAAGCCATAGTTTCTTGTGGTATGCATTCTACCTATATAAGCGGCATATTACAAGGATTAGCTACAGAATTCAGATTAATTCCTTGTGATTGGGAGTCCATGGTCAGGACAGTTTTGGAATCTGAGGCATATTTACAGTTTAGAACTCTGGCTCATGAAGCTACAAATATGGAAAGGCTAAATTAATCTAGAAATCCTCTTAACGATGGGAGAGGTCAGTGGCTTGGAGTGCAAGTTCAGTTACAATATGATGATGCTGTGATTGTACAAGTAAGACTTAGATGCATGCAAGTATGGGATAAAGTAGAAATGTCAGGAAAAAGATCAGTCCTTTATCAGAACAACACAATCTGAAAATGAAAAATATACAGATTTCTATCTAGATTAAAGGATGCTATTAATAGAGTAATATCTCAACTTGAGGTTCATGAGTTTTTGTTAAAAACTGTAGCATATGAAAATGCCAATTCAGAATGTGAAAAGGCTATTAGACCATCAAAAGTTTTGAACACTGTCTTAGATGAACATATACATGCATGTATGGACATTGGAACTAGTTATTATCAAGCCAATGTATTAGAGCTGCTTTAAAAAGAACTTTACATTTGTCTCAAAACAAATGTTACAATTGTGGAAAATTAGGACATTTGAAAAGAGATTCTCCTAAAGAGAAAGTGGAGAATGAGAATGTAAAGAAAAGATTCACGCTTTCAGGGCTTTGTAGGAAATGTGGAAGAAGATATCATTGGACTAAGGAATGTAGATCTTTATTTGACAAGTGGGGAGCAACACTAAAAATTCCCACTATTTCAACTCCTGCAAAAAATAAGATGCTGAATGAAAAGAAATGGAATTATTAATTTTCAAAAATAAGATGGGTTATGCAGGCTATACTAATGTTAAAAATAACAAAGTAGTTAAAACTAACTTGACTTTTGTTCAACAGACTGAATTATATGTTATTATGTTATTGCAAGATAATTTTCCTTTGAATATAGTGACTGACTCACAATATGTTGACTTTACTGTAAGAAATATAGAAATAGTATATATTCCCTCTCAAGACACTAAGATTAGTATGTTATTTAGTGTGTT
>NW_006399861.1:2590463-2594319 GCF_000299155.1 Elephantulus edwardii | reverse complement strand
ACAGATTCATCCTGGAAAGGGTCAAACCAGGCGGCTCCTTGGAGGCAAGGATTCTGAGGCTCCGTCTAACATACTTTGGACATGTTGTAAGGAGGGACAAGTCCTTGGAGAGGGACATCATGCTTGGTAGGGTGGAGGGACAGCGCAGGAGGGGAAGGCCCTCTATGAGGTAGATTGAGTCAGTGACTCAGGTAATCAGCATGGATTTGGTGGAGACAGTGTCATTGGCACAGAACAGAGCAGAGTTTAGGGCTGTTGTACACAGGGCCACTATGATTCGCAAGCGAGTCGACGGCACAACAATAACATTCGAGCTCATTCTGGCCTTCCTAGACCAATGTCACAATTTAATGATAAAATAGATCTGTTATTAATAGGAAATGTTAAAATTAGTGAAGATTTTCATCTCCATACTCATTTAAATGTAAATGAAATGATGAAAAAAATTAGAATTACATGACAACAAGCTCAAGAAATTATGTGAAGATGTCTTCAATGTGGTCCCATTAATGTACCACCTTATGAAAAAGGAGTCAATCCTAGAGGCAACAGACAAAATATATTATGGCAAATGGATGTTACTTATATTCCATCATTTGGGAAATTATAGTATGTTCACTTTTTCAGACTTTCAATGGGCCACTGCTTTATCAGGGTTAAAATCAGAGTATGTAATTCAACGTTTAATTGAAACTTTTAATATGATGGGTCTTCCATCACAATTAAACTGATAATGCTCCTGCTTTTAATTCTAAGAAAACACAAGAATTTATCAAAAAATGGAATATTATCATATTACTAGTACTCCATATAACCCTCAAAGACAAGCTATAATTTAAAAAAGGCTAATTTGAAATTACAAATTATGTTGAAAAAACAAAAGGGAGGAGATGGGATAGGATGAATATCATCTCTTCAACTATTTTACAAAAAGCCTTATTTAATTTAAAGTTTTTTTTAAATATCCTGATTAAAACAAGCTTGGAAGTAGGAGTGGCATTCACTTCCTAAATAGCTCGCCTCTGGAAACTCTTATGAACTTGGAGAAATGGTGAAAGTTATACAAGTGTTCAGGTCTTTCATTCATAGGGTCGCTATGAGTCCTCTATGACTCAACAGCAGTTAAGAACAACAATACATTCAAATACTTTACTAAAAGAGGGGGGAAAAGAAAATAGATGGGTGGAGAATTGGCAATGGCATATCTGGCAACAGCCCAATCTCTAAAATACGTAGAAAATATCAACATCTCACAGCAACAAAAAGACTCCAATTTAAAAATAGACAAAGGACATGAATAGACATTTCACCAGAGACGCTTATCAAAACCACAGTGAGTAAACTCTTCAGAGGTTTGATCTCTGTTTCAGGTGAGACAAGGTGCAATGTTTATTAGCCGTTTGGAGTAAATTGATTGTATTTAGCATTTGGGCTCTGGGTAGTGCGGCCCTTTGGCCTGATTTTAATTGTTATTCGTCAAACATTCTTCTAAGTGGTATAACACTGGTCTGTCCATTTGCTGTACAGAGGTAACTCGTAGTTACTGTGATGCTAAACACTATGACACTGATGTGTCTAATGTGATAATGGTTGCCCATGGTGGACAGGGTTTGATGAAGCTCTCAAATTAAAACAAGCTGGAGTGGCATCCACTTTCAAAATAGCTTGATTCCAGAAACTCTTTGAATTTGGAGAAATGCAAGTTATACAAGTGTTCAGGTCTTTCTTTCATAGGGTCACTACGAGTCATCTACAACTCGACGGCTCTTAAAACAACTGCAAAAATAGCAGTGATGAAGAGAAAAACAAAACAATGCTGACAATTTTGTTGGGGAGATTGGAAACTCATACACTGTGCAATTGTAAAGTGGAAAATAGTATTGCATTTCCTCAAGAAGCTAGAAATACCATCACCTAGTAATTTTACTAGTAGGTATATATCCTAACCAACCTAAGTTTATCCAGCAGGAGAAAGGATAAAGGCATGCAGCGTTTCAAAATACTCTATTATTGGTTTTGGATTTTTTGCTTTTATTCCCCAACTGGTTCTGCTGTGATGTCACCTCTTTCTTATTTGAGTTGTGTGTATGTGTGTGTGTGTTTCTTTTAAGTTTGCCACTAGTTTGTTTTATTATTTTATTAATGACTTTTTGGAAGAATCGGTTCTGGGTCTTGTTGGTGGTTTCAGTTATTTTTCTGTTTTCTATCCCGTTGATTTCAGCCCTTGTCCTTATAAGTTCTTTTCTTCTAGAGGCCATGGAATTAGCTTGTTATTCAATTCAATTTGCTGAAGGTTTTGAGTTAACTAGTATGTTTCCCCACTTTCTTATATGTTTGCCTTTGTTATGAAATGCCCCCTGAGGACCACCCTAGCAGTATCCCAACAATTTTGATATGTTCTATTTTAGTTTGTTTTGAGGAACTTTTTAATTTCACTTTTTATTTTCTCCATAACCCAATTGTCCTCCAGCAGGGTGTTATTTTTCTTCCATGTGAGTGATTTTTTTGGTACATTATCCTTTTGTCGTTTCTAATTTTATGATATTATGGTCTGAGAAAATACTTTGTATTATATCACTGTTTTTTATTTGTTGCTTGCTTTGTGTCCTAGTATATGATCAATTTTAGAGAATGTACCATGCGCACTTGAGAAGAATGTAAGAGTACTGAATATCCCATGGACTGCCAAAAGAACAGACATGTCTTAGAAAAAGGTGCAGCCAGAGTGCTCCTTGGAAGCAAATAGGGCAAAGTTTTGTCTTTCATACTTTGGACATGTAGCTAGGTGAAGCTGTTCCTTGTAAAAGGACATTATACTTGGGAAGATGGAAGATCAGCAAATGAGAGGAAGGCCGCAAATGAGGTGGCTTGACATGGTGACTTCAGCAGTGGGCTCTAGTGTGTCAGAAAGGATGAGGATGTTACAGGACAGAGCAGGGTTCAGGTTGGCTGTTTATAGGTCACTGTGAGTCACAGTCAACTCAATTGTACCTAAGAACAATACCCCTGAAATACATCTATGAGGTCATGTTAGCTAATTGTATAGTTCTTATGTATTTTTTTTTTTTTTTTTTTTTTTTAGTTTTGTAGTTGACCTGTCCTCTGGTGAAAGCAGTGTGATAGTCCCCTGCTAGTCTTGCAGTGCTGTTTATTTCTTTCTTCAAATCTCTCAACTATTTTATCTATTTTGCTGGTCTACCATTGGTACATAGATGTTAGCCAATATTGTGTCTTCCTGACCTATTGTGCCTTTAATCATTATGTAATGCCTTTTCTTATCTTTTATGATGGCTTTCATCCTGAAGTCTATTTTATCAGAGATTAGTATTGCTCCTCTGCTTTCTTTTAGATGCTATTTTGGCTTAATATATTTTCCCACCCTTTGAATTTTACACCATTTTCTCCTTGTTTCTTAGACATATCTTTTATAAGCAATGTATTGATGGGCTTTGTTGTTTTACTCATTCTGCTACTCTTTTTCTTTTAGTTGATGCCATTTTGCTGCACTCCTATTTCTGTTGTTGCTGGTTACTTTGATCCATCTCCTTTCCTTTGCTGTCTGTGAGTGAAGGACTTCTCTTAGTATATTTTATAGATTTGGTCTTGTTTTCATGAAATCTTTAAGTTGCTAGTTTTCTGCAAAAAACCCCTGATTTTGGCTGGCAGTTGTTTTTGTTGTTGTTGCTGTTATTCAGCAATCCTATTGTCTTATTGTTTCTGCTGAGAAGTCAGAGCTTAATCTAATTGGTTCTTCTTTGGAGGTGACTCTTTGTTTTCCTTATGTGCTTTTAATATCATATCCTTATCTTTGACTTTGGTGAACTAACTATGATATGTCTGATGTTTTCCTTTGGGG
>NW_006399861.1:2579187-2590288 GCF_000299155.1 Elephantulus edwardii | reverse complement strand
TAAGTTCTTATTGATGTTCTTGTTGTCTAGCTTGCTATCTGTTCCCTCTCTTCTATTCTACATTTTGTCTCTCCAGTGTGTTAAAAAATTCTACCATTTTGGTCTTGAAATTATGGATAGCAATTTATGCATTCTGTCAATTGTAGTACTTTGTTGTTTTTCCCTCTCTGTCTTGTGCTTTTTTAAAATTTTTGTACCTATTTATTTATGATTTCAGTTATTTCTTCTATCATTTGTAACTTCTTCAGTGCTAGTTCATGTAACTGCACATTAATTTATTTCTTCTTCCTCTCTGTAACTGGGTTATTCATTGGACCTGCAATTTGGTTGGCTTTTTTTTTTTTTTTTAAGAGTAGGCTTATTTTGGTTTTTTCACAATGTTTGAAACTGCCTACTGTTTCCTTGACATTATGTGATGTTCTTTTCGGTATGAGTGAGGCACTTTCTGTTGTGTCTTCATATGTTGTTGCCAGTTTTTTATCTTTACGATGCTATTGATAGAGTTGCTGACTTTAAGTGTTGTCTCCAATTCAATTTTCCTATTTCAGTTTTTCCCGCTGGTCTTCTGTAAGTGCCTCTTTTCCCCATTTCCTGTGGTAAGCTTCTCATCCAGTTGTTCTTTGAGGAGCAGGGAACTGGTCTCTCCTCTTTGCCCAGGTATGGTGGGCCCACTTCTCTGTCTTATCCTATAAGAGGGAACTTTTCCCCCAAAGGGTAGTCAAGGTACCAACAATTGAGTCCCAAATATCAGAGTGTGTTAACGGCTGACCCCTTTCTTATCAACTTGTCAAGCTGGTAAAAAGGTGAATTACATTTTTTCCTTACACTCCTGATCCCTGGGATATTGAGAATTTACCAATACTTTGAGTTAATTGTCTCAGTAATTGTAAATGAAAATGTGAATAAATGCTGATTGCTTTATTTATCGTCCCCCCTTTTGCCCCTCACTGTTTCTGTTTGCATTTGCCCCATGTCTAATTTTTTTCTCTCACACAAATATGATTTAAACTCTATTTTAGTTTAAATATTAGAAACGTCAGGTATTAGACATGAACTATTTTCACAAAACAAATTTCATTTTTAGGCATGTCTACAGAAAAAAGTGTGTCCAAACACTGTGCATTCTTTCATTGCTTTATTCTAAAGAGTGGAGAGGAAGGATAGGATTTATGAGTATGACCAAGAAAGTGGTAGTCTTATTTTGTCAGTTGTCAGTGTCATTAAATGGTTGTGTTAAGAAATGTTCTGTTTCCCACTACAACTCTTAGGTAGTTCTGTAATTCTCAATGTGATTCCTATGCCTACTTGGAACAGTATATAAAGGAGTTCCCACCTCACACACAAAAAAAAACTGGTACTACATCATTCTCGCCTGGTACCTCATCATTCTTGCCTCCAAAGAGCACTCTGGTTGTACCCTCTCCAAGATATTATCTGTCTTTTCTCTTTGCCATCTGTGGGATGTTTGGTGCTCTTTTCCAATATCACAGCTCAAAGGCTTCAATTATTTTCCTGTCATCCTTATTCATTGTCCAGCTATCTCTCAATGTTGTCGTTGTTGTTATGTGCCATGGAGTCTCTTGTGATTCATTGCAACTTTATGTACAACAGCCCTAAACTCTGCTCTGCCCTGTGCCAATCACACTGTCTCCAATACACCCATCCCGATTAACCCAGTCACTGAATCAATCCACCTCATAGAGGGCCTTCCTCTCCTGCGCTGTCCCTCCACCCTCCCAAACATGATGTCCCTCTCCAAGGATCTGTCCCTCCTTACAACATGTCCAAAGTATGTTAGGCAAAGCCTCAGAATCCTTGCCTCCAAGGAGCAGCCCGGTTTAACCCTCTCCAGGATGAATCTGTTTGTTTTCCCAGCAGTCCATGGTACACTCAATACTCTTCTCCAGCACCACAGCTCAAAGGCATCAATTCTTCTTCTGTCCTCCTTAGACACTGTCCAACTCTCTGATGTATAACAAGTGATAGCAAAGACCATAACCTGTATCAGATCCACCTTAGTCTCCAGAGAGACACCATTACTCTTCAGTACTTTAGAGAGGTCCCTAACAGCAGACTTTCCCATTGCAATACATCTTTTCACCTGGCTACTGGTGCCGAGAGTTTGACTGTGGAGCCAAGCAAACTAAAGCTGTGAAGAATCTCAATCTCTTCACCATCCATACTGATGCTGCCCATTGACCCAGTGGTGAGAATTTTTGTCTTTTTGACATTGAGCCTCAATCCATATTGGAGGCTGCAGTCCTTGACCCTCTGCAGCAAGTGCTTCAGATCCTCCTCAGTTGTGTCATCTGCATAACGCAGATTGTTGATAGATCTTCCATCAATCCAGACACCACACTTCTCCTCAGAGAGCCCAGCCTCTCAGATAATCTGTTCTGCATACAAGTTGAAAAGGTGTGGAGAAAGGACACATCCCTGGCATACGCCCATTCCAATTTTGAACCATGCAGTGTTTCCTTGCTCTGTTCTGATGACTGCCTCTTGGTCCAAGTATAGGTTTCACATTAGCATGATTAAGTGTTCTGGGATTCCCATTCTTCTCAGAGTCAGCCACAGTTTGTTGTGATCCAAGCAGTCAAACGCCTTTGCATAGTCAAGGAAACACAGATATACATTCCTCTGGTATTCCCTGCTTTCAGATAAGATCCATCTAACATTAGCTACAATATCCCTAGTACCACGACCCTTTCTAAACCCAGCCTGGACTTCTGGCAGTTTTCTGCTGATGTCTTGTTCCAGTAGTTTTTGAATAACCTTCAGTAGAATCTTACTTGCATATGAAATTAATAATATTATTCTATAGTTTCCACACTCTGTTGGGCCACCCTTCTTTTGGATGGGAACAAATATAGATTTCTTCCAGTCAGTTGGCTAAACGGTTGTTCTTCAGATTTCTTGGCACAACTTGGTTAGCACATCCAGGGCAGTATCTGTTAGCTGAAATATGTCAATTGGTATACCATCTATTCCTGGGGACTTATTTTTTGCTGTCAACAATTTAATTTTAAAGACATTCATGTTAACACCAGTGAAGAAATTTAGAGGTGTTATACTGGAGAAATCTGATGTTAAGGCCCTCTCCAAAGTGCTAAAGAGCAGTAATGTAAGTCTAAAGAATAATGTGTACTTTATCCAAGCCATGATATTTTCAATTACTTCCTAGGCATTTATAAAGTTGAGCAATAAGTTCAACAATAAATGTTTTTATTCTTTTATTATTTAAGAATAAATGCTTTTGAATTGTGTTGGACAAGAGTGCTAGATATTCCATGGACTGTCAAAAGAACAAGTGTTTTGGAGGAAATGCACCCAAGGTGCCCCTTAGAGGCAAGGATGGTGAAGTTGGTCTCAAATACTTTGATCTGTTGTCAGATGGGGCCCGGCACTGTAATATCATAAATGGTCACAAAAGATCTTAATAGAAAACTGGAAACAGTCAAGATTCAGCAACTCAGATGGTCTGGAGTGTTATAGGAAGGTCTGTTGACTTATGCATAGAACTGCCAAAGACTTTTCCCAGCACCCACTGAAGCTTCATTAAGACACAGCGCTGGAGTCCTGTTTCCTCTCCTCCTATGTGAGGACCCAGCAAACTTGCATATATGGTCAGGCACAGGTTCTCAGTCACATGGGAAGAGTGGAAGTGTGTATGTGGATAACAGACAAAACAAAGCTGATCAGCCCTTATTTTGTACACATTTGTGTTACTGTTACAAATTGGGTCAAATATTTAGTTATCTTTTCTGGCACCCTTATAATAGCTTTCAGTTTGTTGGCTAACTACTTCCAAATGAGGTAAAAAGACAGTAAGTGAAAGCATCATTGCTGTCCAAGACTAAGACATATGGGAAAAATTAAAGATGTGGTGTTCATTTTACTGTAGGCTATAATCATCAACGATGTGAACAAGACCCCCATTTACCAGTAGCAAAGAGCATTTGTATTTGGGCTTTAAACAGGAACTCTCTCTGGGTTCTTTTTAACATAAGCTTCCAAGTTCTTGAAGAAGTTATAGAACCTATAGCTGCAATGAAGAGACTAATTAATACCAAAGATACTGATTTTGCTTGTAAGTCAAATCAAGAAATATTGGAAAGTTTTTAGAACATACTATTTAATCATAGACTAGGATAGACATTAGATTGTGTAAACTTTCTCATCAGAATTTGATCATTCATCTCATGTGAATGTGTGTGTTGAATGTTTTCTTTTTAAGCTCTTAGCTGTGTACAGCACATCGGTCAGTTTGCACACAACCACGGAAAGAAGCAGGGTAAGCCTGTGGTTCTTCTGGATCCAGAAAAACTGTGATTCTGTGGGAACATTTGTAATATCACATTTTCTGTCTCTGCTCTCCTAAAGGGCGGCTGAGGGAACTGAATCCCTCTGGGGCTTTTGCATGAGTCAGTCAGCCCTCCTGCTTATGAGCTGTTGGCAGGCACCAGGCCTCCCTCTCCTCTCTATCCTGGGAAACACATCTTTATCACTTCCATGCATTCCTTCTTCTGGTGTGCTGGTTTTTTCCTTAAGAGAAAAGAGTGTGTGTTTTTTTTATTTCTGTGAGTGTAGTAAGTAGGGGGAGGAAGAAAGTAGAATGGATGATTTATATACTTCAAATTCCCATTTTCCAGGGAGTGGGGGTTGTCACATGCTATTTCCAAGAGAGAGACATCCTATGAGTAACAGATTTCATTAGACAGTTTGAAATGACAGGAATGGCTTAAATTTAGCACTGGGAAGGGAATGTTGCCTCTAGGTAACATACATCTAAAATGATTTCAAATGTTTTATTTGATGCCAACTTTGCTGCCTTCTGGATAAATCCTTTCACATCACATACTTCTTTGTGTTCAGCACAGATGTATCTGCCTGCGACAAAGATTGTTAATGGAAAACAAGCAGTCACTGCTACTGTGCTACCACCACTTAAAGGGCTGCTCCTCACCCATTCATCATATCCCTAGCACTGTCACCTCCTGTCATCAGCTCAATGACAAGGCCAGGCCAATGCAGACCAACAAGCTCTGTCTGTAGGCTTTGAGATTCCCTGGGTACCTACCCATTCACTCCTATTTACTTCCCTTCAGACTTGGTGAATCATAGCGTGTGTGTGATGTGACTCATTTCAGGCTATTTTCTGTCCAGTGTCAACCTGGTGTTCTATTTGGAGATGGCACTTCCTCTGTTCACTTTCAGGATTCACAGCATTGCTTTTCATAAGAACCTCATGCTCACCTCACTGGATATAAGTGGAGTTGAAACAATGGACTCAGAAGAGTAGCTGGCTTTGATTGGATGAAACTACTCAGGCTTCTTGTATACTTATTTTAAGACCATAATTTACGTATTTCTTACTATGAGTACAATGTTGGCTTTTGTGATTTCTTCCGCATTTATTAGGAGGCATCTGTGTGTCAAATGTGGACTGTCAAGTCAAATCTGCTTAAAGAACTTTTTGGAAGAAAAATGATTATTGGTTCACGTCTGCAATTGTCTCCCTTTTACTTCCCTCATCCATTTTAGTTTATCCGGGTACATTTCAGATCAGTTTTTAAAAATTTCTCCTTGCATGTGCTATAGTAATTTTGGTATTGTTTATGTCACAATATTTTTTTCTAGAAAATATTACTAGTTTTATAAAAAAATAGTGTTTAACTAGTATACATATAATTGAAAACTTCATAGTCTCTGGAGACTTGGGAACAATTTGATGTCTCTTTTACATGTTAAAGAAGTTAATAATAATTAGGAGTTCTGGTGACATAGTGTATAACTCTTTGTCCTGCTAACCAAAAGGTCAGCTGTTCAAATTCACTTGCTGAACCGGGAGGGGGGGAAGTTTCCTCCCACACAATGTTACAACCTCCAAAAATCTGATAGAGGGGAGCTGTGAGTTGGAATTGATTCATTGGCAGTAGTCTTGTGGGTTTTTTTTAAAAATTTTGTTTAAAAGTAATCACTGATTCTACTAAAAGATCAAGAAGAAGATTAAAAAAAGAAATGTTTGGTGCATGATTCCAGTGTACAAGGCCACTTAGCTGCCTTTTAGATACTCAGGCCATGATCCTGATGGCCATAGTGACTGTGACCTAAGGGCAAATGTTGAATCTTCCCACCAGAACAAAGCAACTGTTTTATTTAATCACATTCATTTTTGAGGAGGTGGGGTGTAAATGTTAGGCTTATACAATGACAAGATTCAGCTTTTCCTGGATGAGGAAATGAATTGTAAAATATTTTGCTGGGTCAAGACACAAAATACCTCAGCCAGGGATGAGCTCATTATCTTGCTCAAGATACAAATGCCTCGAAAGTTTAGGTTCTAAAGAACACATAACAGGACAGTTGAATATCTATGGGAGACAGTTATCTAATCAGCAAAATAGGTCATATGTAATCTATGCAACCATTTCCATGAATGGAGCCCTGCTTTTAATCTAGTGTCCCTGATTGAGCTATCACTGGCTTAAAGACTTGCAGCCACTGTCTCAGCTGCAGCCCAGAAAAACGTAAGGCAGGACATGCTTTTGCTGTGTGTTTTAAATTAGCTTAGTCAAGCTATAAATATTTCTGGTAATTTCTGAAAAACGAAATGTTTGTGTCCAAGCCAGAGGACTGGGTTGTGCAATATAAATTAACTTCTTATGGAGGTGGGGCCTAGAAAACAAAAAGGAAGCATGTTTCTGACTCTGGCCGGTCCAACAGGGTTATATATGATTGGCCAAATTTGCTATGAGGATTTCTCAGTTACCTCTGACATGAAATTCAGATTCCTTCTCATGGACTTCAGTGACCTCTATTGAATGCCAGGCCCAGTCTTGTGCAAGTGTCCCCATCTCTTGATACACGCCACCCCAGGAACTGCTTCAAATCTGAATCACTTTGCCCCAACTCAAGTCATTTTTCCTATCTGGAGAATGTGTTGCCTTCCTTTATTCTCTGCCTTATATATCCATTTTCCATTTCAATGCCAGCAGGCATTCCTTCTCATAAGAACCTTTACCAAAGAAATGGGAACAATTTCTAGTCATTTAGTCTCCCTTCTTTTCATTCTATAAATGACACTGACTATACATACAATAGACCCACTACCTTACTAGAAGAACCATTATTATGGCTCTTTGAACAGAAAAATGCTCCAAATACTACACTATGTTGTAATGATGATAATGTTTAAGAGACTAGAAGTGAGAAAATGTGTGCATGGCTTTTTATCTCTTCCTTCCATTTTCTCATCTTCTCTTTTTGTGATCTTTTTCATGCTACTGTCCCATAGCATGAAAGACGTAAAGAATCAAGGAAATATCAGAGTAAGATGGAGTTCCTGAGCCGTACTGCTTGTGTCTCAAATAATGGGCTAAACTGGATAATAATTTAGAACTAATCTTGGCGTCTTACCTGATGGTTGGGTTAACTAGACTGCTGCTGAAAACCTGAACACATTAGTTTTTTTCATGTTCTCCATTTTCCTAGTTAAAAATAAATAAATAAATACACACACACACACACACACACACACACACACACACACACGTATATATATATACTTTGTTGTTGTTAAGTGCTGTCAAGTTGACTACAACTCATAGTAACCTGTTGAATAACAGATCTGAACCCTGCCCTATCCTGTTACATCATCTCTGACATCCTCAAGCCCACTGTTAGTGAGGTACATAGCACCTAGTAATTATGGTGATACTGTTGTTGTTAAGTGCTGTCGAGTTGTAGGTGACCCATAGTGACCCTATGAACGAAAGACCTGGACACTTTCGTCCTTTCTCCAAGTTCATAGAGTCTCTGGAGGCAAGCTGTTTTGGAAGTGGATGCCACTCCTGCTTCCAAGCTTGTTTTAATTGGGGAGCGTCACCAAGCACTGTCCACCATGGGTAACCAACTATTAACACATTTGACATATCAGCGTCACAATGTTCAGCTTCACAGCAACCATGGTGACACTATGAAGTCCTTTGCATCTGAAAGCTGCACAATGAACAAGGATGACAAAGGAAGAATCGATATTGTTGAATTATGGCATTGGAGAGAAGTACTGAGTATTCCTTGGTCTACCAGAACAAACAAGCCTGTCTCGGAGGAAGTGCAACCAGAGGGCTCCTTAGAGCCAAGGACGGCGAAGCGTCAAGCCAGTCCTTGCAAGAAGACGGGTTGGCATAGGGGCTGTAACTACAGGCTTGAGCATATCAGAAAATATGAGGATGGCACAGGGTAGAGGAAGAATCAGATCTGCTGTTTGTAGGGTCAATATGAGTCTTAATTGACCCAATGGCACCTAACAACAACAGACAATGATTCATAGGGATTTCAAGAGCCCGTTTATTATTTCAGAAGTGGATGGCCAGTGCTGATTTTCAGTCGGTCTTAGTCAGGAAGCTTTGCTAAAACCTGTCCATCCTGAGTAACGCTGGTGCTATTTGAGATACTATTGGAATGCATAGATTCTAGCATCACATCAACAAGCAAGCCACCACAGAATGACAAACTGACAAATGAGTGATGGTATCAGAGGATCATCAACAACTTGCACTATCCAGATGACAAGGTCTTGCATGGTGAAAGCAAAGAGGATTTGAGACACCCTTTGTCTTGGAAAAAGATAAAAGACTGCATCATCAGTATAAAGTACACCTTAACATAAAAAAAAAAAATTCTCACTATTTGACCAATAGACAATATCATGATAAATGGAGGAAAGATTGAAGTTGTCAAAGATTTCATTTTACTTTGTTTCACAATACACCTTTGGAAGCAGCAGTCAAAAAATTGAAAGCTGTGTTGCAGCGCAGGAAAGGAAAAACCTTAATGAGGTGGTTTGATTCAGTGCCTGGGGTAATGGGGGTAGGTGTGTCAGAGACAGTGAGATTGGCACAGGATAGAGCAGGGTTTAGGACTGTTGTACATAGGGTCTCTATGAGTCGCAGGTGATTTGACAGCACATAACAACAACAACAACAACATTGCAGTGGACAAATCTATTGTCAAGTAACTTTTTAAAGTACTAAAGAGAAGGGAGTCAGTTTATAGACTAAGGATGTGCCTGACCCAAGTCATGTTATTTTTAATTGCTTCATATGCTTATGAAAGTTGGACAGTGAATAATGGAGGTTGGAGAAGAATTGATAGCTTTAAATTGTGATGTGGGCAAAGCATATTGGACTACCAAAAGAACAAACAAATCTGCCTTAGAAGAATTGCAGCCAAGTTACTGCTTAGAGGCAAGGATGGTGATACTTTTCCTTATATACTTGGGCTCTGTTGTCAGGAAGAGCCAGTCTGGAAAAGGACATCATGCTGTGCATAGAGGAGGGTCAGCAAATGAGAGGTAAACCCTCAGCTGACACAGAGACTGACACAGTAAGCGGAAGCATTGCACGGATTATGAGGCTGGCAAAGGGAGTTTAAGACATTCCAGAAAATTCCTAAAGAAATCTTAAATAAAAATACCAAGTGTGTGAATTGTAGAGGAAAAAAATGATACAGAATTGTGAAATTAATCCAGCTTCCACAAAATAATGCCCAGGATTATTTATTCATTGCACGAGTATATCCATACTCATTTCTAAGTTCAAAATAATTTGAAAATACCATCTCCATTTAGTTAACGATGTATTTAACAACTGGATATTTTTGACATATAATTTTTAAAAAATTTGATAGAAAAATGTTGCCACTTTATAAGTAATTCTTTCTTGAGTAATTGTTCATTTTTATGCACAAAAAGTTTCTGATTGTAGAAAAATTAGCCTAAAATTCTTCTTGAGGTTCAAAGAGAGGAAAGTCTATATAAAAGAAGCACAAGCTTATTCAAACACAGTAATATCATATGCACTGATAACAGACATTTAAGCTCCAGATCTATATTCAGCTGCATACGAATCAATATAATCTCTCCCTTGCATCTCAAGGAAAACATAACCAAATATAATTAATCAACTTTTCTTTCCAAATGTTTTCTCTATTTATATTCTTAGAAAAATCAAAGCACCATAATTAAGCCCTTCAGATAAATGTTTAAAAAGTCTATGATATTTTCTAACAGCAAGTTCTAGGGGTTCATACAGAATGAAGAATAACAAAGACACGTTTTAATGTAATTGACCCAAGTTTAACCTAGAAGAAATCAGCTTCTTCTTTTGCATATCAGATGCTATTCTTTATTTTCTTTTATTTTTTATATTAGTTTATTTATAAAATTATCATTTTTTTTGTTTTTCACATCAGATCCTTCCCATTTTCCTCACCCCCTACCCATCAAATTGTACAACTCCATGATTAATCCACACTCCCCATAAAGTGTATGGTTTTCTATACTTTTTCTTGGAAAATGTAGAAAACTCAGTAGGGATTCGCACTGCTAACTCAAAGGCCAAGTGTCCCTGGTGGTTCCAATTCAATAGCAATTTCAAGGAGAAAGATGAGCAGTCACCTCCCATAAAGATTTACAGCCCGAGAAACTTGATGAAGGGTCACTATGAGCCAGAACTAACACGAAGACACTGAGTCAGCTATTATGTAGATAGTGGCACCAGTCACTATAATACACAAATAATCATTCTTCTGGTATTCTCTGCTTTCAGCAAAAATCTATCTGACGTCAGCAATAGTTGTTGATTTTATCCACTTTGTTGATGTTAGATAATAAAGGAAGTGAGAACAAAAGGAGAAATTGGAGTAAGGAAGAAA
The DNA here is from genome assembly GCF_000299155.1 of Elephantulus edwardii. NCBI lineage: Eukaryota > Metazoa > Chordata > Mammalia > Macroscelidea > Macroscelididae > Elephantulus > Elephantulus edwardii. Next base: position 2,579,569 of record NW_006399861.1, on the reverse strand, counting down.
TAGAAGTTTTAGGAATTAATGGACTACTGAGGTGTAAAATTTCAAAAGTGAAAATCGATGAAAGTTGAAGGAGCCCTACACTTGCTTACTAAGCAAAACACTTGGTTACTAATGAAAAAAGGGACCGTTTGAGTCCATTAACTATTCTATGGGAGAAAAGACTAGGGTAGCTGCTCTGATAATCTACTCCTGTAGAGTCTAAACGTCAAAACCAAACTCATTGCTGTTGAGTTAATTCTAACTTACAGCAATATTATAAAATATTCCTTGCTGTTATTATGTGCCATTGAGTGGATTATGATTCATAGTGACCCTATGAACAACAAATCTGAACCAACATCTCGTATGCTTGAGCCCACGGTCACCGTGTCAGTCAATCTTG
>NW_006399861.1:2576999-2578606 GCF_000299155.1 Elephantulus edwardii | reverse complement strand
AACTTACAGTTGCATAGCAAGTCATTGAAAATACTATTGCTTAAATCAGGTGCATTTTAGTCTTTAAAATTACATCATAGCTCTTTAGCACTTTGGAGAGGTACTTGACAGCAAGTTTCCCCTATGCAATAGGCCTTTTGATTTCTTGACTTCTGGTACGAAAAGTATTGATGAGATTTTTTACAATTTCAATCCTTTTTCCAACTATCATGACCTTGTCTATCATCACAGAGGTGAGAATTTTGTTTTCTAGATGTTTAGATATAATCCATACTGAAGGCTGTAGTCTTTGAGACTAAAAGGCAGAAAGCCTTTAAAATCCTCTTCATTTTCAGCAAGCAAGATTGTTTTATCTGCCTAAAGCAGACTATCTTCCTCTTATCCTGATGTAACATTCTTCTTCATAAAGTGCAGTTTCTAGAATTATTTGCTCAATATCTTACCATAAATATTAAAATTTTTTTGTTATTAGGGGAAATTATGTAGTCCTGATGTACACCTCTCTTGATTTTAAAAATTGCACTGTTCCCTTCCTTTGTTTCTCTTTATCGAGGTATGGATGTCACATGAGCACAAGTAGGTGTTCTTGCATTCCTACGCTTCTCAATGTCAGCTATAATTTTTTGTGATCCACACAGTCAAATGCCTTTGCATAGTCAATAATACACAAATAATCATTCTTCTGGTATTCTCTGCTTTCAGCAAAAATCTATCTGACGTCAGCAATGATATTCTTGGTGCCATGTTCTCTTCTGAATCTAACTTGAATTTCTGGCTTGAATGTACTGTTCTAGCTGTGCTGAATTAGTTTTAGCAAGATTTTGCTTGCAAATAATATTAATGATACTGTTTTATAATTTTCACATTCCATTAGATCACTTTTTTTAGGAGGGATGATAATAAATATGGATCTGTTCCAGTCAGTTGGCCAGATCACTGCCCTCCATATTTCTTGTCACAACTTGGTGAGCACATCAGGGCTACGTCTGTTTGTCGGAACATGTCAATTGCTATTCCATTAATTCCTAAAACCTTATTATTTTCTTTTTTTTTTGCCAATGCTTTCAATGTAATTTGAACTTCTTCCTTTATTACCATTGATTCTTGATCATATGCTACTTTCTAAAATGCTTTCACTTCAGTCAATTCTTTTTGAAAGAGTCTCTCTGTGTATTCATTCTGTCTTCTTTTGATACTTCCTGGATTATTAAAAATTTTGTCAATAACATCCTCAGTATTGCAAATGGAAGTTTAGATTTATTTTTAAGTGCTTACACCTTGAAATATGGTTAAAGAATTCTTAATTTCTTATTTTCTTACTTGGCTCTTTGAACTTTTTGTTGTAATACTTTTGTCTTCTCCAGCTGCCCTCTGAAATCTTCTGTTCATCTCTTTTACTTTGTCATTTCTTCTTTTTATTTTGGCTTCTTAACATTTCAGTTCCATTTTTAGAGTTTTCCTGACATCCATTTGCTTTTTTCTTTCTCACCTGTCTTATAATGACCTTTTGTTTTCTCCATTGATGATAGTCTTGATGTCATCCCACAATATATCTAATCTTCAATCATTAGTGTTCAGTTCCTGAAGTCTATTCTTGATATACTTTT
>NW_006399861.1:2567666-2569141 GCF_000299155.1 Elephantulus edwardii | reverse complement strand
GACAGGATCCGAATAGTCAAGGTCAACTTCCCACCAACCCACTAGCCTCTGGCAGGTCTGCAGAGTTCACAGAAGCCAGCTGGCTGGCTCGTTTTGGGTGGGAACCCAGGAGAGCTAGGCCAATTTCCCCACCTGTGTTCACACCCTTAGGTGCTCTCCCAGATAATCAGCCCCAGTAAACACAGATAAGGTCCTACCGGCCTTTCTTCTTCCAGGTTAGTTCCACAACAGCTTGGTTGATAGTTCCAGGTGATGGCTGGATCCGCTGTGGTGTCCTGAGGTCACAGGGCTGTGGTGGAGGCTGAGGTGCGTGGAAGCAAGGGACTAGGGAGATAAGGAGTGCAGGGCTTGGACACTACCACCAAGAGGTGGGGGCAGGACTTGGGCGCTGCTGGTCGGGGGGTCACACAGGTGCGGGCTGCAGGGGGTCACACAGTGGTGGGTAGTCTTTGCTCCTCTGGAGTTCCGCGGTGGATGGCTGACTATTGCTCTTCCTGGGTCTCTTCCCGGCCCGTCTGGCGGCAGAACTCCGTCTCTGGCGATTATATAGCATTTTATAAGATCATTATTCTTTAGTGTTGCATAGTATTCCATTTATGAATGTACCACCATTTTAAAATGCATTTGTTTGTTGATGAGCATTTGGACTGTTGTCATATTCTTGTTATTGTGAATGAACAATAGTTGCACAAACCTCCATTTATGTCTCAGTACTATTTCCCTTGGGGTATATTTATAACAATGAAATATCTGGGTCTTATGGGATTTCTATGTTCAGAGTTGGAGGAAACACTAAACTGCCTTCAACAATGGTCTTATTATTTGGCAGTCTCACCAGCAGTTCACAGAGTTCCACTCTCTCTGCATCCTTTCCAACATTTATTGCTTGCTGTCCTATTAAACTCTGCTCCTGCTATAGCTACTGGGTTGAGATGGTATCTCACTGTAGGTTTGGTTTGCATCTCTCTGATTGCCAGTGATTTTGAGAATTTCTTCATGTGTCTGTCTTTCTATGTCTTTTGCCCATTTGACAATTGGGTTATCAGTGTTTTTCTTGTGAAGGCCTTGTAGTATTCTGTAAACTCTGTTATGAGGCCCTTGTCTGAAATGTCATTGCCAAATATTTTTCCACAGTCTGTAGGATAATCCAATATTTTTAAAAGATCATTTTAGAAACTGTGTAGAGATAGATCATAGAAGGGTTTCTTAATATCTGGTGTTGCTATAAGAAAAATATCAGAATGGGTGGCTTAAAAACCAAAAACTCTTTTCTCACAGGTTAGGAGACAATATTTTCATAGTTGTTTGTTGTTATGTGCTGTTAAGTACAACCCACAACAACTCTAAGAACAACAGATCTAAGTCCTATCTTATCCTGTGTCATTCTCACAATCTCTGGCATACTTGTACCCATTTCTGCAATCACTGTATCAAGTCATCTGATTGAGGGTCTTCCTCTCCTTCACCATCTCTTC
>NW_006399861.1:2557639-2565256 GCF_000299155.1 Elephantulus edwardii | reverse complement strand
CAGGCTACTCCTTGGAGGCAAGGATTCGGAAGCTTCGTCTGACATACTTTGAATATGTTGCAAGGAGGGACCAGTCTTTGTAGAGGGATGTCATGCTTGGGAAGGTGGAGGGATAGTGCACAAGAGGAAGATCCTCGATGAGACGGGTTGATTCACTGACTAGGGTAATGGGGGGTAGATGTGTCGGAGACAGTGAGATTGGCACAGGATAGAGCAAGGTTTAGCGCTGTTGTACATAGGGTCACTATGAGTCACAGGCGACTCAATGCATATAACAACAACAACATGGAAACAATCCATATTGAAGGTTGCATTCTTTAATCTTCTGTAGAAAGTGCTTCAAGTCTTCCTCACTTTCAGCAAGCAAGGTTTTGTCATCTATATAATGCAGATAATTGAAGAGTCTTCCTCTGATTCCATATTATTCATCATAGAGTCCAACTTCTCAAATAATTGGCTCAGCATACCTATTAAATTGGATAATACAGGATAGGTATACACACACACATATACACAGAGAAAAACAAAGAGAGAGATAGCTTTAAATTCCTATGTTGAGTGGCAGGTTAGAAACCCCAGCAGGATAGCTCTTATATAGACTTGAGGCAGAATTCTTTTTCCTTCAGAAGGAGGTTAGTCTTATAGATATGCCTGTACTGTTCTGAGATGTTCTCAAGTTGGTGTCAGTTCACAATAACTTTATGTGCAACAGAACTAAACACACACAGCCCTTCACAAATTTCACATTGTTCTTTTGGAGCCCATTGGTGCAGTCACACTGTCAATACACATCATTGAGACTTTTTCTTATTGATCCTGTACTTTGCCAAACATGATATCCTTGCCCAGAAACTGGTGCTCCCCAATAACAAGTCCAAAGAATGCTTTTAAGGAGCTTTCTAGCTGTATTGCTTCCAAGGCACATTTGTTCTTTCTGGAAATCCATGACACATTGCCATCTCCATTAGGCAATAACATCAGTTCTTTAAGTTTCCTTATTAATCTGCTTTTGCATGTATATGAGGAAATTGAGAACATCATAGCTTGAGTCAGGTTCACCTCAGTCCTTAAAGTGACATAATTGCTTTCTCCAAACTTTTAGGAGGTCTTTTGCAGCAGATGAACCTAAAGCATTGTCATTTGTTTCTTGACTGCTGCTTCCATGAATGCTGATTGTGGATCTAGTAAAACAAAATCTTTGACAAGTTCAAAGTATACTTATTAGGATGCTGCTTATTGGTTCAGTTTGAGGATTTTTGTTTTCCTTATGTTGATGTGTAGTCCACCCTGAAGGCTTTGATCTTTAACATAAGTCCTTCAAGTCTTCTTACCTTACAGCAAGCAAAGTTATCTCATCTGAATATCACAAGTTGTTAATGAATCTTCTTCCCAGTGTGTTTACTCAGCACAGATTGAATAAATACTGTGAAAATATGCTACGCTGATGCACACCTTTCCTTATATCAGTGTAGGTGTATTGAAAGTTAGTCATGTTTGTGACTAAAAATTTATAAAGAAGAGTGCACACACAAGCACAAACTGAGAGGAAGCTACAAACAAAATGAAGATTGGTAAGAAACTAAAAAACAGGAGCAGAAGAAAGAGAAGAACCTTTTCCCAAAGCTGGTGAGGACAGAGGCCTTCCTTAGAATGGGGGCCCTGAAATTCACACTTCCAGCCACTCAAGATTTGAGAAAACAAAATTCTGCTTGTGAAGGACACCCACTTGTATTTCCATTTTATCAGTATTGAGAAACTAAGACAACAGAATATTTGCTACAGGCAAGTTCACTTCCATGGTCTTCAATGGCATGGTCCTGGTCATATTTTCTTTTGAAAATTTCCTCTAGTCCTTTGGTATTTGGAAAAATAATTTATCACACTTATCCAGAGACTAAAAAACTAAAATATATGCTTTTAATAGTCTATAGGAAGGGTAAAATGTCATATGTTGTTTCTCTGGACAGTTATAAAAATAAGCATCAGACTGAGAAATGACTTGATATTTCAAGGTGATTAGATATGACTTTTAGTTATAAGCTTGTAGGAGGTTTTTATTATGTCTTAATTATAGGTTTTATCTAGCAAAATAATTTAAGTTAATTGGACTATCATAAAGCCTGTGTGGAGGAGGAAAGTGTGTGCTATTGTTTTGTAAACACTCTTCTGCTTGTTCTAAGTTTAGGCTGCTCAACATCATGTATTTCATACAAAGTCAGCTTTATCAATTGCTGTCGACTTGATTCTCACTGATGGTACCCTATATGTGTCATGGTTGAACTGTGCTCTATTCATGACTTATTTAACTTTGGTTTTTGAGGTAGATCACTGAGCCATCACTGGGTGGCTTCTACAAGGCACTTCTGGGTGGACTGAAACTTTTACCCTTCTAGTTAGAAGCTTTGATGGCCTAGCAGGTAAGGAGCTGTGCTGCCAACTCAAAGGCAAATGGTTCAAATCCACCAGTTTGTCTGCAAGAGAAAAATGGAAAATCTCCTCCAGTGAGATTTACATCATCTCAAAAACCACTGTCGGGTCAGTTATGACTCAGTCCTGAGTCCCTAGCATTGAGTGAGAGAGTAAGAGGTTAGCAGCTAAGTGCCTAACCATTACTGTTACTCAGTGGATTTGTTAAAGTCTCATTGAAGCATTACAGTACAAACTCTTTTGTGTGAAGCCTCTCTAACTGCACATTTTGAAGAGCCAGCCTGTCCATTATGACCTGCTTGCAAGATTTACTTTTCTTATATTGGTTTCAAATCCTGTAGACACATGGTTGAGAACAGAGATCAATATAATTCAGAAAAAGTCAAACTTAAGTCAGTCTTACCACCAAACTTTTTTCATTTAAAATATTTTTGAAAGTTGATTTGAAAGTGATTATTTTACTTTATTGAAAAAGTCATTGAAAAAAACTTCCGGAGTTAAAACTTATTTTTTTTTAAAGACTTGGAGTTTGTAGGAGGAGGAATTTGATATCAGAATTAAAGGAAGATTCATCATCAACCTGTGTTTTGCAGGTGACACAACCTTGCTTGTTGATAATGAGGAGGGCCTGAAGTATTTGCTGCAAAGGGTCAAAGACTGCAGTCTTCAATATGAATTGAAGCTCAACATCGAGAACACAAAGATTTTCACCCCTGGGGCAATTGGCAGCACCATGATATATGGGGAGGAGACTGAGGTTGTTAACAATTAGAGTTAGCTCAGTTCCACAAACAACACTCTTGGCACCAGCAGACAGGAAATCAAAAGATGAATTGCTTTGGAAAAAAATGTTGTCAGAGACCTTTCCAGAGTGCTAAACAGCAACAATGTCAGCCTGGAGACTAAGGTGTTCCTGATCCAAGCCATGGTCTTTGCAATTACTTGTTATGCATCTAAGAGCTGGACAATGACTAAGTATAACAGAAGAAGAATCAATGTCTTTGAATTGTGGTGCTGGAGAAGTGTTTTGCATAATTCATGGACTGTCAAGAGAATAAACAAGCTTTTCCTGGAAAGATTGAAATCAAGTACTCCTTAGAGGCAAGGATTTTGAAGCTCTGTCTCACATATTTAGAGCATGTTTCCAGGAAGGATCAGTCTTTGGAAAAGGACATCATGCTTAGAAGGGTGGAACAGCACAAGAGGGGAAGACCTTGGATGAGATGGATTGACACAGTAACTGGGACAATCGTGTGTTGAAGATGGTGAGACAAGTTTCAGGGTAGGACAAGTTTCAGAGTTATTGTTCATAAGGTTGCTATGAGTCACAGGTGACTTGATAGCACATAACACCACCACTCCTGAAATATACTATATAGAATTATACAGTAAAAATATATACTATATAAAATTATATAGTAAAAAATGTCTTGGGCCTTTGGGTTGCATGTTGGAAGTGAATTTTGACATCATTAATTTATCAATTAGTTTAGTCAATCACTAATTAGTGTACCTACTCTTTTTTTTTCTAAATTGGATCACATTATTTATGTCTCATGCCCAATTCAGAGGCAAAAGAGGTAAGAGCAAAAAGTGACCAAAAAAAAAAATAGTCCTGTAATGATTCATTTCATTTGTCATCTTCGCTAGATTATGATTCTCAGTGGTTGGTAGATAAGTGGACTGACAGTTGTTCCATAATGTAGTGTAAAGTAATTAGCTGCCAATGTGATCTGATGAAATCAACAAGTCCGTTAAAAAGGGAGTTTCTCTAAGAATGAGATCTATTTCCAGAATGTAAATAGATGTTCTGGCAGAGCTTGCTTTCTCTCACCCTTGCCTTCTTATTGCCTGGCCTATGGCTCTTGGGATGTAGGTCTAAGAGGTCTCAGGTTTGTTGCTTGGGCTACAGATTTTGTATTTGCCTGTTGCCCACAATTCTGTGAGCCAAAGGTGTTCTCAGCCTGCTGCTTGACCTACAGATTTCAGTCTGGAAACTAAGGTGCGCCTGATCCATGCCATAGTCTTCACAATTACTTGCTATGTGTCAGAAAGCTGGACAATAACTAGGGATGATAGAAAGAGAATTGATGCCTTTGAGTTGGAGAAGAATACTGAATATATCACGGACAGTAAGGAGAACAAATAGGTTTGTTCTTGACAGGGTGAAACCAGGCTGCTCCTTGGAGGCAAGCATTCTAAAGCTGTGTCTGACATACCTCGGGCATGTTGCAAAGAGGAACTAGTCCCTGGAGAGGGACTTGATCCTTAGGAGCAGGGAGGGGCAACACAAGAGAGGAAGACACTCAATTGAGATGGACTGATTCCGTGTCTGGGGTAATGAGGGTAGGTGTATCAGAGAGATAAAGAGTTCAGAGATGTTGTACATAGGGTCACTATGAGTCCCAAGTGACTCAACAGCACATAACAACAACAGCAACAACAACCACCACCTGCACATTTGCCTGACCTGTTTCCTTGAAGTAAATCCATCTCTCTCTCTTTGTGGTTTTGCTCCTCTACAGAACCTAAGGTAAGACAAGTCAGTAGAAAATGTTAAGACTTGTGCTTTGTCTTTCTAATTCTCTATTTTCCCAACCCCACCCCCAGGAAAAGATTGTTATGCATGGTTATTAGGATTTTGAAGCCTCTCACAAGCTTCATTATTGGTTCAGATAAAGTCCAGATTCAAGTAGTTATTTGGACAAGATGTTTTGCTTTTCATTGTTTCACCCAGACCTGTCTTCAGTGACACGTCAGAGCAAAGTGAAGAAGCTTGCACAGCCCTGACAAAAGAGAGTGAGCTCATTGCTCTGAGGATAGGAGGACCTCAGTGGTCCATGTTCACTTACCACACAGACCCTGACCCCATTTAGTAGCTTAAAGCAGAAAACCAAACAAACCGTTTTCCCTTCTAAGATTTCCATTTTCACTTGGATATGTTCAGCAAAAAGAATTTTTAGAAAAAAGGTAATGGAAGATTTAATATTTTCACTTCTTTTAAGAGTATTTACACATATTAAGCAAAAGGAACAAAATTTTACACAATCATGCTGTCTTACTTTGACTAATATTTTCTTCAAACTGAAAGCAAAGCATGAACCACAAATCTAATGGATTGAGTGTAAAATCAGAGGTTTGAATGTGCTTTATGTATGCCCCAAAGTTCTCTGCATTTTTTTCCTCTGTATTGAGGAGTTCTAGATTTCTTAAGCCTAAAGGGACCTTGTGTGCTGAACAAATCACTCAAGATGCTGGACTTTGTGAAGAAGGATTGGCGTTAAAGTTGGAGGAAAACTAATCAACAACTTGCCTTGAACAAATGGCACAATTTTGCTTACTGAGAGTGAGGATTTGAAAAACTTATTGAAGGAAATCAAAGACTACAGCTATTGACTTCACCTCAATCTCAAAAGACAAAAACCTTCACCAATAGGAAACATCATGACGGATGATTGGATCTTGCTTCGATCTATTAATGAACACATTTGAAAATGTCTGCTGTCAAGCCCTCCCTGAAGCTACTGACAGCCTGGAAGAAGTCACATACCCCTACACCTCTCACACCATCCTTTATTAGGAGAGTTTGCTTCCCAGGGAAGGCATTTCAGCCAGCTGGATTGGAGATGGTAGGTGGGGAAGCTCCACCCCTGGGTAGGGACAATGTTAGTGTTTCTGACAATATAATTTGAGACTTGAGATATGTTTTCTCATAAATAATGGTGACTTAAAATGTAACAACTTTAAAGTAACACTGGTGGCATCATCCTAGGAAGTTTTCCTGCTAACTCAATGGTGGTGCCTCTCTGGTAGTTCAAATCCACCGGAGGCCTTGAGGAAGAGGTGGGCAATCTCCTCCCAGTGCAGTCACAGCCTCCTGAAAACTGACTGGAGGGTTATCTAGGAGTTTATTTTGATTTAATGGAAATGAGTTTTGATTTTTTTTTGTATAGGAGAAATTTTAATGACTTCTCTTAGAGTTTTGAGTTTTTAATATCCTTAAGGAGCCCTGGTAGCTCAGTGTGTAATGTGTCAGACTGCTAGCCATGAGGCGGATGTTTCAAATTCACTAAACACTCCTTGCTCCTTGGGAGAAAGATTGGCAGTCTTTTGTAAAGATTTTCAGTCTCGGAAACTATATTGAGAGGTGTTATGAATCAGAACCAACTTCATGGCAGTGAGTTTGAGATAATATCCTAACTACAACACTGTTTTAGTTTTCCAGTGTGCACCATTGACTATTGTGAGCTGGTCTGTTGATTACATCTCAATGGGAAAAATGCTTTTTACATTCTCAAGTATATTTTCATGAATAAATAACACTGATTCTACAGTTGGTTCACACACTACCTATTGATCAAGTTTCTGACTGGAGGTTAAAGTTTTTCTGTTCTATGATGCTAAGTTACTTCTGGTCTCCTGATAAGTTTAGATCAAGGGTGAACCTTAAGTTCTTGGAAGTTAGTCATGCTGAAGAAAGAAAATATTTTTCTGAATTTTTTTTTCTAGAAAGGAATAACAAAAGCTGGACAATTTATTTTGACCAAAAGTCAGGACAGTCTGACCGTAGATTTCAGGACTGATATGAATATTTAATAAAAGGATTGTAAGATGTGCAGTAGAGATGGACTTCAGTGAAATTCCTTCTCCTTTTGACACCTGCCCTTTCTTTTCAAGGAATTATCCTTAGAATGTATGCCCAATGATCCAAGGTACAAAGATTCTTAAAAGATCTTATTACTACAGCCTTTATCTGTTCCTGATTGGATCCAAGTTACAAGATGTTTCCTGAGTTAAATATATGAATCAGAGTTTCTTTATGTTCAGCCAACATTGGTAAGTTTGGCTTAAGAAGTTGGGTGCATGCTGAGAAATAGTTTGACTCAAGCCATATTTTCTTATAGTCTATCCTCTTTCTGTACAACTCCGCTCTCTAAATGCCATATATGAGCTACAAAAAAAAAAAAAAGGATTCTTCTCTTTTTTTCCTCTGAAGTTTATTTCCTCTGGCTTGCTAACATAGTCCCTGTTTTGAGCATTTCCACTGCTTGCAGCCCACAAAGTACAATTTTAGCAGGATAAGATTTTTTTCCCTATAATTATATTTTATTAATTTTCATAAACATTTACAGAGATTTTGGGCTTCCACTCATTCATTGTTGCACTATTCTCTCTACCCTCCTCCCAGTT
>NW_006399861.1:2541343-2553579 GCF_000299155.1 Elephantulus edwardii | reverse complement strand
CTTTTTGGTGTTGTTGCTAGTTACTTTAGACCATGGAGCTTTCTGTGGTATATCTGTAAGAAGGACATCTCTGAGTTTCTCCTGCAGTGCTGGTCTTGATAAGATTTTTGAAATGAGGGGAACTCTGGTGGCCTAGTGGCAAGGAGCTGCAACTACAATCCCAGAGGCGCACGGTTCGAATCCACCAGATGCTCTGCCGGGGAAGGAGGTACAATCTCCTCCTGTACCAGTCAGATCTGATTTGATGGTACTAAAAAATAATAAAAAAAATTTAAAAAAAAGATTCTTGAAATGCAAGAGAGCAAGAGTGACATTATAGAGTTACATTTAGAATTAGTGTTTTTTCATTGGAGTTCCTTAGTAGTTTAAACAGTTAATGAATGTTCTGGGCTGTTAACTGAAAGACTAGAAATTCCAGGCTATGCGGAAGGATCTCAGAGTGAGGTCTGATGATCTACTGTCCACTACTGAAAACCTTTGGGAGCACAGTTCCGCTCTGCTACGTGTGGAGCAGCCAGGAGCCAGCACTAGCTCAGTATCAGATGGTGGCTGGTAGCTGGTTTCTCTTGTACCCTTGAAATGTAAGGTGACATTTTATCACCTAAGAAAATTCACGGGCTTGAATGTTCTCTCTTTTTAACTTCCTGATTCGTATTTTAAGTATTATCTTTGAAGAGCAAATAGGGGGAAAAAAAGCCCAAAAAAACCAAACTAACAAGCCAAGCATAACAAAAAAGCAAAATAAAATTAAATGGGGAAAAAAACACCCTACTCTGAAATGAAAAATAAATTCTTTTAAATAAAGCACAGACGTGTCTGCAAGGTGGCCTGTTGATTCTCGACTATGCCCAGCCTCTCATGCACTCTCCTCCTGTAGGACAAGAGGACCATCTGCTCAGCCAACAACAGAAGTCGAAGCTCCTGGCTTCTGTTAAAACGCAGGACTGTCTTTAAAATTTCTATTTCCCTTCAGAGACATCTTGTAGCTGCTCTCATTGCACAAATGACTCTGAATAAGATCCAGTAATTACCACAATGAATGTTTAATATTTATTATGTTAAGTTCTTAATAACTTTCAATAGTCATTAATCATGCAAACTTATTAAGAATCCCAATGAATTTGTGAGGCTCCATTTTTCTAGGATGTTATATAAAACCACAGAGACCTATCAAATTTCAACAAATTATTCTTGAAGTGAAAGTAATTAAAAAAACTAATATAAATCTAAATAAATCTGGTATCTGCTTGTAACTTAAGTGGAATATTAATGCCAGTGGTTTTTGGTTTTTTTTTACATACTGTTTGCTAAGCCATAGGGGGAAAAAACCCTAGTTTTGAGTTTTTAGTAATAACAATAAGCAATTTTATTCAGAAACTTATGATTAGAAAGGCTTGCAAATCCTCTGGTTTTATAGTTTGTGTTATTGAAGTTAGAAAAGGACTGCATATGGATTAATTTTTTTCTTTTTAAAAATGAGCCATTAATCTATAGGACAATTACGGAATTTAAAGAAAAGGTAGAAAAGACACATATAAATGCATATAAAAGATGTCCCACATGGGGACATATTTGACCTTTACCAATGCCACGAAGGGAAACTAACCCTGTCAACAACACAAAACCAGTTCCCATGAGGTGAGACATGTCCCCTACACTCCCATTCTTCTTTCTTTTCATCTCAACACTGAAATCACAGCTTTACTGGGTCCAAAATCCGATGAAATAGCTCTCAGACCACACAGTATTCTCTTGGGGAAGTTAAAAGACTATAATTCAGGATAGTGTCAGAATATGTGTAGCTCTGGTGGTCTAGCGGCAAGAAGCCGCGCTGCAATACCGAAAGCACACAACGCTGTTCAAGGCCACCAGCTGCTCGGTGGGAGAAGGGTGGGCAATCTCTCCTGTGCGATTAATTTCCTTTGAAAACTCACTGGTGGGTGAGCTATGGTTCTGACTCTATGGTATACAACAACAGCCTACTATAGTTAGGACAGCTTCTGAAATGCACTCATATGCACCTCAGACTAGAGCCTCCTGATGTTAGGCCAGTGTTACAAAGCTCTCAGTCCTGCCAGTATGGCTCTCTTCCCAACCCTAGTAGTCCAACAGACTCAGGAAAAGGCTTCTAGTTCTGGTTCTACAGAGTAACAATCCCAAGGTCCTTTCCATCTCACTTCAGGTCCCTGATTCTCTGCTGCAGCTGCTAGGGCTGCTAGCTCTGAAGACCCTAGACAGGCTGGCATAAGAATCTCTGGTCCTGAAGAATGGGCTATTTTCTTGCTTCTTCTTTACTGATAGTAAGGTTTCTTCTAATTCTTCTGATGGATCTTTTCAATTTAATTGCAAGACTAGCCAATCCCCTTGTGAAATAGGCTAACACACCCTAATTAGATATTCCCACAGCCTCTTCTAAACCAAGTTTGAACTTCTGGCAGTTCTCTGCCAGAGTACTATTCTAGCTGTATTTGGATGATTTTCAGGAAAATATATTTCAAAATTTGAATTTATACTTTTTATAATTTGTATCATTAGTTGGTTAAAAAAATAAAACCAAATCCTTTCTTTTTTAATGATAGCTCAATTTTTCCTTTTATATTCCTCCAGTTCCATGAAGAATTTATAGCTTTTTACTTGTTATGTGCCATCAAGTTGTTTGCAACTTGTAGTGACCCTGCGTACTAGAGCGCTGAGCTCTGCTCTATACTCTAAGTATGCTCTGTTGTGCATAGGGTTTTCGAAGGCCTGCTATTTCAGAAGTGGATGGCCAATTTGTCTTCCTAGTCCCTTTCCATTTGAAATTCCTAGAATTTAATCAAACATTATCTCTCCAGTTTATCTGGGATGATGATGATTGCAATGTTTCATATATAACCTTTTGCCCAGTGTCTAGGACAGGATCTTATGCCCATTTTACAAAGAACTAGTTTATTACATTACATACCAGTTGGCCACTGACTTTAGTAACTCCATACTCTGAACTGGTACATTTAGTTCTCTTGGGTTTTCATTGGCTAATTTTCAGAAGTAGACCACTATGCCATTCTTCTTAGTATTTCTTAATCTGGACCTCACTGCAACCTCTTCAGCCTCATTGTTTTTCTTGCATGGTGCCACCAAGCCAATTTCAACACATAGCCACTTTGTTGTTGTTCACTACTGAGTCACAACTGACCCATAGCTGACCCTCCACTCAGCAGTAAATAAGTCACATGGGAGGAAAGTGCCCATCTTTCTCCTGCAAACAGCCAATAGATTTAAACCAAAGGTGCAAGTACCTTTGTGTTGGTAGTACAATTCCTTACTACTAAGCCATAACAAATTAGATGCATAACAAATTAGAAGACTACTTAGTCCCACGCCAGTCTCACAGTTGTTCCTAAAATTGAGCCCACTTTTTTTAGTCACTGTGTTGATAGTTCTGGGTCTTTCTGCTTTTCACTGAACCACTACATTATCAAGTCTTTCTTCAAGGATGAGTCCCACCCAAGAACATTTGAATACTTTACCTTCTTTGTTTCTAAAAAATATTCTGGCTATTCTTTATTTCAAGACAGATATTTTTTTCTCTCCTTCTGGCAATCTATGGTACATTTAACTTACCATTCAAACTTAAAGGCATTGATTTTTCTTTGGTCTTTCTTATTCACTCCAAAACTTTCACATACTTATGATGAGATTGAAAATACAGTTATGTGTACATTATTAATTCTCAAAGTTACTTTTTTTTTACTTTAAACACCCTAAAGAGGTCTTTTGCACCATATGTGTCCTTTACAATTATCTTTTGTACCAATTGTTTTTCCTTCTTTCCTTTCCCTTTCCCCTTCCCCTCCCCTCCCCTCCCCTCCCCTCCCCTTCCCTTCCCTTTCCTTCTCTTCTCATCATTTCTTGGCTGCTGAGCTACTACTTCCATAGATATTGAAGATAGATTTAAGTAAAATGAAATCCTTAAAGTCAGTATTTTTTCTCCCATCAACTGTGATGATGTCCAGGTATGAAGATCTTTATTTTCTTGATGTCGTTGTTATGTGCTGTCAAGTTGCTTGTGACTCATAGTGAACCTATGTACAACAGTTCTGAACCCTGCTCTATCCTGTGCCAACCTTATAATGTCTTACACATCTACCCCCCCCCCATTATCCTACTCACTGATTCAATCCATCTCATCCAAGGTCTTCTTCTCTTGCACTATCTCTTCATCCTACCAAGAATCCCTATCCAAGAACTGGTCCGTCCTTGCAACATGCCCAAAGTATGTCAGACAAAGCTTCAGAATCCTTGCCTTTAAGGAGCAGCCTGGTTTAACCCTCTCCAGGATGAACCAGTTTGTTTTCCTAGCATGGTATGTTCAATACTCTTTTTCAGTACTACAGCTCAAAGACATAAATTCTTCTTCTGTCATCCCTACTCATTGTCCAACTTTCTGATGCATAGCCAGTATTTGTGAAGACTATGGCCTCGATCAGGCTTACCTTAGTCTCCAGACTGACATCATTGCTCTTCAGTACTCTGGAGAGGTCCCTGACAGCAGACTTTACTAATGCAAAATCTTTTGACTTCCTGGCTGCTGGTGCCAAGAGTGTTGATTGTGAAGCCAAGCAAACTATAGCTGTTAACAATCTCAATCTCTCCATAGTCTATCATGCTGTTGCCCATCAGCCCAGTGATATTGAAATGTAATTCACACTGAAGACTGTATTGTGATCTCCCTCAGTAATTGCTTCAAATCTTCTTTGTTTATAGGAAGCCAGGCTGTGTTCCCTGTATATTTAATGTTATTAATGACGTTTCCTCCAATCAAGCCTAGCTTTTTGATTATTGGTTCAGTATAGAGATTTGAGGCTAAATCTAAAAGGTCTGCTGAAACCTATTCAGCATCATTGCAGCACACAGGCCTCTAATAACAGATGGGTGATAACTGTGTATGAGTCAAACCTGTGTCTCTTGCATTGTTATTGCTGTTATGTGCTGGGGAATTGAGCACATCTCATAGTGACCCTATGAACAACATACCTGAAACCTGTCCTCTCCTGCACCACCCTCATCATCTCTAATACACTTGAGCCCACTGCTGCAGTCATTATGTCAAATCATCTCATTAGGGATCTTCCTGTCTTTTACTGTCCCTCTGTCTTTCCAAGGATGACATTCCTTTTTTAAGGAATAGCCTCTTCTAGCAACATGCCCAATGTATGAGAGACAAAGCTTTGCCATCTTTGTTTCCAAGAAATTTTTTTCTGAAATTTTTTCAAGATATTTATTCTTCTGGCAGTCCATGGAATATTCAGTACTCTGCTCTAACAGGGGCTGAGACTTCCACCACTGAGCCAACATTGCCTTCTATATTTCTATTGTTTCCATATTTCTATCATTGTGTGCCATTGAGTTGCCTGTGACTCATAGCAACCCTATGTAAAACATCTCTGAAACCTGACCTGTGCTGAGCTAGTCTCACTGACTCTGACATACCTATTCCCATTGTTCTAGTTACTATATCCATCTCATTCAGACTCTTCCTCTCCTGTGCTGTCCCTCCATCCTTCCAAGCATGATGACCTTCTGCAAAGACTTGTCCCTCCTCACCAAATGCCCAAAGTATGTGAGATAGAGCTTCAAAATCCTAGCCTCCAAGGAAAAACTTGGTTTCACCCACTCCAAGACAGATCTATTTGTTTCCTTGGCACTCAAGACTCTTCTAGAGCACCACAATGCAAAGACATTCTTTTTTTGTCATGCTTCATTATTATCCAGCTCTCTGATGCGTAGATGCGTAACAAGTAATTGTGAAGATCATGGTCTGGATCAGGCACACCTTAGTCTCTAGACTGATATTGTTGCTTCTCAGTACTCTGGAGAGGTCCCTGACAATATATTTTCCCAGTGCAATTCATCTATTGATTTCCTGACTGCTGGTGTTGAGAATCTAAATATTAGTGTGACTTTAAGACGATATAATTTTAAACAATTTTGATTATAAAAATTATTTCAAAAAACTTAGTTTTCAGAAAATTCAAGTGAAAAAGAAGAATTTGCAGAAATGCCATTTTCTACAGAGAATGCTAAAATTCTGAATTTCTTTATATTAACATTTCTGTCTTTTCCTTAATTGCTTAGTTCTGTAAGGTTTCCTGATAGAATACAAGATTTCCAGTTGAATCTAAATTTCAGATAGATAATTCCTTTTTAGTATATTTATTACGCAAATATTACATAGAGTATACTTTTACTAAAAATGTTCACTGTTCATCTGAATCTAAAAGTAAAATTTATCTGATTTTAATTTATTGATTTAATTTTTCACTCAAATTTTAAAAATTTGGTTACCCTAAAAGAATGTAACTTTTTGAAATTTAAGCAAATACATATAAACAGAAGTAAAGACACATAGATCATCTGTCATTGAAAATATTTTGGGTTATTATACCCAAACATCAAAATGTTTTTCAATGACCTGCAAATAATATCTTTGCCTTTACCTCCTCTGAGTATTTCTTCTTTCCTTGGAGAGCTTTTGTTAAGAAGAATGAATATGATACAGCTCAGAGCACAAAAGCTAGAGATACACTGTCAGAGCCATAGAATTCCAGATTGTTAAAAATCGACTAAAACAAGAAACTGAGGCTGTAGACAATTAACTGTTCTGATAGTTGATGGACAGCAAGGCAAAGATAGCACTTTTTCACTCTGATCACTGTGTGTAGTACAATGGGTTTATTGTTCTAAATGGCTTTCTCAGACCATTGTCTTTGATTTTCGCTACATGGCTGTCGTAGAATATACAAATAAATGTGGCACACTATTCCTGAAGGGAGTGGTCAGTTTTGTCATCCCACCAGGTATAAACGGAACAGATTTAGTGGCAGAAATTGAGAATCTCACTATTAGCAAAAAAGAAAAAGAAGCAACAAGAATGCAGCATGTGTCCTTGGGGACCAGGGATTCCTTTGCTAGTCAGAACAGAACCTACAACAGCTGCAGTAGAGAACCAGAGACTGACATGAGACAGAGCTAGCTTGGGACTAGGGAACTGAGGAGGACACATCATAATTAGTCGAACAAAGAGACTTTGGACACTGGCCTAAAATGGCAAGACTGAAAGCTGAAGGGCCTTTGCACACTTTTTACACCACAGACCACCCACTGGGTTTTTCTAGCCATTAACCTATATGTTTGAAGAATTTGCTTTTACCTTACAATCATAACAACTACATTCATGAAAGCATGTAAATCAGCAACTTCATGGCATTTTAGATAGCCAGTTTCTGATTCGCTCATTCCAGTCATCAACCTGCCTTATGTAGATGACACGACCTTGTTTGCCAAAACTGAGGAGGAACTGAGGCGTTTGCTGCAGAAGTTCAAGGACTACAGCCTTCAATATGGATTGAAGCTCATCAAGAAAACAAAGATTCTTACCACTGGGCCAATTGACAACAGCATCCTAGTAGATGGAGAAGAGATTGAGATTGTGAACAGCTTCAGCTTGCTTTGCTCCACAATCACTGCTCTTGGGACCAGCAGTCAGAAAATCAAAAGACAAATTGCATTGGAAAAGTCTGCTTTCAGGGATCTCTTTAGAGTACTGCAGAGCAACAGAGTCAGTCATGAGACTAAGGAGTGCCTGATCCAGGCCATAGTCTTTGTAGTTACCTGTCTTGCATCAGAGAGTGGGACAATGACTAAGGATGATGGAAGAAGCAATGACTTTGAGTAGTAATGCTGGACAAGAGTGTTGAGTATATCATGGACTACTAAGAGAACAAACAAGTTCATCCTGGAGAGGGTGATATCAAGCTGCTCCTTGGGGGCAATAATTCTGAAGCTTTGTCTGATGTACTTTGGACATGTTGCAAGGAAGGACAAGTTCTCGCAAAGAAATATCATGTCTGGAAGGGTGGAGGGACAACTCAAGAGAGAAAGACACTGGCTGAGATGGATTTACTCTATGACTGGGATAATGGGGGGTAGCTGTGTCAGAGACAATGAAATTGGCTCAAAATACATCAGGATTCAGAGCTGCTGTACACAAGATCACTGTGAGTTGCAGGTGATTCGATGGGAAATAACAGCAACAACATCAAACCAGTGCTCTGAGGAAACATACATTTTTCTTTCTCTGAAGAAACCTCTGTTCCAGTGAGAACATTTTAACATTAGCATACATACATCAAGTCAAGGGCAAGCCATCAGATTGAAGCAATCAACACTACTTATTTTCACTACTTGGGTTCTGGTTAACTCATCTTCAGCCATCAGAGGCTAATTCCAAATAAGCATAAGCTGCAAACACATGTGTCCCCTCTTCTTTCTGTATTCCCGATCAAGTGGTCCCTTCAGTCAATGTTAGCCCCTTACATGGGGCCAACTCAGCAAGGTGGGGGTCCTCATGACTCCCTGCTCCTCAAGCCAGTAACCCTTTTGCTTATCCATACATCTATGCATGCTAGATTAACAGTGCTCATGGAAAATGTCCAAATTCAGCCTGTCTCTTCATTGCTATGTCTCTCCAAATGTAAACCTCTTACATCAAAAGTCCAAGATGAGTCTACAAATCCACTCAAATGCATATCTCCTTAGAGGGTTGGTTGGCTTAATCTTTCCACAGGCTAAACCATATGCCATCTAGTTCTATTGATTCTAAAGGTTTCTTGGTTTCACCTGTCTTTTCCCTAATGTTTCATTGGAGAGAGTTGTTTCCTTGCTGAGTCTCAAGGTGTTAACATATTGTGAGATTTCTCTCACTGCATGATCCATATCCTCCTAACACAACTTTAAGTCCCTTCAAGATGTTATCAAGAGGTTTATGGATTACAATACATTGGGGTACTGTGTTCTAAGACTCCAAGAAAGTTTCTTCTCCATCTCCAAGCTATTTTGCAGACATCTACATATGAATTCAGGTCCCATGCTGAGGATTGGACCATAAGACCCTGGGCTCCTTGTCAATCCGTATCTTGATCAACTAGCTGAGCTTCTGCTTCATGTGATTCTTGCTGGGGCCCCAGACATTAACTACCTCATGATTGGGTTGAATACAATTCATTTGTTTATGCTACAGTGGGAGCTTTCTTTGGTCCACTCAACTTCCAGTTCCTTAGAACCTCTATATCACTTTATCATTGTCCACCATATTAATCCCATCCCTGAATAATCATCTAAAAATAACCACCCTACCAGGGTAAATAGTTTCCTCATAGTCTCCTTGCATTTGCTTATGAATCACCCTGATGTTCCTTGTAGGCATAAAGCTCAAAAGAGAAGTTATCTCAATAGAGCTGACATAGCTTCTTGTTGCCTTGTAGCAAAGCTACATGAAGTGTCCATGTTGGAGGAGCTCCCATGTTTGCCATCTCTGTCATGGCCTCTGTAAGGAACATACTTATTGGATGAATGTCCTCAGTGCCATAAAGCCATTTCAACATGGCTTGCATATGCAGAACAACAACTACTTCCTCTGGAGTATATAATTTATTATTTAGATGAGGAGAGGAGCAGTTTTCCTTGGAATGATAAACAAATCTAATCACATATCATATATTCTGTATAACTCCATGATTTCAAATAACAACAGTTCTTCTTTCATTCAATTCCCTCACTCTATGTACTTTGGGTCTACTGGTTTTCTGGGAGATCTCCTAGAGACTCAGACCCATCCGGGGAATGAATCAAACAATTAGGTATCCACCTCAGTTTTGCAGAGACTGATGAACATTGTAGACTATCATAGCTTTGTTGCAACATAGCTGGAAAGGAAATGTCCTAAAGTGAGCATCTTTTTGCCTGAGGGAATGGGAAAGGCCTGAGATCGTACATGTGCAAATGAGATAGTTAAGAGTAGAGAATGAAGCTGAAAGTGGGAATTACTTGAAAGGTGCATGAGTTAAAGTTTTTGTTGACTTAACTGTCTAAATATTACTGTTTCTGTTTCTTCCGTGTAATAAGAGCTTAGTGGAAGAAACTGCACTGCAACCCCAAAGGCACGCAGTTCAAACCCACTAGCAGTTCCATGGGAGAAGAATGAGATATCTCTTCCCATGCAATTAACAGCCTCTGAAAACCTACTGTAGGTTCAGGTATGGATTGGGTCCAACTTGATGGTACTCAAAAACAACAACAAAAATGTTAAGATATATTGTAAAAATGTGTAATTTTAAGATGCATTATTAAAATGATTAGAGTTCTAGTTGATTTAATTTTATAAGATACTGGTGTTTTTTCTATGTGTCGTTCTTGTTATGTGCTGTAGAGTCACTTGCAACTCATAGTGACCCTATGTATAACAACCCTAAACCCTGCTCTGTCTGGTACAAGCACCACTGTCTCTGACACATCTACCACTATTACCTCAGTCATTGAATTTTCTTCTTCTTCTATGTAAAAATGTTAAAATATATTGTAAAAATGAATGTTAGATTTTGTAGGCTTAGAAAGTGTCTAATTTCATCTTTATCTTCTTATCAATTGCATATATTTAAAGGGAAACATTTGCCATGAAAAATGCTTGTTGAATAGTGGAATTTGGTAGAGCATTAATCTGGGAGATTATTAATCTGGGTGAGGATTAATCTCCAATCAATACACTAAGAAGACTGAATAGATTTATCCACTTGAATGGATTTATGCATCCTCTTTGGACTTCTGGTTGAAGAGATGTACATTTGGAAGAAAGAGATTTAAAAAAAGAGTGGTTGACCTTTTCAGTAAACTTTGAAAACTGCAGCAAGCAGATTGGTTTCTGAAGCAGAGTAAGGTTGGCACTCATCAGAGCCCCTTTCCAGGACTTGAAGTTAAAGGCCACTGGCAAGCATACTCACTTGTGTGACCACCTGGATCCACTTGGAAAGTATAAGTAGAAGCCATGCATCAATGAAGACACAGGCTGAGTTTGGGTGTGTTCCATCAGCACTGTAGATTTAGCATATGTGGATAAGCCCAAAAAGGTTGCGGGCTTGACAAGCAGAGATTCATGAGGACCCTTGATTTGATGAGTTGGCCCCATGTGGGAGCTAAGATTGTATTTAGAAAAGAGTCAGTAGGGAATACAGGAAACAGTATGGGCTCCTGAGTTTGCAGCAGATGCCCACGACTGGAGATGGGTGGATCAAAACACAAGCAGATGAAGATAAGATGTGTTGTACTCTGAACTAGTATTGAATGTTGCAACCTGGTGTCTTGCTCTTGACTGGATTTACATATCGATACAGATGCTGACTGTTCAAATGGAACAGAAGATTTCTTCAGAGCACTGGCTTGGTAGGAATGGACAAGGGAAAAATTGACTACCTAAAATGGGGAAGATTAAGGCATGAGGCATGAAATTCCTGACTTGCCTACTTTTATGAACATACTTCTTATTATGATTTTAAGAGGAAAATTGAAGCTTAACGTTCTTTCCATATTCATAGCAGCAAAAGTAGCCATTTTAATTTCCTTCCCAAGCCTCTAACTTCTTACTCTTATAAAACCCCACACTTCTACATGTCTAGAGCCACCACAATGAATCTCACTTCTGACATCAACAATAAAAAGAGCAACGATCATGTCGGGATGGCCATTTCTGAACTCTATCAGTTCCACAATGGAGAACTGTTTCCCTCAACAAGAGCCACAACACAAAACCAACTCCCATGAGGTCAGACATATCTACCATGCTCCCCCATCTTTTGCAATTAATCCCAACACCAATCTTACTACTTTACTGAGACCAAAATCCCATGCAATAACTCACAGACTACACAGAACCATCTTAGGGAAGTCAAAAGGCTAAAATTCAGGTTGGCAGCAAGATACAATCAGTAGGTCAAGACAGCTGCTGACAAGTGATAGGTGACACCTCAGCCTTCAGCTTCACTATGGCTTTAAATCAGTGTTACAAACCTTAGCCCTGGAAATTATGTTTCAGCCTCTGCCTACCTGAGCTGTCCAACAAACTTGGGGAAAGACTCTTAGCTCTGGTTTCATTGGGGGTGGCAATTCCAAGGTCAGCTCTGTCTCATGTCAGGTCCCTGGACCTTTGTTTCAGCCATGATGGCTACTGTCATAAGTCTAGCTAGCACAAAAATCTACAGTTACAAAGTGCATGATATCAAGAAAATTGTCCATGAAGAATGCAAAAGATCATTATAAAGGAAGAAGAAGAAGAAGACGACAAGATGGATGTCAGATGAGACACTGAGTATTGCATTAGAGCACCGAGAAGCCAAAGCTGAAAGAAGAAATCAAGAAATCAAAGA
>NW_006399861.1:2539871-2540537 GCF_000299155.1 Elephantulus edwardii | reverse complement strand
TCGTGGTACTAGGGATATTATAGCTAATGTTAGATGGGTCTTGGCAGAAAGCAGAGAATACCAGAAGAATGTATCTGTGCTTCATTGACTATGCAAAGGCTTTTGACTATATGGATCACAACAAGTTATGGCTGACTGAGAAGAGTGGGAATCCCACAACATTTGATTGTGCTAATGCGAAACCTATGCTTGAACCAAGAGGCAGTCGTCAGAACAGAGCAGGGAGACACTGGGTGGTTCAAAATCAAGAAGCGGGTCCGTCAGGGATGTTTTTTGTCTCCATACCTTTTCAATCTGTATGCAGAACAGATCATATGAGACGCTGGGCTGTATGAGGAGGAATGTGACATCAGGATTGATGGAAGAATCATCAACAACTTGCGTTGTGCAGATGACACAACGCTGCTTGATGAAACTGAGGAGGACCTGAAGCACTTGCTGCAGAAGGTCAAGGACTGCAGTCTTCAATACGGGTTGAAGCTCAACATCAAGAAAACAAAGATTCTCAGATACCATTTGACCCAGCAATTCCACTAGTGGGAATATACCCTGAAGAGACCATAGCTGACATCCAAGCAGATATATATATGCACACCCATGTTTATTGCAGCTTTGTTCACAATAGCAAGGAGTTGGAAACAACCTAAGTGCCCATCAACAAACGAA
>NW_006399861.1:2534898-2538856 GCF_000299155.1 Elephantulus edwardii | reverse complement strand
TAAGGTGCACCTGATCCAGGCTATAGTCTTTGCAATTATATGCTATACATGGGAGATTTGGACAGTGAATAGGAATGATAGAAAGATAATTGATGCCTTTGAGCTGTGGTGCTGGAGAAGAGTGTTGAATGTACCATGAACTGCTAGGAGAACAAACAGGCTTGTCCTGGAGAGGGTGAAGCCAGAATGCTCCTTGGAGTCAAGGATTCTGAAGCTTCATTTGATACACTTTGGCATGTTGCAAGTAGGGACTTGTCCTTGGAGAGGGCCATCATGTTTGGGAGAGTGGAGGGATGGCACAGGAGAGGAAGACCCTCGATGAGATGTATCAATTCTGTGACTGGAGTGGTGGGAATGAGTGTGTTTGAGACGGCAAGATTGGCACAGGATAGACTTGTGTTTAGGACTCTTGTACATAGGGTCGCTGTGAGTCGCAAGCGATTCGATGACACATAACAACAACAACAATAACTATGACATGCCTGCTTCTCCTTTACTGGTAACAAAATTCTCTTGCTCTGTTGCTGTATCTGTTAAATTTAATGATGAGACTACTCAATCCCCTTGTGGATAGGCTAACATGCCCTATTTGCATATTCCTGCTCATCTATATGGCAAAGTCAGAAAATGGCTAAGGAAGCCATTTTTAACAATAAATTCTTAACACCATACTCTTTTCTAGACAGTTGTGGATCATGCATTAACCCAAAGATACTCCTCCATTCAGCAGCATTCAGATCTACAGATGTTGCCCCTAAATTTGTTATTCTTACAATCTATTTTAGTAATGATTCCTCAGAAATTTGACAATAATGATCTATAAATTTATGCATCTTCTCTCTGCCATAATAGTTTCCTTTTTTCTTCTTCTTCTTGTTGTTTACCATTGAGTTGGATTCAATTGACAAGAGGAGATTGCTCCTCCTTCTTCAGTGAAGGTGGATTCGAACAGCGCACCTTCTGGATTGTGGCACATCTTCTTGCCACCAGGCCTCCAGGGCTCCTATAAGAGCTTCTTGATCCTTCCCATCAGCCTCAAGGACTACCATTTTTGTGACCACATGTTGGAGGGATATTTTCAGTTGCTCCTGCATGATGCTTTCTTTCCAGGTAGACCCTGAAGTTCAGGGGCATAACTCCATCCTGGTAGGATTTTGTTCAGCTCTGATATAGATGGACTTACTTCCTATACTCTTTTCCCTTGCATTTGCTGTCAGTATGGATAGTAAAAACAAAGGAATTATAATTTTTTTTCTTTTACTTGTCACTTAATTTATGTATTCATCAAATTAGCCAACTTCTCAGGAATTAGGTCCATTTACTTCTTATCCTGTGAGTAATTTTGCCTTTAATAACTGACTGCAACATAATAGCTTCATTAATCCATGGGTGTTCCTAATCCTACCAAAGATTAAATGTTTATCATTCTCTTGTTTTTTCTTTTTTCTCTAAAGTCACAGTTTACAAGGAGTCTAAAACTTTGTAGCAAATTTCACCTCTTTGACATCAATTATATTTATAATTCATTCTAAGATTAGTAGCAGACCAGTTGCAAGAAGTGGGAAATCAACAGTATCCCAAAAGTCTGATCTGTATAACTCCATGATTTTTGACATCAGTGGTCCCTCCTTCATTTAATTGCCCCACTCTTATATGTCCCTTGGGTTTGCTGGAAAGTGTCACAGAGACAAAACCTGTCAGTGGAACGACTCCCATGACTGTATGTGATTAGGCTGGTGTTGCAGAAACTGGTAAGCAATGAAGTTGGATGCTGTGCCAGTGTCCCAGGATAGCAGATATCCCCAGAGAACTAGCATTGCAGTCTCATGAGCTTATATAAGCCTTTAGTAGGATGAGGTTTGTATTCCACCCTAATCTGATATCATTAATACAATAAATACTGAGCACAAAATAAACAGTTAATCAACTGCAAAGAAAGACATTTTGAAACGTAAAACTTTGACATCACAGGAAAGAACATATCTACTGGATTTTCCAAGAAAAAATATGAAAGTGTGAAGAGAATACTATTTTAATAAAGGATGCAATTGTTTTTGAGAAAAGAAGAGTGGTCAAGTAGGCTTTTTCTCTTTTCTCCTAGAGACTGGTAAAAAGCAAGATCATTTCATTATCTAGATTTGAGAGAATATTTCCCTGTGATGTGTAAAGAGAATAAGGTTCTGAGTCCACAGAACATGATACTATTTTTGATAGGTGCTGTTGAGTTGAGTATGACTCATACCTATGAACAACAGATCTAGATCCTGTTCTGGTGTCATCCTCATAATCTCTGAAAGACTTGAGCCCATTGCTGCAGTCACTGTGTTGATCCCCTGGTTGAGGTTTTTCCTTTCTTTCACCATCCCTCCACCTTTCTAAGCATACTGTCCTTTTCCCAGGAACAGCCTCTCCCAACAACATGCCCAAAGTATGTGAGATGAAGCTTTATCA
This sequence comes from Elephantulus edwardii, assembly GCF_000299155.1. Lineage (NCBI taxonomy): Eukaryota > Metazoa > Chordata > Mammalia > Macroscelidea > Macroscelididae > Elephantulus > Elephantulus edwardii. The sequence goes on along the minus strand of NW_006399861.1, from coordinate 2,536,405 downwards.
CTTTTTCCTTCAAGGAACACTCTGGCTGCACTATTTCTCGTATGTATCTGTTTGTTCTTTTGGCAATCCAGGGGATAATCAGTACTCTTCTCCAGCATCACAACTCAAAGGCATCAGTTCTTTTTCTGTTATCTTTATATACTCTCCATCTCCCATATGCATAGTAAGTAATGGAAATGACCATGGCCTAAATCAAGCACATCTTAGTTCTCAAACTGGCATCACTGCTGCTGTACAGTATTTTGGAGAGATCCCTGATAGTGGACTTGCACAAAACAATCTCCTTATTTCCTAAGTGCTGATATCAAAGATGTTGATTATGGAGCCAAGCAAGATTAAATTGTTAACAGTTTCAACCCTTTCTTCATTTATCATGATATTCCCCACTGGCCCAGTGGTAAGGACCACTTTCTTGATGTTAAAATGCAATGTACACTGAAGAATATAGTCTTTGATCTTTCGCAACAAGTGCTTCAGGTCTCCCTTGCTTTCAGTAAGAAAGATTGTGTCATCTGCTTAAAGAATGCTGTTACTTAATCTTTCTCTGATCCTAATACCACATTCTTCTTCATATAGTTACAAATTATTTGCTCAGCATACAAACTCAGTAAGTATGGAGAAAGGATACACCTCTAACACACACCTTTCTTCATTTTAAACCATGGTGTTTCCTTGTTCTGTTCAGACAACAGTTTCTTGGACTAGGTATAGATATGGTCACAAACACAATTAAGTGTTCCAGAATTTTCATTCTTCTCACTGGTAGCCATAGTTTATTGTGGTCCATACAGACAAATGCCTTTGCATGATTGGTAAAACACAGATATACATTCTTCTGGTATTTTCTGTTTTTATCCAGGATCCATAATCACAATGATATTCCTGGTGTCTCAGCTTCTTCTAAACTCAGCTTGAACTTCTGGAACTGCCCTGTCTATGTACCATTCTGGCCATTTTTGCATGCTCTTCAGCAATATTTTACTTGCAAATGATATTTTTCTACAATTTCCACATTCAGTTGGGTTACATTTCCTGGGAATGGGAACAAATATGTCAGTTGGCTAGGCAACAGTCTTCCAAATTTCATGGCATAGACTGTTGAGCACATCCAGGGTTACGTCTATTACTTGGAAAATGTCAGCTGATATCCAATTACTCATGTGCCAGTTAAAAGTGAAGATGAAGAATATTAAAACAAATTGACAAGAAGCAAAATATGACCTTGAGTGTATTCTACTTGAGTTAAAAATCATTTTACAAATAAGTTTGAGACATTGAACATCAAAGATCTAAGACTACGGTAGTTGTGAAATGAAATGAAAGATGTCATCCATTAAGAGAGTAAAAGGTCAACTGTCAACCAAGAATACTGTACCCAGCAAAATTATCCATCAAATATGACGGCGAGATCAAGATATTCTCAGAAAAGCAAAACCTAAGAGAGTTTGTAAAAACAAGACCAGCACTGCAGGAGAGACTCAGAGATGTCCTTCTTACAGATATACCA
>NW_006399861.1:2523395-2530910 GCF_000299155.1 Elephantulus edwardii | reverse complement strand
AGATTAATCAGAACTGGCTTTGACAAGCACTGTGGCAATTGGACAATTAAAACAGACATGGGGGGGGAAGAAGAACAAACTGGGGATGAGTGTGGAGAAAACAGTGCAACAATGAATGAATGAAAACCCAAAATCTCTGTAAATGTTCATTAAAACTAATAAAATTTAATAAAAAAAAGAAAGCAAACGGTCATTTCAAAGACAGAGGAGAACTGAAAAGCCAAAATGAACTTCAGAAGAAACACTGAAAATTGCATTAGAATGTCAAGAAACCAAAATAAAAGAAGATGTGCTGAAGTAACAGAGCTGAACAAAACATTTCAAAGTGTAATGAAGTGTGCAAAGAGCTAGTGCCAGAAAATCAAATGGGAAGAATTCGCTTGGCATTTATCAAACGGACAGAACTGAAAAACAAATTCAAGCCTCAAGTTTCAATACTGAAAGAAGACATGTGCAAAATCTTGTTATCCAAGAAGCACTGAAAGAAGAGGAAAGGAATACACAGAGTCACTGTACTGACAATAATTGGTTGAAAATGTAAAATTTCTGGAAGCACCATATGAATGAACAAAATAAGTTCAAGGACACAGAGACTGACATGGAGAGTAGGCAAGTGAGTCACAACTTTTATTAAAATGATTAGTTTGGGAGCCACAGGAACAGTGAGCCTGAGGCCTTGGCAGGAGCTACCAGCTGAGCTACTGTGGGACCCATCCGACAGAAGCGTGCAGGAGAGCAGGAATTTGACTGAGTTTTCTTAAACCCCACTGAACTCAAAGCCCCACCAGGGTGATATCCACTGGGTGAGAGGCACTGGACAAGAGCTGGACATCTAGAGTTTGAGAAAGGTCCCTGCCTGTGCCTGCTCTGTCCCTATACCAAACCCACGTGTGTTCTGCTCCGCACCTGTGCCTCTATCCAGTCAACTAACTTACCTTTAATCCGGAATGCTTTAATCCGACTTAGCTACAACAAGAGGCTGCTCTGACAGGCCCCAGACTTAACCTTCCCTTGGGTCAGAAGTTCAGAGAGACAAGCAGGATACCTGCCAAACACTTTTCTAGAACAGTGTCTTTACATCAAGAAGCTATTTGGGTTGGTTGTATAGTGGTGAGCATAGCTGCTTTCCAAGAAGCTATTATTGCCTCAGGCATGAAAACTCTACCACAGCAATGTCATGTAAGAAGCAGGCTACCTCAAACTCTACAAAGCAAGATGTCACCCCCAGAAGGTGACACAGTATCAATGGATTTCCTGAAGCCAGAAAGTCTGAAGGAACTTTCTGACACAGAATTTAAAAGAACAGTGATTGAATATTTTCAATGGGTGAAAGACAAATTTGAAGAATTACAGGACACTGCAAGCAAAAGATCTAAAAAAACCCAAAAACCAAACACACACACACACACACACACACACACACACACAACACCCATAAACAAACAAAACAATCCAAAGCAATGCAGATAAAACAAACAAGATGTTAGAGGCTCTGAAAAAAACATGAAACCACAATCCAAAATATGTGGGCCAATGTCTCAGATGCTGTCAAAATGATGTAGAGACACATGAAGAGAATTGAAGAGATGGAACACAGAACCAGTAAAACAGAAGACAGAATTGTAATCACTGATGTGCTAGAACAAAAACCAGAATAAAAAAGCAAAGATAATGAAGAAAACCTAAGAATAACGTGGGATACAATTAAGAGAAATTACATGTACATCATTGGAATCCCAGAACAGGAAGAAGCAAGTAAAGGCACTGAAAAACTTGTGGAAGAATTATTAGAGGAAAACTTCCAAGACATAATGAAGAACGACAGAATAGATATTCAAGAAGCTGAAAGAGCACTATATAGAATAGAATGCAAAAGAAAAGCAGCAAGTCATATCATAGTCAAATTTGCCAGAACCAAAGATAAGGAGAGAATTCTGAAAGAAGCGAGGGAGAAACAAAGAGTAACCTTTAAGGGAGAGCAGATAAGATTAAGCCCTGATTTGTCAGCAGAAACCATGAGAGGAAGAAGACAGTGGGATGACATATGTTGTTGTTGTTATGTGCCCTCGATTCGCTGGCGACTCATAGTGACCCAATGTACAACAGCCCTAAACCCTGCTCTGTCCTGTGCCAATCACACTGTCTCTGACACACCTATGGCTATTACCCCAGTCACTGAATTAATCCAACTCAAGAGGCGTCTTCCCCTCCTGGGCTGTCCCTCCACCCTCCCAAGCATGACATCTTTCTCCAAGGATGGGCCTCCTTGCAACATGTCCAAAGTATGTCAGATGAAGCCTCAGAATTCTTGCCTGCAACCTGTTAACCCTCTCCGGGATGAACCTGTTCATTCTCTTAGCAGTACATGGTACATTCAATACTCTTCTCCAGCACCACAGCTCAGAGGCCTCAATCGTCCTTCAATCCTCCCTAGTCATTGTCCAGATCTGATGCATAGCAAGTGATTGCAAAGACCATGGCCTGGATCAGGCATACCTTAGTCTCCAGAGTGACACCATTACTCTTCAGTACCCTACAGAGGCCTCTAACAGCAGACATTACCATAACAATACTTCTTTTAATTTCCTGGCTGTTGGTGCCAAGAGTGTTGACTGTGGAGCCAAGCAAACTAAAGCTGTGAACAATCTCAATCTCTTCACTGTCCATCCTGATGCTGCCAAGTGGTGAGAATTTTTGTCTTGTTAATATTGAGCCTTAATCCATATTGAGGCTGCAATCCTTGGCCCTCTGCAGCAAGCACTTTAGTTCCTCTTGCGTTTCAGCAAGCAGGGTTGTGTCATCTGCATAACACAGATTCTTGATGGCTCTTCCACCAATCCTGATGCCACACTTCTCCTCATACAGCCCAACCTCCCAGAAAATCTGTTCCGTATATAGGTTGAAAAGGTATGGAGATAGGACACATCCCTGACATACACCCTTCAAAATTTAAACCATGCAGTGTTTCGTTGCTCTGTTCTGATGACTGCCTCTTGGTCCAAGTATAGGTTTCAAAGACAGAAGAGGAAGAGAAGACCAAAATGTATGTCAGAAGAGACTCTGAATATTGCACTGGAGTGCTGAGAATCCAAAGCAGAAGGAAGAATTCAAGATACTAAAGAGCTGGAAGGAAGATTTCAAAAGGCAGCGTGGGATGACAAAGTAAAAAAATACAATGAAATGTGCAAGGAGCTGGAGTCAGAAAATCAAAAGAGCTGAACTCATTCAGCACTTCTTAAGCTCAAGGAACTGCAGAACAAATTCAACTTCAAGTTGCTATACTTAAGGATGCTTTGGGTAGAATATGAAATGATCCAGAAAGTATTAAAAGAAGATGGAAAGAGTATACAGAGTCACTGTATACACAGTCACAATAGAAAAGAATTGGCAGACACAGGAGAATTTCATGAAACAACATATGAGCAAGAACCTATGATGATGAAGGAAGAAGTTCAAGGTGCTTTGAAGGAATTAGTAAAGAAATAAAGCCCCAGGAATAGATGGTATACCAATTGACATATTTCAACTGACAGATGCTGCCCTGGATGTACTCACAAAGTTGTGTCAAGAAATCTGGACGACAACTACTTGGCGAACTGACTAGAAGAGATCTATATTTGCTCCCATTCCAAAGAAAGGCTATCCAACAGAGTGTAGGAATTATAGAACAATAACATTGATATCACATGCAAGCAAGATTCTGCTGAAGATTATCCAAGAACGACTGGAATGGTATATATGGAACATTTAAAGAACACACCAATCAACAGGAATACTGTACCCAGAAAAACCGTCCATGAAATATGAAGGAGAAATCAAGATATTCCCAGAAAAACAGAACCTAAAGGAGTTTGTGAAAACAAGACCAGTGCTGCAAGAAACACCAAAAGATGTCCTCCTTACAGAGGTGTCACAGAAAGCAGAATGGACCAAAGTACTTAGCAACAACACCAAAAAGAACTCAACACAATGATAGTAATAAAACTGCCTCTCAGTAATCACACTGAATGTGTATAGTTTGAACGCACCACTGAAGAGAAAAGGAGTAGCAAATTGGATAAAAAACCAAATCCATTAATGGGCTGTCTACAAGAGACATACCTGAAAAACGAAGATAAAGAAAGACTAAAAATAAAAGGGTGGGAAAAAATATACCAAGCAAAAGTAACAAGAAAAAAGCAGGAGTAGTGATACTAATCTCTGAAAAAGTAAATTTCAATGCAAAAACCATCATAACAGACAAGGAAGGTCACTACATAATGTTTAAAGGGTCAACAGAAAAAGAATACATAACAATAATAAATATCTATGTACCGAGTGAAAGACCTGCAAAATGTATAAAACAAATATTAATAACACTGAAAAAGGAAATAAACAACACTACTATAGTACTTGGAGACTTCAATACACCTCTCTCAAGAAAAGATAGAACTACTAAGAAAAAAAACTCAACAAAAATGCTGAAGAATTAAACCACACAATAAACCAACTCAATCTCATAGATATTTATAGGATAATGCACCCCAAAAAGTCACAGTACACCTTCTTTTCCAATGTACATGGAATGTTCTCCAGAATAGAACACATTTTATTTCACAAGGCAAGCATTAATAAACTAAAAAACATAGAAATAATAAAAAGCATTTTTTCAGATCACAGTATTACACAATTAGAAGTTAAAAATAAGAAGATAAAGGAGGAAAAAAAAGCATACATTTGGAAGCTGAACAACACCTTGTGTGTACATGAGTGGGTAGTAGAAGAGAAAAAAAATGAAATTAAAAAGTTTCTTGAAACAAATGAAAATGAAAACATCATTTACCAGAACCTCTAAGAAACAGCCAAACCAGTAATCAGAGGTAAATTTATAGCAATAAACAAACACATCAAAGGGTAGGAAAAAAATGACCATTGATTCTCTAATCTAACATCTCCAACAAATTGAAAATGAACAGCAAGAAAACCAGACACTATCTAAAAAATCTGAAATTATAAAAATTGTAGCAGAAATAAATGAAATCGAAAACTGAAAAAACAATTGAAACCATAAACAAAACTAAGAGTTGGTTCTTTGAAAATGTTAATAAAATCAACAAACCACTAGCAAACTAACGAAGGAAAAGATACAAATAATACAAATAAAAGATGAAAAGGGAAATATCACAACAGAAACAACTAAAATAAAAAGGCTAACATTGGAATTTTATGAAAAAAAATATACTCAAACAAATATGAAAACCTAGAGAAAATGGACAAATACTTAGAAATTCACAACCTACCCAAACTGATACAAACTAAAATGGAACAACTGAATGGACCCATTAAAAAGAAGAAATTAAAAAGGTAATAAAACAACTTCTAACCAAAAAAGCCCTGGACTAGATGGTTTTACAAGTGAATTTTATCAAACATTCAGAGAACTGTCACCAATTCTACATAAAGTATTTCAGAAAATAGAAAAAGATTGAATTCTCCCAGACTCAGTCTATGAAGCAAACATATGCTTGATACCACAGCCAGGTAAAGACACCACTAAAATAGAAAACTATGCACCAATATCTCACATGAACCTAGATGCAAAAATCCTGAATAAAATCCTGGCAAATAGAATCCAATGACACATCAAAAAAAAAAAAATTCACCATGACTAAGTGGGATTCATAACAGCTATGCAAGATTGGTTCAACATAAGAAAAATAATCAATATAATTCGTCACATAAGCAAAACAAAGAACAAGAACCACATGATCCTAGCAATTGATTCAGCAAAGGCCTTTGACAAAATCCAACACTCTTTCCCTATTAAAACACTCAACAAAATAGGATTAGAGAGGGATTTATTCAACATAGTGAAAAATATATACACAAACCTGACAGCCAACATTGTTCTCAATCAAGAGAGATTAAAGGCTTTCCCTTTGAGAACAGAAACTAGGCCAGGATGACTACTATCACCTCTCCTTTAAATATTGTATTGGAAGTCTTAGTGACAGCAATAAGACAAGAAAAGGAAATAAGAGGTATCCAAATTGACAAAGAGAAGGTAAAATTATCTCTCAATGCAGATGATATGATAGTATACTTAGAAAACCTTAAGACTCAGCAAAAAAACCAAACACACACACACACACACACACACACACACACACACACACAACACCCGCAAACTGCTGGGCATAGTTGACCAGTTCAGCAAAGTTGCAGGATACAAGATCAACATACAAAAATCATTTGGATTTCTCTACAGTGACAAAGAAAATACAGAACTGGAGCAAAGAAAAACAATTCCCTTTACAATAGCTAATCACAAGATTAAGTGCTTGAGAGTAAATCTAACCAGAAGCACAAAGGATCTACTTAAAGAAAATTACAAAATATTACTACATGAAAAAAAAGAGACCTGAAAAAATTGAAGAGTATACCTTGTTCATGAATAGTAAGACTCAATATTGTGAAAATGACAATACTACCAAAGGCAATTTACACATTCATTGCAATCCCAATACAAATACTAATTCAATTCTTCAACGAGATGGAAAAGGCAATCTCCTGTTTTATTTGGAATGGAAAGACACCCTGAATAGCAAAGCACTTCTTAAAAAGAGAAACAAGGTAGGAGGCACTTCACTCCCCAATTTCAAATCGTACTACACTGTCATGGTGGTCAAGACAGCATGTTACTGGTATAATGACAGACATGTAGATCAATGAAATATTATTGAAAATCAATAAATCAGCCCATCTACCTATGGTCAACTAACTTTAGACAAGGAGATGAAATCAGTTAAGTGGGAAAGGAGAGCCTTTTTAAAAAACGGTGTTGGCAAAATCGGAAAACTATATGCAGAAAACTCAAACGACTTGCACCTCACTCCATACACAGAAACCAACTCAAAGTGCATCAAGAAGCTAGGATTAAAACAAGGACTACAAACTTCATTAAAGAAAATCTTGGAAGAACTCCAGAAGTCCTAATCCACATCATAAACAGTCTTCCAAGCATTCTGAAAAACTTACCATCAGGAAATGATAAAAGAGATGAATGGGACCTTCTAAGAATCAAATCCCTATTCATACCCCAAAACTTCTCCACAGGGTAAATAGGGAAGCCATATACTGGGAAAATAAGGTTGGTAATGACTGGAAGAGATCTATATTTGTTCCCATCCCAAAGAAAGGTGACCCAACAGAGTGTGGAAACTATAAAGCAATCTCTTTGATTTCACATGCAAGCAAGATTCTACTGAAGATTATGCAAAAACAACTGGAACAACACATCAACAGAGAACTGCCAGAAGTCCAGGCTGGGTCTAGAAGGGGTCGTGTTACTAGGGATATTGTAGCTTATGTTAGATGGAGCTTTGCTGAAAGCAGGGAATACCAGAGGAATGTATATCTGTGTTTCATTGACTATGCAAAGACATTTGACTGTGTGGGTCATAACAAACTGTGGCTGACTCTGAGAAGAATGGGAATCCCACAACACTTGATCATTCTAATGCGAAACCTATACTT
>NW_006399861.1:2500018-2522618 GCF_000299155.1 Elephantulus edwardii | reverse complement strand
CCCTCTATGAGGTGGATTGATTCAGTGACTGGGGAATTGGGATGGGAGTGTCAGAGACAGTGCGATTGGCACAGGACAGAGCAGAATTTAGGGCTGTTGTACATAGGGTCGCTATGAGTCACAAGCGACTCGACGGCACATAACAACAACAAGAACAATGACATGTCAAGTAGGGGACTTATATCTACAATTTATAAAATACTTGAGCACCACAACAAGATAAATGTAAACAACCCAATGGAAAAATGGCCACAGGATATGAACAGACACTTCCCTAAAGAAGACATTCAGACGGCACACAAACACATGAAGAAATGTTCAAAATCTTTACTGCTAAGAGAGATGCAAATAAAAACAATTATGTGATATCATCTCAACCTAGTAAGAATAGCAATATTTAACAGAACAGGAAACATCAAATGGTGACGAGGTTGCAGAGAAACAGGAACCCTTTTTCACTGTTGGTAACAGTGTAAAATGATGCAACTAATATGGAATGCAATATGATATGATACTGTCTCAAAAAGTTGGAAATAGAAATAATATTTGATCCAGCATTTCCAGTACTGGAAATATACCCTAAAGAAACCATAACTGCCACCCAAGCAGATATATACACACCACCCATGTTTATTGTGGCTTTGTTCACAATAGCAAAGAGTTGGAAACAATCCAAGTGCTCATCAACAAATGAATGGATAGAGAAGCTCTGGTATATTCACTCAATGGAATACTATGCTACATTGAAAAACAAGGCACTCATGAAATGTTATACAAAATGGGTGACCCTGGAGGAAGTTATGCTGAGTGAAATATCTAAGTCATAAAAGGACAAATTCTATATAACATCACTGTTGTAAAGTGGGACTGACATTGGGGTTGAGGTGAAGCTAAGAAAAGAGAGGATAAATGGTATACTGCATTGAAACAGATGAGAAAGAGGACTTTTTAAAAGGGATATATGATTAGGTATTATTGTCATGACAGGAGTCCAGAATGGAGGCTGCATAGTTGTGTAGATTGGGGGGGGGGAGAGGGATTGTACAGCAATGAAAGATTTTATTTATTTATTTATGTATTTATTTATTTATTTTTAACTTTTCAAAGAGAAGACTGAATTGAGGGAGGGAAGAGATGGGCGGGGAGAAAAGTGCAACAATGAATGAATAGAAATCTAAAGTCTATAAACTTTCATTAAAATTAAAAAAAAGTTAAGGCTGTGCTAAAGACACTGACAAACAGAAAAAAAGAAGGCCCCAGGAATAGATGGGATATGTTGTTTTTGTTGTTGTTATGTGCTATTGAGTAACGCTGCATTTCATAGCCACCCCTATGTACAATAGCTCTGAATCCTGCTCTATCTTGAGCCAATGAGACACAATCTTGTGTCTCTGACACATCTACCCCCATTAGCCCAAGTGCCAAGTCAATCCATCTCATCCAGGGTCTTTCTTTCTTGCACTGTCCCTCTACCATGTCCAAGAACTGGTCCTTCCTATCAAAATGCCCAAAATATGTCTGATGGAGCTTCAAAATCCTTGTCTCCAAGGAGCAGACTGGTTTCACCCTCTCCAGAATGGACCTGTTTGTTCTCTTAGCAGTCCAAGGTATATTCAGTACTCTTCTCCAGCACCACAGCTCAAAAGCCCATCACTTCTTGTTCTATAATCCTTAGTCATTGTCCTGTTCTCTGATGCATAGCAAATAATTGCAAAGACCATGGCCTGTTTCAGGCACTCCTTCATCTCCAGTCTGACAGTGTTGCTCTTCAGGACTCTGTAGAGGACCTTGACAGCAGGTTTTTCCAATGCGATTTGTCCTTTGATTTCCTGGCTTCTGGTACCAAGAGTATTGACTGTGGAGCCAACCAAGCTGAACTTAGTGATAATCTGAATCTCTTCTGAGTCTATCAAGATGCTGCCAATTGGCTCACTGGTGAGAATCTTTGTTTTCTTGATGTTGAGCTTCAATCCATATTGAAGGCTTTAGTCCTTGACCTTCTGCATTAAATTCTTCAGGTCCTCTTCAGTATCAGCAAGCAAGGCTGTGTCATCTACATAATGTAGGTTCTTGATGAGTCTTCCTTCAATCTTTATGCCACATTCCTCCTCAGAGATTCTAGCTTCCCAGACGACCTGTTCCACATACAGATTGAACAGGTACAGAGATAGGACACATACCTGCCATATATCTTTCCTGATTTTGAACCATGCAGTGTTTCCTTACTCTGTTCATGAGACAACTGTCTCCTGGTACAAGTACAGGTTTTGCATAAGCACAATCAGGTGGTCTGGGATTCCCATTCTTCTCAGAGTCAGCCACAGTTTCTTATGATCTACACAATCAAATGCCTCTGCATAGTCAGTGAAAGACAGATAGACATTCCTGTGATACTCACCGCTTTCAGCCAAGATCCATATAACATTGACTACCATGTCCCTAGTGCCACAACCTCTTTTAAACAGAGCCTGCACATCTGGCAATTCTCAGTCATTGTACTGTTCCAGTCATTTTTGGATAATTTTCATCAGGCTCTTTGCTTGCATGTGATATTAATGATATTATTTGATAATTTTCACACTCTATTGGATCACCTTTTTTTTGGACTGAGAATAAACATGGATTTCTTCCAGTCAGTTGGCCAAGAGGTCGTCCTCCAGATTTCTTGACACAAATTGGTGAGCACATTCAGGGCAACATCTGTTTGTTGAAATATATCAATTGGTATGTTGTGAATTTTGAGATCCTTGATTTTTGTCAATTGCTTCAGAGCAGCTTGAATTTTCTCCTTCATCACCATAAGCTCTTGATTATACGTTGTTTTAGAAAATTCTTCTGTGCCAGCCAATACTTTTTTTTTTTCAGCCAGTACTTTTAAACATAGTGACTGTGTACTCCTTCCACCTTCTTTTTGTGCTTCCTGGGTCATTCAGTATTCTGCCGACAATATACTTAAGTATTGCAATTCGAGGTTTGAATTTGTTCTTCAGTTACCCCAACTTAAGAAATGCTGAGAGAGTTCATCCCTTTTGATTTTTCAATTCCAGCTCTTTGCACATTTAACTTCAACACTTTGCTTTGTCGTCTCGTGCTGCCCTTTAAAATCTTCTGATCATGTCCTTAATATTTTGATCTCTTCCCTTTGCTTTGGCTTCTCTATGTTCTAGTGCAGTATTCAGAGTATCTTCTGAAAGCTATTTTGATTTTTTCTTCTTCTTCTGTCTTTGTAATGATCTTTTACATTTATGGATAATATTCTTGATATTCCCCCCAATCTGGTTTTTGATCATTAATATTCAAGGCCACAAACCAGTTCCTGATACAGTCTTTTACATTCATGAGGAATATAGTCAAGATCAAACTTTGGTTCTTGTGAGTTTGATTTTATTTTCTTTAGCTTCAGTTTGAACTTGCATATAAGTAATTGATGATCTGATCCACAATCAGGACCTGGCCTAGTTTTCACAGCTGATATTGAACTTCTTCAATGACTTTCCCCACAGATGTAATCAGTCTGATTCCTCTGTAGGCCATGTCCATGTGTATCATTTTGCCATTTGTGTTTCTTGTAAAAGGTATTTGCAATGAGTAAATCACTGAGTGTTCAGAATTCTATCATTCTGTCTCCAGCTTCATTTCTTTGACCAAATCTATGTTTGCCAGCTTTCAACCATTCTTCTCAATTCCCAACTTTGCATTCCAATCATTATCCATTATTATTAATGCATCCTCGTTGAATGTTCAATTTCTGATTGCAACAGTTAGAAGTAATTTATTTCCCCCTCTTGGCTCTGTTTGTTGGTGCAAAAATTTGAATGATAGTGATTTTAACAGGTTTTCCTTGTATGTGTATAGATATTATCCTGTCACTCATTATACTGTATTCCATGATGGATTTATAAATGCTCTTTTTAACTATGAATATGACCTTGTTTTTTTTCTCACCTCTTCCTTCAAGCATAGTAGATCACATGTTTGTCTGATTAAAAATGTTCCATGCTGACATATTTCATTTCACCAATGCTAGTATGTCAATATTTATGTGTTCCATTTCTTTCCTAACAATCTCTAATTTTCCTACATTCATACTTCTCACATTCCATATTCCTTTAACTAGGGTCTATTTGCAACTGTTCTTCTTCCTTTTTTGATTCCAGCTATGAAGGCTCAGCCTCCAGTTCCATATCTGCTAGTCTAATCTAAAAATATTCTGTTGTACATAGTGTTTTCAAAGGCCTATTATTTTGGAAGTGCATGACCACGCCTTCTCCCTAGTCTGTCTTAATTTAGGTGCTCAGCTGTAGAGCAATATTTGACAGACAAGTATTTTACTTAAAAGAGTTGATTAGAGTATACAGGTAACAAATCAAGTGTTCATTCAGATTCAAGTCATAAGAGTGTCCGTGAAAGCAGTGTCCTCTCATTAAGCTAAAATTTCTCAGTCAGGACAGCTTCAGAAGTGTGCTCACACATCTTTGAGCCTTCAGCCTCATGGCATTAGCCAGTGATACAAAGTTCTTAGACCTGCCAGTTGGTTCTCACCCCTCAGTCCTCCAACAAATTTAGATGAACTTTCCTAGCTCTGTTTCCATGGGTCAGCTCTGCCTCATTTTAGATTTTTGGTTCTTTGCTGTGGCTGCTACTGTGACTCTCCTGTAGGTCTGGCTGGCACAAAAATCTCTCTAGCCCTGAAGGGTGCACCGCATTTCTGGTTCTTTTTTGCTGGTAGAAAGATTCTCAAAATCTACCATTGAATCTGCTCAACTTAGTGACAAGACTTGCCAATTATTTTGTGGATAGGCTAAAAGTGTGTGAGCACACTTCTGAAGCTGTCCTGACTGAGAAATTTTATCCTGTTGCCCATTGAAATTGTGTCTGGTAGATGTCCAACCACAACTGAATGAATTGAGAAATTATGGTACATTCACACAATGGAATATTAAACACACAAGAGCAATGGTTTTGTAAATTATTACCTAACTTGGAAGGGACTGGAGAGCATGCTGGGGTAATTAACTCAGTCCCATAAGGATAAATACTATATAAAACCATTATTGTAGAATGAGTATGAGAATCCAAGCAGGTGTGTGGGGGGAGGAATGTTGGGGGGTTTGTGGAAGCAGAGGGATGAGGATATGTGAGGATAGGGGAGGATTAATCATGGGGTTGCACAATTTGATGGGTGGGGGGTGAGGGAAATGGAAAGGATTTGGCGTGAAAAAACAATTTTGTAAACAAACGAGAATAAAAAAAATAATATAAAATAGAATGTATATGAACTATTGTCTTAAACACATTGTAAATGAAAGATGTATGAAGCACAATGTATATGAATGAGTCATACTGTAAAGGTATTACATGAAAATAAAGAAAATATTTAAAAAGAATTGTTCACTTACCTAATAAGCCTCATAATTTTAAGTATGGCTTCATCTGCTCTGTGAGCTATTGTAACAGATTATGAACCCAGTAGATCAGTAACAATGGTGTTAGAATTAGTAGAAACTGATTGTGAGTTTGGAGGCATGTCTAACTGCATGGAGATAGTTTTGTGTTGAGGATGATGATGATAAGGTCAGTCTCCCTTTGTGGAGTTAATAGAAGTCAGATGTCCTCGAATGGCTTTGTTCCTTTTATAGTGGTGAAATGAGGTGGAAAAAAATTATATTTCTGTCAACAGAATTTAAGAGTAAGACACAGGAAGAAAAAAAAACCCTGTAGTTTCTAGCTTGCGATATTAAGTAAAGAATGGTGGCATTTAATAAGTAGTAGAAAACAGGAGGTAAGCCAGACTCTAAGTTAAATTTTTCACATTTTGAGATTGCAATTCACAAGAATATTAAGATATTGAACTTAGAAGAAAAATTTTTTGGGTTTATAGGTTTGGAAGTCATCAATATTTAAATATTATATTGATCCTAGAACCTATCTGTTGTGATTAGAAGTCTTTATAATAAGGACCAGGTTTCAATACCTTATTTTATTATGTGATTCATAGCTATTTACTTATATAAACAAAAATTTCTTTTTAATTATTGAAAGATAGGAAAAAACACCTTCATTTTATAGATGAGAAAACTAAGGTTTCAGATTTTATGACTTTGCTGAGTTCATACAGTTAATTAAGTTATAGGAATCTTGCAACCTTAAGAGGTCACTTAGTTGTAAATAAATCAGCTGCCATGGCAAAAATATGTAGTTTTAATATACCACATTCTCCACAGGAGAGAGAAGGGCATTCTTTACCATGTGATTTACTGCCTTTGACCATCTGGAGGATCAGCTGTGGGTCAGTTCTGACTCAAAGGTCAAGTCCAGGACTGTTTTCAGGACAGCATGAAGTCTCTTATATTATACTGAATGATTGCATAACTAACCACATCCTTCTTCCTGTAGCAGTCAAATAAAATATGAATCTCATGACAATTTCAAAGCCCAAAGGTACAATAGTGACATAAGGATTATATTGGCATGCACAGCACAGCATTATAAACCATTATTTGAATGTTAAATGAATTCTTTGTGCTTGCTTGTTCCATGAAATCCAGTATAAATACAATCTAGTACATAAAGGATTCCAGATTATCTGAGTCCTGGCAAATTTCTTTTTGTCAGTACCAAGAAAAATAGAGTCCTTAGGGCTGGTACAATTTTGAGATAAAGTTATGCTTCCTTCTACAGCCCTGCAAATATGGTTGTGATTTGTATGAGGAAAATATGTGAGTGCATAAGGAAGTGGTCTATTCCATTTCCTAGGTGTAGAAGTTAGTTGCTCAAACCAGTTCTGAGTTTCTAACTTCTTCACCCTGTGCAAACCCATTATCCTTCTATAAAGGTTCTTCAAGGAGTGTCTTCAGGTTCAGCTCCTACTGTCACTCTGAATTCAGTTGATCCAACATCCCCAGAATCTTGTTTCTCCCTTCAGGCCCAGCATCTTGTGAGGACAGCTTTGGCTACTTTAGACTGGGTTCTCCTAGTAGACTAGCCATTGATATTGGCGATGGGAATATTATGCCTTAACCTCACATGCATCCAGATTCCTCGAAATCTTGTATACTTCAGCAATCTTGACTTTAATGATGATAGAGAGATGGAGATAGTGACATGAGCTCAAGAAGAAATGACCTCAGGTTCTATGTCAGAAATTTTGCCTTCCTAAATCTATATTGTTGTTGTTGTTGTTATGTGCCGTCGAGTCACTTGCGACCCTATGTACAACAGCTCTAAACTCTGCTCTATCTTGTGCCAATCTCATTGTCTCTGACACACTCATCCTGATTTCCCCAGTCACTGAATCAATCCAGCTCCCAGAGGGTCTTCCCCTCCTGTGCCCGCCCTCAACCCTCCCAAGCATGATGTCCTTCTCCAAGGACCAGTCCCTCCTTACAACATGACCAAATTATGTCAGACAAAGCTTCAGAATCCTCCAAGGAGCAGCCAGGTTTAACCCATTTTCTTAGCAGTCCATGGTACCCTCAGCACTCTTCTCCAACACCAAAGCTCAAAAGCATCAATTCTCCTTCTATCCTCCCTGGTCATTGTCCAACTCCCTGACGCATAATAAGTGATTGCAAAGACCATGGCCTGTACCAAATGCACCTTAGTCTCCAGAGACATATTGTTGCTCTTGAGTACTTTAGAGAGGTCCCTAACAGCAGACTTTGCCACCACAATACGTCTTTTAATTTCCTGCCTGCTGGTGCCAAGAGTGTTGATTGTAGATCCAAGCAGACTAAAGCTGTGAAAAATCTCAATCTCTTCCACACCCATCCTGATGCTGCCAGTTGGTCCAGTGGTGAGAATCTTTGTCTTCTTGGCATTGAGCCTCAATCCATATTGAAGGCTGCAGTCCCTGAACCTCAGTAGAAGCGCTTCTGGCCCTCCTCAGTTTCAACAAGCAGGGTTGTGTCATCTCCATAACAATCCTGATGCCACATTTCTCCTCATAGAGCCCAGCCTCCCGGATGATCTGTTTTGCATACAGGTTGAAAAGGTATGGAGACAGGACACATCCCTAGCTTACGCCCTTCCCAATTTTGAAACATGCAGTGTTTCCTTGCTCTGTTCTGACAACTGTCTCTTGGTCCAAGTATAGGTTTTGCATTAGCACGATCAAGTGTTGTGGGATTCCCATTCTTCTCAGAGTCAGCCACAGTTTGTTATGGTCCACACAGTCAAATGCCTTTGCATAATCAATGAAGCACAGATAGAAATTCCTCTGGTACTCCCTGCTTTCAGCCAAGATCCATCTAACATTAGCTACAATATCCCTAGTACCATGACTCCTTCTAAACCCAGCCTGGACTTCTGGCAGTTCTCTGCTGATGTGCTGTTCCAGTCATTTTTGGATAATCTTCAGTAGAATCTTGCTTGCATTTGAAATCAACGATATTGTTCTATAGTTCCCACACTCTGTTAGGTCACCTTTCTTTGGGGTGGGAACAAATATAGATCTCTTCCAGTCAGTTGGCCAAGTGGTTGTTTTCCAGATTTCTTGACACAGCTTGGTGAGCAAGTCCAGGGCAGCATCTGTTAGCTTAAATATGTAAATTGGTATACCATCTATTCCTGGGGTCTTATTTTTCCCCTTTTCCTTCAAAGCAGCTTGAACTTCTTCCCTCATCACCATAGGCTCTTGGTCATATGTTGTTTCATTAAATTCTTCTGTGTCTGCCAATTCCTTTCGATACAATGACTATATTCTTTCCATCTTCTTTTGATACTTCCTAGATTGTTTCATACTCTACCTGAAGCACCCTTGATTATAGCAACAACTCGAGATTTGAATTTGTTCTTCAGTTCCTTGAGCTTAAGAAATGCTGAGCTAGTTCGACCCTTTTGGTTTTCTGACTCCAGCTCCTTGCACATTTCATTGTAATATTTTACTTTGTCATCCTGCACTGCCTTTTGAAATCTTCTGTTCAGCTCTTTAGTATCTTGAATTCTTCCTTGTGCTTTGGCTTCTCTGCACTCCAGTGCAATCTCAGATGATTTGCTCTGCATACAAATTGAATAGGTATGGAGAAAGGGTACAGTCCTGACATACACATTTCCAGATTTTAAACCATGCAGTGTTCACTTGATCAGTTCACATAATAGCTTCTTGGTTTAGATACAGTTTTCACACGAGCACAATTATGTGTTTTGAGATTCTCATTCTTCCCAATGTCAGGCATAATTTGTTATGATCTATCAATCAAGGGCCTTCACATAGTCGGTAAAATAAAACTAGACATCTTTCTGGTATTCTGTGCTTTCAGTCACAATCTATCTGACATCAGAAATAATACCTTAGTGTCATGGTTTCTTCTAAACCCAGCCTGAATTTATGGCAGTTCTCTGTTGATGTACCATTTTAATAATTCTTAATGACCTTCAGTAACATTTTATTTGCATATGATATTAATGATATTGCTTGTAAATTTCCGCATTCTGTTAGGTCATCTTTTGGGAGAATAAAAATAAATAAGAATCTCTTCCAATCAGTTGGTCAAGTAGCTATCTTCCAAATTTCCTGACATAGCTTTTTGATCATGTCCAGAGAGAGATTCATCAACAATCTGCATTAAGTGGATGAAATATCCTTGCTTCCAAAAGTAAGGAGGGCTTGAAATTCTTGCTGAAGAGAATCAAATGCAATGTGGATTGTATTTCGACATCAATAAAACAACAATCCTCACCATCAGGCCAGTAGCATCCTGTTAGATGGAGAAGAGATAGAAGTTGTTAATTATTTCATATTATTGGATTCACAATCAATATCCTTGGCACCAACAACTAGGAGATCAAAAGACCTATTGCATTGGGGAAAATCTAGTGTCAGGGACCTCTCTAAAGTGATGAAAAATAATGTAAATTCAAAGACTAAGTAAAATGCACTTGATCTAAACCATAATATTTTCAATTACTTGCTATGCAGCTGAAAGTTGAAACTTCATTTCACATACTTTGGGCACATTGTTAGGAGAAGTCAGTCCTTGGGAAAAGCCACCATGTTTGGAAAGATGGAAGTTCACCTAATGTGGGAAAGACCCTTAATAAGATGTATTGACACAATGACTATAATAGTTGGCTCAAGTGTGTCAGAGACTGTCAGATGGCACAGGATGGGGCAGAATTCAGATCTATTGTTCACAGGATCCTTTTGATTCATTGTTGTTATGTGCTGCTGAGTCTGTACAACACATTGTGACCCTATGGACAAGCCTTATCTTGCATCATCACCATCATCATCTCTAATATACTCAAGCTTGTTGCTGCCATCACTGTGTCAATTCATTTCAATTAATTGCTTACCTTTGCTTACCTTCCATCTTTCCAAACCTGATGTCCCTTTTCAAGAAATAGCCTTGCATAGCAATATATCCAAAATGTGAGAAAAGAAGCTTCATTATCTTTGTCTCCAAGAAGCACCCTGGCTGCACTTTCACCAAGATATATCTGTTTGTGCTTTGGCAGTCCATGAGATATTCAGTACTCTTCTCCAACACCACAACTCAAAGGCATCAGTCTTTCTTCTGCCATTTTAGTCACTGTCAAGTTTATTAATTCATAGTAGGTGAGTGAGAAGACCATTCTTAGATGGGTGCATCTTATCTTCAAACTGACATCTTTGCTCTTTAGTATTTTGCAGAGGTCCCTAATGGTGGACTAGCCCAATGCAATACATCTCTTCCTTACTTGACTTCTGATACCAAGGGTGTTGATTGCAATCCAGGAAGGACTAATTTATGGACAGCTTCAATTCGTGCTCTATCTATCATGATATAGACTGTTGGCCCATGGTAAGGACTTCCATTTCCTTGTGGTCACCACAACAAGATATAGGTAAACAACACAATCACAAAATGGGCACAAGGATATGAACAGACACTTCACCAAAGAAGACATTCATATGACAAATACGTGATAAATAGTAAAAATCTCTAGCTCTAAGAAAGATGCAAATCAAAACAACTATGAGATATCATCTCAACCCAGTAAGAATAGAAAAATTCAACAGAGCAGAAAAAAAAAATTGCTGGTGAGGTTGTGTAGAAACTAGAACCCTTATTCACTGTTGGTGGGAGTGTGAAATGGTGCAACCACTCTGGAAGGCAGTAGGGTGCTTTTCCAAAAAGTTGGAAATAGAAATACCATTTGACTCAGGAATCCCACCACTGGGAATATAACCTAAAGAAATTAGAACTGCCATCCAAACAGATACATGCACACCCATGTTTACTGCTGTGCTGTTCACAATAGGAAAGAGATGGATACAACTCAAGTGCCCATCAACAAATGAATGGATAGAGAAGCTGTGGCATATACACACAATGGAATACTATGCAGCAATGAAAAATAAGGAACTAATAAAATAGTATACAAAATGGGTGACCTTGGAGGACATTACGCTGAGTGAAATATCTCAGTCACAAAAGGATAAATATTGCATAAACGCCACTGTTATAAAACAGGACTGACATTGGGGTTGGGAGGAAATGAAGAAAAGAGGGGTTAAATAATGTACACTACATTGAAACAGATGAGGGAAAGAACATGATTAGGTATTATTTGCATGGCAAGAGTCTAGAATAAGAGCTGCATAATAAAGTGGACTGAAATGAAATGAAAGAAGTTGTTTGGTTTTTTTTTCAAAGAGAATTGGTGTGGTGTAGGCAGGGAGGAAAATGTGCAACAAAGAATGGATGAAAACCCAGTTCCCTACAAACTTTCATTAAAATCTCAATAAAAAACAAAACAAAACACAAGTGGTGACTTTACATATGGGTCTCACCTTCAATGTGGAAACTGTCAAACAGTATCATTAATATCACATGCAATCAAAATGCTACTGAAGGTCATTAAAAATGTTTAGAACAGTTCATAGATAAGGAACTGCTAGAAGTACAAGCAGCATTTAGAAGAGGCCCTAGCACCATGGATAACACTGCTGATGTCAGATGGATCCTGGCTAAAAGTAAAGAATACCAGAAAAATGTCTACTTATGATTTATTGACTATGCAAAGGCATTTGACTGTGTGGGTCATAAAAAGTTAGGCTAACACTGAGAAGAATGGGAATCCAAGAGTATTTAATTGTGCTCATGAGGAACTTAGACCTAGAGGCTATTGTGCTAACAGAGAAAGGAAACACTGTTGTTGTTGTTGTTGTTGTTTTTATGTGCCATCAAGTCACTTGTGACTCATAGCAACACTATGTACAACATCTCTGAACCCTACTCTATCCTGAGACAACCTTATTGTCTCTGACTCACATACCCCAATTATCCCAGTCACTGAGTCAATCCATCTCATCCAGTCTTCCTCTCTTGAACTGTCCCTCCACCCTGTCAAACATAATATCCCTCTCCAAGGACTGGTCCCTCCTTGCAACATGCCCAAAGTATGTCAGATGGAGCTTCAGAATCCTTGACTCCAAGTAGCTGCCTGGTTTCACCCTCTCCAGGACAAACTTGTTTGTTCTCTTAGCGGTCGATGGTATGTTCAATACTCTTCTCTAGCACCACACCTCAAAGGCATCAATTAACCTTCTATGATTCCTAGACATTGTCTAGATTTCTGATGCATAGCACATAATTGTGAAGACCATGGCCTAGATCAAGCACAATTTAGTCTCCAGACTGAAATCATTGCTCCTCAGAACTCTGGAAAGGTTCCTGACAACAGACTTTCTCAGTGCAATTTGTCTTTTGATTTCCTGGCTGCTGTTACCAAGAGTGTTCACTGTGGAGTCACATAAACTAAAGCTGTTAGCAAACTTAATATCTTCCCCATCTATCATGATGCATCCAATCAGCCCAGTGAAGGGAATAGCACACAGTTTAAAATTAAGAAGCGAGTGTGTCAGCGTTGTCTTTTTTCTCCATACCTATCTAATCTGTATACTGAGCAAATTGTTCAATAAACTAGACTCTATGAAGAAGAATGTGGCATTAAGATTGAGGAAGACTCACCAATAACCTGCATTATGCAGATGACACAGCCTTGGTTGCTGAAAGTAAAGAGGACTTGAAACACTTGTTACAGAAGATCAAAGAATACAACTTTCAATATTGATTGTATCTCAACATCAAGAAAACAAAAAGTCTTAGCACTAGACTGATAGACAACATCATGATAGATGGAGAAAAGATTGAAACTGTTAATAACTTTATCTTACTTGGATCCACAATCAACATCCTTAGTATCAGCAGTCAGGAAGTCAAGAGATATAGGGAGCTTTGGTAGCCTAGTAGTAAGGAATGATGCTGTGATCCCAAAGGCATGCAGTTCAAATCCACCAGCTGTTAAATAGATAGGAATTAACAATCTCCTCCTGTGCAATTAACTGCCTCTGAAAACCTGCTGGAGGGTCAGCTCTGGGTTCTGACTCAATCATACACTACAAAAGTCTGCAGTTAGGGACCTCTACAAATTATTGAGGAATAATAATGTCAGTTTGAGGATTAAGTGCCATCTAATTCAGGCCATAGTCTTTCCAATCACTTGCTATGTGTCTAAGAGCTGGGCAATGAATATAGATGGAAGGAGAAGAATTAATGCCTCTAAGCTGTGGTTTTGGAGAAGAGAACTGAACATCCTCTCAAATGACAAAAGAACAAACAAATATCTCTTGGAGAAAGGCAGCCACATCGCTGGAGGCAAAGATGATAAATCTTTACTTCACATATTTTGAGCATGTTGCCAGGAAAGCCAAAAAGGACATGATGCATGGAAAGGTAAAGAGTTGGCAAAAGAGAGAAAGATTCTCAATCAGGTGGATTGACATAGTGACTGCTGCAATGGGCTCTAGTATATCAGAAAGTGTGAGGATGGCATAGGACAAGACAAGGTTCATATATTGTTTATGGTGTAGCTGTGGGTCATACTTGACTCAATGGCACCTAATAATAACAACTCACTTTCAGTAAGCAAGGTTGTGTTATCTTCATAACATAGATTGTTTATGCATCTTCTTCTCATCCCTGAGGCTACATTCTTCTTCACAGAGTCCAACATCTCAAATGATTTATTCAGCATACAGATTGAGTAGACAGGGAGAGAAGATACAGCTGTAACATATACTTATTTTGATTTTAAACCTTGCAGTGTTCTCTTGCTCCGTTTGGATCACAGCTCCTTGGTGTATAGATTTCATATGAAAACAATTAACTCTTCTGGGACTCCCATTGTTAATGTTAGCCATAATTGTTAAATCCACATGGTTAAATGCCTTTGCATATTCAATAAAATGCAATTAGACATTCTTCTCTGCTTTCATTCAGAATCCATCTGATATTAGCAATGATATTCCTAGTGGGGTGGCCTCCTTTAAACTCTGTTTGGCTTTTTGCAGTTCCCTGTCAATGAATTGTTTCAGTTGTTTTTGGATGATATTCAACAATACTTTGTTTGTATGTGATATTAATGATATTGTTCTATAATGTTCATATTCTATTGGGTTAGATTTCTTGTATATGGGAATAAATATGGATACCTTCCAGTCAACATGTTAGGTAGCTGTCCTCCAAATTTCCTTGCATAGACTGATAAGCACATTCAGGGCTGCATCTGTTCATCAGTAGAGAGCATTATGCTGAATAAACTAACTCAGTCCTACAAAGACAAATATTGTATAAAACCATTATTGTAGAATGAGTATAATGATTCAAGTTGGGGGGGCAGGTTCTTGGAAGCAGAGGAATGAGGATGTGCAGGGGGAGGGGGAGATAAATCATGAGGTTGTAAAATTTGATGGGTTACAGAAATTGGAAGAATCTGTCTGGAAAACAAATGTGTTCAAATTTTGTAAATAAACTAGCATAGCAATTAAAAAACCCACCAACAAAACATGTTAATTGGCATTCCATTAATTCCAGGGGCCGTCCCCCCACCTCATGCCTTCAGTGCAACTTCTGGAAACTTATCTACAGGAACCAAATAAGACCTTGAATCTATCACAGCTGAATCTAAGAATCATCAGTTTTTATGACTCTAGTTATACTCTTTTTTTTCTTTCTAGTTATACTCTTAATAACAGCAACTCCTCCAGGTATATGGTACTATAATGAAATTATATTCTTTATTTGTACCAATTTAACCATTTCCGTATCATTAAACATATTGGTTATTTAGAAAAAGTCTGCTTCTGGATAGTAGTACAAATGATCTTTTACTTAAATCACCTCAATTAGCAAAGAACGAGTGGTCTTAGGAATTCTTAAGAGTTCCTCTCCACTAAGATTCTTTCTTCTTATTCATTTCACTCTTTTGTGTCTACCTGCATTTTTACTGGAAATATATGCAACAAAACATGCTATCTCAATATCCACCATTGAAATTCATTGAAAATTATGATTATTCAAGTTTTTAACTGTTTATAATAAAAATGAACAGATCCTACTTTCTAAAGCCAATTATACTTATATATCTGCATTATTTCTCTTTTTTCTTTTTTTTTAAAACAGGGACTCTGAAAGTTGATGAGACAATTTTATTAGTACAATTCAATCCAACAACTCAATAGAATGGCATCTCATTCACTGGTTTTATACTTGGGCATCTTTGTCTAAACTTTTATGAAATTTAAGTTTTCCCTGAGATTCTGTTGCCCTGAATATCCAAAGACCTATCCCAAACTGTTGTTTCTGCGAACTTCAAGTTCTTAGCATTTACCTGGCCTTTATTTTTCCTGACCTTAATAAAGGTATTGATTCTGGAAGAGTATTTTATAACAGCATCTGCCAAGATGTTTGGAGATCATCACACTTCCTGAATATAGTTTTATTAGTCCTTGGTGTCTGAGACAAGAACAGGCTACTTACACATTAGTTGGACTCTACCATTCACTCTGTTTATGTTTAGTGATCTAAGTAGTGCAAAAGAATCAAATAACAGAAAAACAAGGCTTTAAATATTGGTTTCCAGTTTTCTAACTTCAATCTAGTTGGCTCATAACTTTCTTGATTCAAAGCGACAGAAGTACATAATTTGCCACTCTTCAATACTTAACTGGCACCCAAACTCAAAACCACAACAGATGTCAACAGAATAGCAATGTTTTTCTTCTCTGCCCTGAGGCACAATTATAGTCTAGCACCAAGGAGAACAAGATTTAACAGAAAGCACTGGAAAAGTCACTTTACAGAGGTAGTTTGGGAACAAGACTGGTGTAAACAACCAATCAAAGATAAAAATTTAATGTGGATTCTTTATTAAGGAGATCAGAGATTTTAGCAACTTGTGATTTAATTAAGTTCTGAAGTAACAGAGTGATGGTAGTGTTGAAGATGAGGAAGTGGACATGGATATTAGAAGCTGAAAAAAACCTGGGAACCAGCAGACCACACCCTAATTCTCTTTCAATGGGAAAGGCTGAACTGTAACCCTTCTAACTAAAGATACATTTATTTATAGTGGAGGTCAGAGGTTTTATCTCACAACCTTTAAGCTACTCTAAGAAACCACCTATCTTTAAAGGACTTTAAAGTGACATGGTACCATGACTAGAGCTCTTTGAACACTTGGTACAGCACACATTCCCACAGTTGGAGATGCAAAATGTTTGTGAAATGATTCAGCAGAATTTCATGAGGTTAGCCCAAAGATACTGCCTATCAACTAGAAATTCTAATTCTGGTCCCCAGTATGACGTGGCTCATCACATATATGCCAAATGACGATTTGCATCTTGAGATCTCCAGTGGGCTCTTCATTCAGTGGATCTGGGGGTGGAAATGCAACTTTGCTGCAAGAGCCCCCAAATAGGAACAAACAAGTTGGAAGAACAGCTTAAAGCAGCATTTCTCAAAATGTGGTTACCTAGACCAAAAGGAGCTTGTTCTTAGAAACACCAGTTTGGGGCTCAGGGGCTAAGGTTCCAAAAGTTAAACAACTAGCTTGGAGGCTGATAGGAAAACAATGAAAGGGAAATGAATGATTTACCCTCTTGTTTCATTTAGCTATGAAAAGCCAAGGTACCATCTCTAAGTAAAATACTGACAAACATGTAAAAAGGTGCTCAAATTTATTGTCATTTAACAATATTGTTACTAGTAAAATAATTCTATTATAAAGGTTAAGCAGAAATATAAGTAGATAGGACAGTCTTCCAGGAATGCATACTTGTGCAAATTCCAGATTTCTTTTTTTTTCTATAATTATATTTTATTAATTTTCATAAACATTTACAGAGATTTTGGGTTTCCATTCATTCATTGTTGCACTATTCTCTCTACCCTCCTCCCAGTTTGTTCTTGTCCAAATGCCACAGTGCTTGTCAAAGCCAGTTCTCATTAATCTTCTTTGTCATTGTGTCCTTTGCCATTCCCTATCACTCCTCCCTGAGAGAGACTTCACCCTGAGTCATAAGGAAAAGGGGATGGCATATTCTCTTAGCTACTTCCTGCTGAAAAGGGATGCTGTGGGTTTCAGGGTGAAGATCTTCTCTTACTACTCTAAAGGGCCCCTTTGGCAGTAGGAAACACATAGACTATTATGGAGATTGATTTTGGAACTTAGATGCACTCTTATTGATTGTGCTTGGCCGTACATGTTCGTTGCAACCTAGAAGACACAAATTTGACTAACAAGTTATAAGTACATGAGTCAAAAATTATGGAAAAGTAAAAGAAAAGATTCTTTCATTGTTTTACAAACCCTCCCCCAGGTCCCCTCCACCATGTAGCCCTCGCTCTAAACTCCTGTGACAAGAACAAACTGGGAGGAGGGTAGAGAGAATAGTGCAACAATGAATGAGTGGAAGCCCAAAATCTCTGTAAATGTTTATGAAAATTAATAAAATATAATTATAGAAAAAAAAAGAAATTACAAAGAAATTAGGAGATCATGTCTAGGAGATCATGTCAGCTACCTAGATTAGTCAGGAACATACAGCTAGAATCTAAAGTACAGAAGAGGTGACAGCTCATGGTTGGAGTATTTTCAAAAATCTTAGGTGTTGTGTGTGTGAGAAAGTGTGAGGAGATTACTACTTGTCTGTGTGTGTGTCTGTGTGTGTGTGTGTGTGTGTGTGTGTGTGTAAGAAGACAAGGAGCAAGGAAAGAAAGGAATAGGAATCATGTCTTCCAATCTCAAACGGCTTCTTGTCGCAATTGATAAGACCACACCATGGGAGTCTGATGTTAACGGCAGTGCTTACTCAGTGATGTCCACAACTATTGCTTTCTTCCAGCTGAAGAGAAATTGTCTTGAGCCAGCCCCTGCTGTGACAAAGTTGCACATGTATCTATTATAGGTCATGAAGATGAGCATGGGGAACTCACTGATGACCACCTGGATGATATGCAGCACTGTTTGCAGAAGGTGAGGAAGCTCAGCATCTGCTGCCCAACAATTTGGTGTGTCTCCATAAGGGTGGTTCCATTTGGATGGGCAAGGAATTACAGTAGATGCTAACTTGTGACTTGCACAACAATCTCTCTTAGGCTATCTTGAGTCCTTCGTAGAACATTGTTAATAAAAACTCTGCTACGAAAGCCCCTTGTATGCATATGGATATTATCCTGTCACTTACAACATTGTATTTCAAGACAAACCTAGAAATGACTTTTTTAAATATGGAAGCAAGCCCCTTTTTCCTAGTAGATCCTCTGACTCAAAATGTCCCATGCCAATCTATCTCATTTTGTCAATACCTAGTGTGTCAATATTTATGCGTTCCATTTCTTTCTTAACAATATTCAATTTTCCTACATTTATGGTTCTTATATTCCACATTCTAATCACTAGTGTCTGCTTACAGCTATTCCTCCTCCTATGCGTTTCCATTCTTGAGGGCTCAGTCTCAGTTGCCCTCTATGCTACTTTAAGTGTACTCTATTGTACATAGGGTTTTCAAAGGCCTTCTATTCCGGGTGATGTTGGCCAGTCCTTCTTCCTAATCTGTCTTAATTTGATTGCTTAGATTTAGAACATTATCTGGCAGACAAGCATTTTACAGAGAAGAGAAGATTAAAGATATTTCCCAGTAGTAGAAAACAGAGAAGAAGGTTCAGTAGTTGGAAAACAGGGACTCAGTGACAGAAATGAAGCTGGAGATAGAATGATTGAATTTTGCACAATCAGCAACTTATTCATTGCAAATAATATGTTTTATAAGAAACATAAATGCAGGTTATACACATGGATTTCACCTGATGGTATGCATAGGAATCAAATTGATTACATCTGTGGAAAGAACCATGGGAGATGCTCAGTATCAGCTGTGAAAATTAGGCCAGGTGCTTTTTTGTGGAGCAGACCACCAAATACTCATGTGCAAGTTCAAGCTGAAGTTAAGGAAAATTAAGTCGAATCTGCAGGAACCAAAATACGACCTTGAGTCCATCCCACCTGAATTTCAGAACTATCTCAGGAACAGGTTTGAGACCTTGAACACCAATGAGTGAAGACCAGATGAATTGTGGGAAGATATAAAGAGTATCACCAAGAAAGAGTGCAAAAGGTCATTATAAAGACAGAGGAGGAAGGAAAGATGAAATCAATGTCAGAAGAGACTCTGAATATTGCACTGGAGCACCAAGAAGTCAAAGCAGAAGGAAGAACTCAAGATACTAAAAATCTGAACAGAAAATTTCAAAAGGCAATGCAGGAAGACAATGTAAAATATTACAATGAAATGTACAAGGAGCTGAAGTCAGAAAATCAAAACGGCCAAACTCGCTCAGCATTTCTTAAGCTCAAGGAACTGAAGAACAAACTCAAACCTTCAGTTGCTATATTTAACAATGTTTTGGGCAAAATATTAAATGATCCAGAAAGTATTAAAAGAAGATGGAAAGAGTATACAGAGTCATTGTACAGAAAGGAATTGGCAGACAGAGAAGAATTTCATGAAACAGCATAAGAGCAAGAGTCCAAGATGATGAAGGAAGAAGTTCAAGCTGCTTTGAAGAAATTGGTGAAAAATAAGGCTCCAGGATTTGATGGTATGCCAGTTGATGTATTTCAAGTAACAGTTGATGCTTCCCTAGATGTACTCACCAAGTTGTGTCAAGAAATCTGGAGGACAACCACTTGGTCAAGTGACTGGAAGAGATCAATATTTGTTCTCATTCCAAAGAAAGGTGATTCAACAGAGTGTGGAAATTATCGAATATCATTGATATCACATGCTAGCAAGGTCTGGCTGAAGATTATCCAAAAATGACTGGAACAGCACATCAAAAGAGAACTGCCAGAAGTGCAGGCTGGGTTTAGAAGGGGTCATGGTACTAGTGATGTTGTAGCTAATGTTAGATGGATCTTAGTTGAAAACAGGGAATACCAGAGGAATATCTGTGTTTCATTGATTATGCAAAGGTGTTTGACTGTGTGAATCACAGCAAACCGTAGCTGACTCTGAGAAGAATGGGAATCCCAGAACACTTGATTTTGCTTATGCAAAACCTATATGTGGACCAGGAAGCAGTCATCAGGACAGAGCAAGGAAACACAACATGATTCAAAATTGGGAAGAGTGTAGGCCAGGGATGTGTCCTATCTCTATACCTTTTCACACTATATGCAGAACAGATTATCTGGGAGGCAGGGCTCTATGAGGAGAAGTGTGACATCAGGATTGGAGGTAGACTCATCAACAATCTGTTTTATGCAGATGACGCAACCCTGCTTGTTGAAACTGAGGCGGACCTGAAGTCCTTGCTGCAGAAGGTCAAGGACTGCAGCCTTCAATATGGATTGAGGCTCAATATCAAGAAATCATCTAGAGCACTGTTCAGTCATAAAGTTAAACCCCCCAAGTACAAGAAGTATTGGTATTTACTCAGTGACTCAACTTTTTTTCACACTGATTCCTAAGACTAAAAATAGATATATCCCACTATCTTCTACCATTGAGTTAGTAAGGGCCATCACTTGACTGTAGTGAGAAAGAATCTTAAATATCATTAATAAGAAAAAAAATTTACATTTAGTGATCATCTCTTATTCCTCCACTTTTCTTTCTCCTGTTGAGTCCCCCTGTTTAGGTTTAAGGCTTACATGAGCAAGATGTCATATAAGGTACCCAGAAAAAAAGTATATCCAAGGGATTTTTAGAGGAGTGGGACGTACAATCAAGAGAAGAGAATTATGTTCAGGGTCCATGAATTTAAAGTTGTAGAAGGCTTGTCAGAAACCACAATGGCTGACTTTGTAGTGACCTCTCCCTGAAAACCTACAATAAAAGAAAAAGTCTTGTCTGAACCACAGTGATCCACCCCCTTCAAATTGTATTGTGTTATTTTTAGTTTAACCATAGTCTTGGTGGAAATGGTTTCCTGAGGTTATTTCCAGTCTTAACTGATAGTATTTATGGTTAGAAGAATCAGGCCTTCTGTATCCTCACTGATTTACCTTCATGTATCATTATAGGATTAACTGTGAATTCCTCTAAAACAAATGCATACCTACAAGGGAGAAGGGGGAAAAGGAAAGTATGAATCACAACTTGTTCCTACTCTAAAAGTCTCTGCTGAAAAACCTTAATTCTAATTTAGGATGCAATCATAGAACTTCTACTTTAAATGAAAAAAATAGTTATTGAATATAATGCTATTTAGAAATGTCAAGGATTGTGTGGATCATAATAAGTTATGGCTGACATTGAGAAGGATGAGAGTCCCAGAGCAGTTGATCGTGAAAATGCAGAACTTCTACTTGAACCAGGAGGCTATTGTAGAGCAGGAGAGCACTTCATGATTTGGAATTGGAGAAGGGAGTGTACCGGCGTTGTATTCTCTCTCCATACCTATTTAATCTATAGGCTGGACTCTATGAGGAGGAGTGTGACATCAGGATTGGAGGGAGACTCATCAATAACCTGTGTCATGCAGATAACACAACCTAGCTTGCTGAAAGTGAGGAGCACTTGAAATACTTGTTGCAGAGGATCAAGGAGCACAACCTTTGGTGTGGATTGCATTTCAATGTCAGAAAACAAAAATTTTTACCACGATAGGCAGCATCATGATGAATGGAAAGGAGATTGAAACTGTCAGCAGTTGGATCTTGCTTGGATCCACAAGTAACATCTTTTATACCAGTAGTTAGGAAGTAAGGAGATGCATTGCACTGTGAAAAGCTGCAGGTAGAGTCCTCTCCGAATTATTGAGGAGTAATGATGTCAATTTGAGAACTAAAGTCCATCTGATCCAAGTCATAGTCTTTTTTTATTACTTGCTATGCATCTGAGTGCTAGAGAGTCAATGATGGCTTTGAACTGTGGTGTTGGAGAAGAACACTCAACATCCCGTGGACGGACAAACAGATATGTCTTGGAGAGAGTGCAGCTGGAGTGCTCTTTGGAGGCAAGAATGATGACGCTTCACCTCACATACTTTGGGCTTATTCCTAGGAGGGACCATTCCTTGGAGAAACACATGTTGCGGGTGTGGGCGAAGGATGAGCAAAGGAGGGGAAGACTTCACCCAGGTGGATTGATACAGTAACTGATGCAGTGGCTTCTTTTGTGTCAGGAAGTGTGAGGGTAGTGCAGAATAGAACAGGGTTCAGATCTTCTGTTCATCGTACTGTTAATTGTCCAATTGCCACAGTGCTTGTCAAAATCAGTTCTGATTAATCTCCTTTGTCGATGTGTCTTTTGCCATTCCCTATC
>NW_006399861.1:2491888-2496334 GCF_000299155.1 Elephantulus edwardii | reverse complement strand
AGCAATTAAGAGCAGGAGACAAACAGAATAATAAAAGTAGAAGATACTACCACTTAAATATATTTTCCAAGTTTCTGCTTTGCTCACAGTAATTTATTCCACACACATTCCTGAGTGCTCATTCCTTCAAGGTGAATAACTTGTCACTGGTTCATCCACAACTCTGAGAATACTTCAAGGGTGGTATGCTCATTTTCATAGCCAGAAAGGTTAAAGAATTAAGAAGTGATTGACCAGAGGTTTCAAGAGCCATTGAGCATATATTAGGTTATTAACTTCTTGGGGGGAAATAATAAAACATAATAATGAATAATTCACATATGAACAATTTAGAAATTAATTTAACATTTACCTTATCAAGAATGTAATACTTATTACATTGTTCAAGTTGTGCCACCATTCTTCTTGTCTGTATCTAAATTACTTTACTACTTTTAGCATAAATGTATTTATTGCCCCTTAAACTTTTCCTTTACTCTTTTGAGTTGCTTTTGTCAACTTGATCTTAAATATATAAAATTTTAAAAGCACAAAATGCTTAAGATAGACATTATTTTCTTTTCAAAATTTATTTTAATGAAAGTTTACAGAGACTTTGGATTTCTATTCATCCATAGTTGAACACTTTCCTTCCTGCCCACCTCTCCTCCCCCGAGTTCACTTTTCTCTTTCAAAAGTGAAAATAAAAATCATTGTTATACAATCAGCCCACCCCCAGTCCTCTCCATTATGCAGCTTTCATTCTGGACTCTTGCCATGACAATAATACCTAGTTATATATTCCTCCTAAGCAGTTCTCTCCCTCATTTGTTTCAATGCGGTACACATTAATAATCCCCTCTTAGTTTCCCCCCAACTCTGATGTCAGTCCCGTTTTATAACAGTGGCACTATGCAGTATTTGTCCTTCTGTAACTGAGATATTTCACTCAGTATAATGTCCTCCATGGTCATCCATTTTGTATAATATTTCATAAGTACTTTGTTTTTTTTAATGCAGCATAGTATTCCATTGTGTGAATATACTACAGATTCTCTACCCATTTTTTTGTTGTTGGGAACTTGAGTTGTTTCCAACTATTGTGAACAAAGCAGCAATAAACATGGGTGAGCATATATCTGCTTCGGTGGAAGTTCTGATTTCTTTAGGTTATATTCCCAGTAGTAGAATTGCTGGGTCAAATGGTATTTCTATTTCCAACTTTTTGAGAAAGCGCCATACTGCCTTCCAGAGTGGTTACATCATTTTACACTCCCACCAATAGTGAATAAAGTTCCAGTTTCTCTGCAACTTCACCATCATTTATTTTCTGCAGATATTACTTTCTAATTGAACTATTGTTTGATTTTACCACTTGTCTATCAGTTTGTTATACTGTGGTGGCTTGAATGCTGCTTGATGTTACACATATTTCAAATACCAGTTGGGCTACAGGTTTTATCATAGCTTCCAGACTAAGACAAATCCAGAAGCAAGAGCAGCCATCCACTGCTGAAGTAATGAGATCTTGAGAGCTCTCTGAATAGGAAGACAATGTTTCTGTAAGCTCTCAGTTTGGAAGGAACTAAAAAATACAACGGGAGAAGAGCTGCCTTCTCATAGTTGAGTCTATCTTAACCGTATGTATAGAGGAAAGCTCATAATTAATGAAGTACCTTCATTTGCTGGTATGACATCACACCACTCAAAATGAGAAGAAACTGCTACAAACATTGGTTAACAGGAAAGTGGAATGTATGAAGTGCAAATCTAAAAAACAGAAATGAAAGTGGTAAAATAAGTTAGCTAGAACGCGTACAAGTCAACATTCTAGGAATTAGTGAGGTGAAGTGGACTAGTATTGGGCCACTTAAAATCTGTGAATAGAGTCGTATGAGTTGTACTTAACTCGTACCAAACAACAACAACAACAACAACAACAACAACAACACAACATGCTTGGAAGAACAAATTGAAAAGAAATGTTGTGGCATTCAAGAATATTGCAAGATCTGTCAATTACAGAATTGTATCAATAAGGATAAATGTGCTATCTAATGGGAATCCTAGAACACTTGATTGTGCTTATGTAATATCAATACTTGGACCAGCAGGCAGTCGTCAGAACAGAGCAAGGAAACACTGCATGGTTACTGAAGAAGTGCATTATGGTTGCATCCTGTTTGGTTGCATACCTTTTTAATCTATATGCAGAAAAGATCATTCAAGAAGATGGACTTTATGAGAAGAAATGTGGCATCAGGATTGGAGGAACATTTATTAACAACCTGCATTATGCAGATGATGTGACTTTACTTGCCAAAACTGAGAAGGACCTGCAGAACTTGCTGTAGAAGGTCAAGGACTTCAATATGGATTGAAGCCCAACATCAAGAAGACAAAGATTCTCACTACTGGGCCTGTAGGCAGCACCATGATGGATGGAGAAGAGATTGAGATTATTAACAATTTCAATTTGCTCAAGTCCACAATCAACACTCTTGGCATCAGCTGTCAGGAAATCAAAAGAAAAACTGCACTTGAGAAATCTGCTGTCTGGGACTTCTCCAGAGTGCTGAGGAGCAATGATACCAGTTTGGAAACTAAGGTGCTTCTGATCTAGGCCATGGTCTTTGCAATAACATACTGTGCACCAGAAAGCTAGATAATGACTAAGGATGACAGAAGAAGAATTGATGGCTTTGAGTCAGGGCTGGAGATCATACCATGGTTGCTAGGAGAACAATTAAGTCTGTCTTGGAGAGATGAAATAAAATTTCTCTTTGGAGGCAAGAATTTTGATGCTTTGTCTGATATACCTTGGGCATGTGGCCAGGAGAGATCAGTCCTTGAAGAAAGACATTATACTGGGAAAGGTGGAGGGACAGTGCAGGAGAGGAAAACCTTGGATGAGATGGATTGACATGATAACTGAGACAATGGGATTAGGTGTGTTGTAGTAAATGGGATTGACTCAAGATAGGACGGGGTTCAGAGTTGTTGTACATAGGATTGCTATGAGTCACAGGTGGAGTCAATGACACATAACAACAACATTGCAGATAGGGTTCTTATGAGTTAGAGCTGACTTGATGGTATGTAACAACAAAAATAGATTAAAGAGACTTTAGGGAATAGTTTCTGTTTAAAGTTTAAAGATTATCTCTGGGCAATAGAATCAGAGATCCAGGCAGCTTCATTGGCTCCATAAATTATAGATTCCATGACAATTTAAGGTTCTGTTCCAAATTTTCTCACCTTTGATCAAGATTCTTTTTATAGGATCTTTTTTAAAAAATAATTTGTTAATTTTTCATTTTTTATTATTATACTATTTATTTACAAAATTAGAATACATTGTTTTCCAGAACAGATTCTTCCAATTGCCCTCATCACTCCACCCATCAAAATGTACAACCCCATAATCCCCTCTTCTGCACATCCTCATCCCTTTGCTTCCACCCTTCCTATCCCCTTGTATTCTTATACTCAATCTACAATAATGGTTTTATATAGTATTTGTCCTTTTGGGATTGAGTTAGTTCACTGGGCACAATGCTCTCCAGTTCGTCCCAAGTTAGGTAATATTTTACAAAATCATTGCTCCTACAGTAGCATAGTATTCGATTGTGTGAATGTACCACAATTTCTCAATCCATTGATTTGTAGTTGTACATCTGGGCTGTTCCCATATTCTTGCAATGGTGAATAAAGCTGCTATGAACATTGGTGTACGAGTCTCCGTTTGTGCCTCAGTGCTCTTTTTTTTTAGGGTATATTCCAAGCACTGGAATAACTAGATCTTACAGAATTTTTATGTTCAGTTTTTTGAGGAAGCACCAAACTGCCTTCTAGAATGGTTGTACCATTTTACAATCCCACCAACAATGTATAAGAGTCCCTTTCTAGACCAGATTGTACAACCTCATGTTTAATCCCCTCCTCCCCCACACATCCTCATCCCTCTGCTACACCCCACTCCCCTTGGATCCTCATACTCATTCTATGATAATGGTCTTATACAATATTTGTCCTTCTGGAACTGAGTTTACTGAGATTAATGCTATCCAGTCCCTCCCAAGTTAGGTAATAATTTACCAAATCATTGCTCCTGCATGCTGTGTAGTATTCCTTTGTGTGAATGTACCATAATTTCTCAATCCCTTTGATTGTGGTTGGATATCTGGGATGTTTCCATCAGCCCTGATGTTCTTTGATGGTGAATAATGCTGCTATGGACATTGGTATATAAGTCTCCGTTTGTACCTCAGTTCTCATTTTCTCAGGGTTTATTCCAAGCAGTTCACTGCTGATATGCTGTTCCAGTCATTTTTGGATAATCTTCAGTAGAATCTTGCTAGCATGTGAAATCAATGATATTGTTCTATGGTTTCCACACTCTGTTGGGTCACCTTTCTTTGGGATGGGAACAAATGTAGATAGATCTCTTGCAGTCAGTTAGCCAAG
>NW_006399861.1:2479830-2490513 GCF_000299155.1 Elephantulus edwardii | reverse complement strand
GAGAGGGACATCATGCTTGGGAGGGTGGAGGGACAACTCAGGAAGGGAAGGCCCTCAATGAGGTGGACTTATTCAGTGACTGGGGTAATTGGAATGGGAGTGTTGGAGACAGTGCGATTGGTACAGGACAGAGCAGAATTTAGGGCTGTTATACATAGGGTCTCTATGAGTTGTAAGTAACTCGACGGCACATAACAACAACAACAACAACAACAACAACAACAAGAACAACAACATATTCCAAGCAGTGCGAGTGCTGGATCATATGGAATTTCTATGTTCACCTTTTCTGATGAAGCTCAAACTGCCTTCTATAGTGGTTGTACCGTTTTACAATGCCACCAGCAATGTATAAGAGATCCTATCTCTTCGCATCCTCTCCAACATTTATTACTTGCTGCCCTGTTAAATTTTGGCACTGCTACTGGAGTGAGGTGGTACTTGTGGTTTTGATTTGCATCTCTCTTATTAAGTGATTTTGAGAATTTCTTCATGTTTCTAATTACCATTTGAATATCTTCTTCTGTGGAAATCCTTTCCATGTCTTTTACCCATTTTGTAATTGAGTTGACAGTCTTTTTCTTTTTGAGGCTCAGGTGTATTCTGCAAACATTGATTATGAGACTCTTGTCTGAGATGATATTACCAAACTTTTTTTCCCAGTTGGTAGGTTTTATTTCCACCCTGTTGGAAAAAGTTTTTGATTCACACATTAATTAAATCTTTAGGAGGTCCCATTTACCAATTTTATCCTCTTCAGATTGTGCATTTCTGGCTATATTTCGCAGTCTTTTTATAACTTGAACTAGGGCTTCTAAGCTTGATCCCAGTTTGTCTCTTATGAACTTTATGGTTTTGGGCTTTACTCCAGGACTCTGATCCACCTTGAGTTGACAAGTGGATTTCTTTTGTTAGGATTGCCATCTTTATAATATTGAGTTTCCTATCCTTGAACAGGGCACATTCTCTCATTTCTTTAGGTCTTTTATTGTGTCTTGCAGAAATGCTCTGTAGTTTTCTTTGTATAGGGCTTTTGTATCTCTAGTTAGGTTCACTCTCAAATATCTCAACTTGTGGTTAGTTATTATAAATGGTATTGCTTTCTTGATTTCCTTCTCTGAGTTCTCTTTGTTACTGTAGAGGAATACCACTGATTTTTGGATATTGATCTTGTATCTTGCCTCTCAACTAAATTGGCATATTAACGCTAACATTTTCTTTTTTGTTGAGTGTTTGGGGTTTTCTGTGTACACTATCATATCATCTGCATATAGCGACAGTTTAACCATCTCTTTGACAATCTGGATGCCTTTCATTTCCTTCTCTTTGTCATATTGCCCTAGCAAGCACTTCCAATACAATATTGAATAGAAGCGGTGACAGGGGGCATCCTTGTCTGGTCCCTGTTTGTAAGCACAGTGCTTTTAGTATTTTTCTGATGAGAATGATATTGGCTCTTGTGTAAACATATAGAGCATATATACTTTTCACTATGCTGAGGAAATTCCCTTCTATTCCAATTTTGCGTAGTGCCTTTATCAGGAAGTGATCTTGTATTTTGTGAAATGCTTTTTATGCATCAATTACTAAGATTATTGGGTACTTGTTATTTACTTTGTTAATATAGTGAGTTACATTGATATTTTTCTTATGCTGAACCATCTTTTCATACCTGTTATGAATCCCACTTGGTCATGTTGAATTATTTTTTTATGTGCTTTTGGATTATATTGGCTAGGATTTTGTTAAAGATTTTTGCATCTATATTCATGAAAGATCTTGGTGTGTAGATTTATTTCTTAGTAATAGCTTTGCCTGGTTTTGGTATTAGTGCTATGCTTGCTTCATACAATGACTTTGGGAGTGTTTCTTCTTTATTTTTTGGAAATAATTTAAGTAGAACTGGTGCTAGATCATCTCTGAATTTTTAATAGAATTCAGCTGTGAAGCCATCTGGTGCAAGGCAAAGTCTTTTTATGACATGTTCAGTATCTTCTTTTGTGATGGTCTGTTCATATGTTCTGTATCTTTCTTTGTCAATCTGAGTAGTGAATGCATTTCAAGGAATTTGTCAATTTTCTCTAGGTTTTTAAATTAATTTATCAGAATATAGCTTTCCGTAGTATTCTGATATTATTGATAAAATTTCCTCTGGTTCTGTTGTGATGTCACCTCTATAATTTCTTAATTGAGTTATCTGTGTCTTCCTTTTTTTTTTTCTCTTTTGTTGAATTTGCCAGTGGTTTTTCAATTTTATTGACCCTTTTGAAAAACCAGCTCTTGGTCTTACTGATGGTATCATCTGTTTTGCTGTTTTCTTGTTTTTTTTTCTGTTTTCTATCTCATTGATTTCAGCTCTTGTTCTTATAATTTCTTTTCTTTTAGAGGTCTTAAGATTTAGATTGTTGTTCTTTTTCCATTTGCTGAAGGTGTTGAGTTAGATCATTGTTTCTTCTTTTTTCTTCCTTTTTTATGTGTGTGTCTATTCCTGCGAACCGCCCACAGAGGACTGCATTAGCTGTGTCCCAGAGGTTTTGGTAAATTGTATTTTCATTATCATTTTTTTCAAGAAACTTTTTTTTATTTAATTTTTTATTTCTTTTATAACCCAATCATGTTCTAGCATAGTCATTTAGTTTGTACACGGGTGGTTTTGTAAACTTTACACTCCTATGGTTAATTTCTAGTTTTATTGCATTGCAATCTGAGAAGATACATTT
The DNA here is from genome assembly GCF_000299155.1 of Elephantulus edwardii. Classification (NCBI taxonomy): domain Eukaryota; kingdom Metazoa; phylum Chordata; class Mammalia; order Macroscelidea; family Macroscelididae; genus Elephantulus; species Elephantulus edwardii. Next base: position 2,487,793 of record NW_006399861.1, on the reverse strand, counting down.
TATTATTCCAATTTTTAAATTATTTTTTATACTTGCTTTGCATTATAATATATGATTGATTCTGGAGAATGTACCATGTGCACTTGAGAAAAAAGTGAATTGAGTTTTAGTTGGGTGCAGTAACCTGAATACATCCGGAAGGTCAAGTTGGCTGATTGTATAGTTTAAGTCTTCTGCATCTTTATTGAATTTCTTTTGGGTTGTTCTACCCTTTGTTGATAGGTGTGTTGAAATATCTTACTACTATTGTGGTGCTGTTTATTTTTCTCTTCAACTGTTTTATGTATTTTGTAGGTCTATCATTTGGTGCATAAATGTGGCCAAGAGTATGTCTTCTTATTCTATTGTGCCTTTAATAAGTATTTAATGCCCTTCCTTATATTGGATGGTGGTTTTCAAAGTGAAGACTATTTTATCACAGTTATTAGTATTATTACCACTCCTGCTTTTTGAAGTTCCTATTTTCTTGATTTTGATTCTGTCTTTCTCTTCATTTTTTAGATGTGTCTTTTGTAGACAACATACTGATGAGCTTTGTTTTTTTTAATCCATTTTGCTATTCTTTTTCTCTTAATTGGTGCATTTAGCCCATTCATTAAGTGTGATTATTGTCAGTATAGGTTTTATTTTTGCCATTTTTCTGTGTTCTTTTTCTGTGTTTCTGGTTATGATGGTCCACACAGTTTCCTTTGACATCTCTGTGTGCAGGACTTCAATTAAAATTTCTTGTAGTTTTGGTCTTGCTTTCACAAATTCCTTAAGGTCCTTCTTTTCTGCAAAGAATCTAATTTCCCCTTTATACTTGATCGAAAGTTTTGCTGGATATAGGCTCCTTGGCTGGCAATTGTTGTCTTTCAACTCTCTATATATGGCATCTTATTGTCTTCTAGCTCGCATAGTTTCTGCTGAGAAATCAGAACTTAATCTAACTGTTTCCCCTTTGTAGATAACTCTTTGTTCATCTTGTGCTGCATTTAGAATTCCATCTTCTTTTCTTTTAATTTGGAGAATTTGACTATGATATGCCTGTTGTTTTTATGTTTTGGTTTGGTCTATTTAGTGTTCTTTGTGCTACTTGAATGTGGATTTCGTTATTCTTCAAAATATCCAGGAAGTTTTAGTACTTTTTCCACAATCTTCTCAGTGATTTTCCTGTCACTCCCCTGTTCTGAATTCCAGTCATACTTAGGTTATTTTGTTTGATGTCCTCCCACTTGATTCTAATGTTTACCATTTTCTTTTTTTCTCATCTCTGATTTTTCTTCCACTGTTTCTAGTGAGGCTCTTGCTTTCAGCTCACTGACTCTTTGTTCCATCTCTTCAGTCTGTTTTACCAGAGTTTTGGACACTTCTGTCATTTCTATCTTAATATTCTGGATTGCATTTTCATGCTTTCCTAATATTCTGGATTGCATTTTCATGCTTTCCTGTTAGTTCCATACTATGTTGGCTGTACCCTCTATGTCTTGTGATGATTTTTTAAGTTCTTGTACCTCTTTGTCTATTCTATTAATTTTTTCTTCTGTCTTTTGCATTTTCATCCATAGCTGTTCAAGTTTCTCCTCATCCATATATTTTTTCTGGTCTCTGAGGTATTTGCTTTCTTATTGACTCTAATTGTTTTTTCACACATTTATCTTTTTCTGTAGCTGATGGAATAATTCTACATCAATATATTTCTTCTGTTTCTCTTTGTTTGTGGTATTCATTGGATATGCTTTTTTAGGTGTGTTTTTTTCTTTTTGTTTTTTTTTAAGCATGGCTCATGTGCATTGCTGATTTCTTGACATTATGGGAGTCTTTTCTTAGCAAATATTAGGTTATTGTTACTATAAAATTACCCAGGGTATGGCACTGTTTTGTGAAGTACTTGTATATTTCTGCTACCTTCTTGGTCTGAGGCCTACAAGTCCAGGGCCTGATAGCAGTTTCCCCCCAGAAGTACCTTAATGACAAAGGAGAAAGCCTGTTTGTTTGCTCCCCTCTGGAAGTGGCTTCTCACCTTTCTTGAGGTGCCCATGTCTTCCCTGTTACTTGATCTTAAGGGGTCCATAGTGGTCAAGCTAGACAGGAGTTTTTATTCTTCAAAGCACCTTAATGACAGAGGAGAAAGTCTGTTGTTCCAGTCTGGAAGTGGCTTCTCACTTAATGAAATTATTAATAATTTTCAAATTCTGCTTGGTCACCTTTCTTGGGAATGGGAACAAACATGGATCTCTTCCTGTTAGCCAGCTAGGCTAGTCCTCCAAATATACTGGCATAGACTGGTGAGCCTGACATAGATTTTCAGCTGGCAGATGAGAATTTATCTGTTCGTACCACCCAGGAACTCCTAACATTGCTCTACAAAGACAATTTTTAATGAAGTCATGACTTTGATAATAATAAGTGACATATGCATAAATTAAGCTAATCTTTATTACATATTAAGACTTAATAACTGAGATCTGAAGGCATAGTGGTGAGAAGCTGTCTTGCCAACCCACAGGCAGGCAGTTTGAAATCAAAACCTGCCCTCTGAGAGGAGACAATCTCCTCACATGTGATTTATAGTCTCTGAAAATCCACTGAAAGATCAATTATGCATTGGTTCCAAATAAACAGTATATAACAACAGAACCAAATGATGATTTCACATGTCATAATAATTTTCAATTAAACTCAATCTGTCTGGAGAAACGGAAATTTGACTTTTTGGATGCTAATAAGTCATTAAATTAGGGGGGGGAATGGCTAACTTGATTTGAAGCTTGAAGACTTGGATTTGGATATTAGCAACTGAAAGCATGGTTCTTCATTTCTCTAGGCTTTATTTTTCTTTTCTTGAAGAAGGAAACAATAATGTTTAGATCTCAATGTGGTTAAAGGTAAGAAGAAAATAATGAATCTAGAACTGTTTTCTAAACTATAAAAAGTTAAGAAAATGAATTATTACTATAGGTAAAAATTTTTTTAGTTTATTCTTATGATAGTACTTTTAAAAATATACTTCAATATATTGTTCACTTTTAAGGAAAATATTTAACAGATACTGTGAATTCCAGGAAATTATTTCTTAATCTGATCAAAATTGAGCAGGATTTAAATGTCTGCCCCAAAGCACTTTATTTTTCCATAATTTCCACATTTGGAAAGATTGCAAAGATTTGTGGAAAACTGATGGGGTCACATGCAAAATTGAAACCCAAATGTATGACAAGAATGAAATATAAAACAGTCGTTAGGTTTTACTATTCAGATAGAAATGAAGATGTTCATCCTTAAAAGTGAGAGTGAAAACAGGTTGGGATAAAAAAACATCCTTTATACATATACTGCTAAAAGAACAAACTGATATGTCTTGGAGAAGATGAGATCAGAATGCTTCTTGGAGGCAAGAATGACAAAACTTGATCTCACATATGTTGTGCATATTGTTAGGAGGGGCTATTCCTTGGAAAGGGACATTATGTTTGGAAAGATCATCAAAAGAAAGGACGACTTTCAGTAAGATGAATTGACCCAGTGACTGTAGCAAAGGGCCCAAGAAGGTTGGAGATGGTGAGCACGTCACAGTATAGGACAGGCTTTAATTCTGTTGTTCATAGGTTTGCTGAGTCATACTTGACTTGACATGGTGGTTAATTTTTTTTTTTTAAGTTTTATTTTATACTGGTTTCTTTATAAAGTTTGTATACACTGTTTTTCACACTGGATCTTTCCCATTTTCTTCACTCCCGCCTCCCCCACCCATCGAATTGTGTGACCGTATGATTAACGTTGCGCTCAACCCCACACATACCCCTCTGCTCCCAACTTCTCCCTCTTGGATACTTAAATTTGTTCTACAATAATGATCTTACACAGTATTTGTACTTAGGGGATGGAGTTAGTTCACTTAACATAATGCTCTCCAGTCCCTCTCAAGTTAGGTAGTAACTTACAAAATCATTACTCCGCATGCTGCATAATTCCATCATGTGAATGTACCATAATTCCATTCAATTGTGGTTGGATATTTGGGCTGTTTCTATGTTCTTGCAATGGTGCATAATGCTGCTATGAATACTGATATACAATAAAATATTTTTAATAATTTTCAGTCATTACTAATATGTGTAAACTGAACAGAAATGTATATTCAAAATTAGTTTGTGTTTTTCAAACCCTCCTCCCTACCTTTCATATCAAATAACTTTTTCATTTTTTATTCTTTAAGTTACAGCTTTATTATTCAGTGTGTGGATGTTTTTACAGGAAAAATTCCAAAAAATTTTGATGACTTAATATATACATTTAACATTTCAATTAATACAATCTTTTCCATCTTAAATAACATTTTGTTGATAATTTATAATTTCCAGTCACTTTATATTATTTGAAGACTTAGTTTGATCCAGTTTCAAATGTAAACTTCTAATTCTAAATTAACTCTAACATAATTTTCTCCTTTCTTCCTCTGCATCTTCATTTCAAGTTATGTAGAAAGGAGCTCTGATCGCTTAATTGTAAGGAATTGCACTGTCAATGTAAAGGTATGAGGTTAGAATCCACTAACTGTTCTGTGGGGAAAAGATGGACAATCTCCTTCTAGGTAATTTATTGCTGATGAAAGTCACTGGAAAGTCAGCTGGGTTGCTTCCAACTCTAAGGTATACACAACAACAAAAGTCTCCAAAGAAGCCATCAGCGAGCTCTACATTTGTTTTTCTTTGCTTCCTTTAACCCCTAACTCACACTCATTGAAATTGAGCTGGTCCTTTTCAAATAAACCAAAAGAATGCAGTGGAAGTGTTGCTATGATAGCCTAAGCCTTAAGAAAACTTGGAAGCTATACTTTTGGGAGTCTGAGCTACCATATTAAGAAGCTGATATATCAACAGATCATGAAAAGAGACCACTCACAAAGATTTTTGTTGTTTTTATGTGACATTGAGACTACAATTCATAGCACACCTATGAACAATAGCTCTGAACCCTGCCTTATCTTGAGCCAATCTCACCATCTCTGACACACCTGTCCCCATTGCCACAGCCATCAATCCATCTCTTCCAGCATATTTTTCTCTTGTGCTTCTACCCCTCTAAGCATGAAGTCTTTCTCCATGGACCAGTCTCTCCTGGCAGCATGCTCTGTCAAGCCGGATATACTTTATAATTCTTTTTTTTTAGTTCATGTCAGATGGGTAGTGTGCCTATGACATAACAAGGTTTAAAACGTAGCACACGTCATACAGAAGTATGAACTCCCAATCATCATGCTTACTAACTGGAAAAGGATCTACTTTTATAATTCTTGCCTCCAAGGAACAAATTGGCTTTACTCTTACAGGACAGACCTTGTGTTCTCTTGACAGTCCATCATATGTTCAATACTCTTTTCCAGCACCACAACTCAAAGACATTCTTTTTGGTTTGTTTGTTTGTTTTTGTGCCGTCAAGCTTCAGCACTGGAAAAATCCTTGGTAAAGGACCAAAGACGGATAAGTTCCAGGCTGAAACCTGAGTGTTCAAAGACATTCTTATATTAATGTCAGTCACTGTCTAGCTCTCAGATGCATAGCAAGAAATTAAGAAGACTTGGATCAGGCTCACCTTAGTTTCCAGACTGATATCAATGCTCTTTAGTACTCTTGAGATGTCCTTGACCACAGAATTTCCTAAAGCAGCTTGTCTTTTAATTTCCTTGCTGGTGCCAACATTATTGATTGTGGATCCAAGTAAGCTGGAATTGTTAACAACTTCAATCTCTTCTCCATCTATTATGATGCTGCCAATTGGCCCAGTGGTAATGATACAAAATCCTAGCTAAGCTTTATCTTCTCTTTATCAAGGGTCTGGGCATTTATATCACGAATATTGTCATTGTTGTTAGTTGCTGTCCATTTGGCTATAACTCATAGCCATCTCATGAGCAACAAACTTGGAACCTTGCTCTCTCCTGTGCCGTATTCAAGCCCATTGTTGTAGTCATCATGTCAATTCATACCACTGAGAGTCATCTTTTCTTTCACTGACCATGTATTTCCCCCTGCTTGATATCTTACAGTGTGTTTCACCATTCTTGCTACTAAGAAGAGCCCTCATTGCATTTCCTTCAAAATAGATCTGCATCTTCTTTTGACAGTGCATAAGATATTCAATACACTTTGCCAATGCCATAATTTAAAGGCATTTGTTCTTCTTCAGTTTTGTGTTGTCCAACTTTCATATACATATGAAGCAGTTGAAAATATTATGACTTGAATTGATGGCACGTTAATATTTCAACTAAAGTTTAAATATCCTTGCTTTATTCTACTTTCTTTTTTTCTATAATTATATTTTATTAATTTTCATAAACATTTACAGAGATTTTGGGTTTCCATTCATTCATTGTTGCACTATTCTCTCTACCCTCCTCCCAGTTTATTCTACTTTCAAGATGTCCTTAATATTAATGCTTAGAAAGAGAGAAAGATATTCAACAAGATGGATTGACACAGTGGAGTTAGTGATGGGCTGAAACACTTTGGAGATTGTGAGAATGAAACAGGATTAGGCAAGGTTCTGATCTGTTGTTCATAAGGTCACTGTAAGTCACAGATGGCTTGATGGCCCCTAACAAAGATAACACAACCTCTCACATGGAGCTCTGGAGATATTAGTCAATGGGGAGATGCTCTGCAAACCCAAAGGTAAGGCCTAGATGGTGGTTGTAATCCACCTGAGACTCATTTGGAGAAAAATGGGCTATCACTTCACATGAAATTTAACAGTCTCTTGAAAACCTACTTGAGCGTCAGTTGTGAGTCAGTTCTCGATAGCATGCAATGAGTTATGAGTTTAAACTTCACAAACCGCATGGGATCTTTAACATTCTTCCCATTTAGCATGATTTTCTGGAAGTGGTTGGACAGTAGATGAAACTTAGCATTCAGTGTTAATATTATTAGGTTTCCTGATAGATGTATTCCCATTTTGTAAAGCACAGTTCTAAACTCCAAATTATGTAGATGGGAAGAATTAATCACTTAAGCATAACATTGTTATTGCTGTTAGGAGCCCATGAGTTGACATCAACCCCATTTGATGGAGAAAAACTGACCAGTAGAGTTTTCTAGTTTGTGATTTTTGCAGACATAAATTGTAAGATTGCAGTTCTTGTGCATTCACTAAGTGGTTCAAACCATCAAGCTTTCTGTTAACAGCTAAATATTTAACTGCTTTACCACAGAGCTCCTAACGGAAATGTTGTTGAATACTGTTGAGGCAGAAGTGATTCATAGTTGACCCTCCAGCAGGATTTCAGTGGTAATTAATCACATGAGAGGAGATCGTCCATCATTCTCCTGTAGAGCAGCTGGTGGATTTGAGGCCCAAAGCTTGAGTGAGCAGTGTAATTTCTTAACACTGTTTAGCCTTAAATTAATTAGTGGGTGAGAAGTTGCACTGCAAGCCCAAAGACATGTGATTTGAATGCACCAGCAGCTGGCAGAGAGCTTGGAAATCATCTCCTGGGTGATTTATAGCCTCAGAAAACCTGCTGGAGGGTCAGATATCAGTAGATTCCAACTCAATGGCATATATCAACAGCTATGAGACATCATCTATCATCCAGTAAATTTGACTGTGAGAATCCTAACAAACTATGGCTAGCACTGAGAAAAATGGTAATCCCAGAACACTTAATGTGTTCATATGAAACCTATATCCAGACCAAGAAAGAGGCTGTTATCTGAATAGAGTAAGGGAACCCTGCTTGATTTAAAATGAGAAAGATGTGGGTCAGAGTTGTAGCCTTTCTCCATATTTGTTCTATCTTTACATTAAACAAATCATTTGAGAAACTGGAGTCTATAAAGAAGAATGTGGCATCAGGTTCAGAGGGAGATGCATAAAAAATCTGCTTTATGCACACCCATGTTTATTGCAGCTTTGTTCACAATAGCAAGGAGTTGGAAACAACCTAAGTGCCCATCAACAAACGAATGGCTAGAGAAGC
>NW_006399861.1:2477507-2478885 GCF_000299155.1 Elephantulus edwardii | reverse complement strand
ATATATATAAACATCAAGAAAACACAGTTCCTCACCACTGGGCCTCCTGATAGAGGAAGAAAAGATTGAAATGGTCAATGATTTCATCATATGTGGATCCACAACCAATATCCTTAGAATCAGCAGTCAAAAAAATCTACTGTCAGAAACCTCTCCAAAAAACTGAAGATCAATGATGTCAGTTTAAAGTATGTCTGATTCACCTCATGGTACTTTCAGTCACTTGCTGTGTATCCAAGAGCTGGACAGTGATTAATTAATATTAACTCTTCTTCTATTATTCTTCTGATGCCATATCAATTCTTCTGAAGCTTGTTTTGAGTTATAGTGTTGGAGAAGAGTGATGAATACCCATGGACTGCCGAAGGAACAGATATGTCTTTGAAAAAGTGCAGCCAGAGTATTCCTTAGAGGCAAGGGGGTGTAAAACTTCACCTCACATATTTTGAGCATGTTTCTAAGAGAGGCTATTCCTTGGACAGAGACAGCATGTTTGGAAAGGTCAGCAAAAAAGAGAAAGACACTCAGTGAGATGAATTGACAAATAGACTGCAGCAATGGACTCAAATGCATCAGAGGTAATGAGGATAGTACATATAACAGGGTTCAAATCTGTTATTCAAAGGGCCACTATGAGTCATATTTTACTTGACGGCACCGAACAACAACAATGGGGCACCTTGTGTTTACTTATTTTTGTTTTAGGAATTATCAAAAGTGACACTTAACGTGCATGAGATAATGAGTATGTAGTGCTAAAACATAATTTTTGCTAAATCTCATAGGAGAAAATGGACTTTCTCCTATTCTTATAGATTGTGAAATAGAAAAATAGAAAACCCAATTAAACTGAGTAATCTGCAGTTGTTGTTATTTATATGACATAACATTGAAACCAAAGCATAGCTAAACCTACCATGGGTTTTCAGAGTTAGTAAATCACACAAAACAAGACTGCACTTCTTTCACCTATGAAGCCTCTAGTAGATTCAAACAACCTGGCTTTGAGTTGGCAGTGCAATCTCCTATCCATTAGGCCACCAGAGTAGTGTGAAGAGTTTTCAGATTGGCATTTTAGAGCCAAAAAGTTAGCAGCATTAGGGTGCTAGTACATTGTAATTTAGTTCTTCCATGAGATTCTTTTTTTTTAAGTAAAATATTACAATGAAATGTGCAAGGAGCTGGAATCAGAAAATCCAAAGGGCCGAACTTGCTCAGCATTTCTTAAGCTCAAGGAACTGAAGAACAAATTTAAACCTCGAGTTGCTATAATCAAGGATGCTTTAGGCAGGATATTAAATAATCCAGGAAGTATTAAGAGAAGATGAAAAGAATATACTGAATCATTGTATCAAAAGGAATTGGCAGACACAGAAGA
>NW_006399861.1:2468834-2476012 GCF_000299155.1 Elephantulus edwardii | reverse complement strand
CATAGGGTCCCTATGAGTGGCAAGTGACTCGACGGCACATAACAGTAAGTTGACTTTATATGGAATATGTTGTTGTTGGTGTTTGATGCCTTCGAGTTGAGTATGACTCATAGAAACCCAATGAACACAATATCTGAACCCCGTTCTATCCTGCGCCATCCTCACACTTCCTGACACACAAGAGAGCCCATTGCAGCAGTCGCTGTGTCAATCCACCTGGCTAATGGTCTTCCTCTTCTTCACCAATACTCCACTCTTCGCAGCATCATGTCCTTCTCCAAGGAATAGCCTGTCTTAGAAACATGCCCAAAATATGTGAGGTAAAGTTTTACATCTCCTTGCCTCTAAGGAATACTCTGGCTGTACTTTTTCTAAGACATATCTGTTCTTTTGGCAGTCCATGGGTATTCAGCACTCTTTTCCAACACTACAACTCAAAAGCATCAGAAGAATTGATTCAGCATCTAGAAATATGCCCCAAAAATACGAGGTGAAGCCTTATCATTCTTGCCTACAAAGAGCACTCTCACTGCATATGAGGAGAATTAGGAGAATATAGACTGAAGAGTAAAGAACGCTAAGTGTGCTTCCTGATGTTTATAACACAAGCCAGTTCTAATTCTAGTGATTTTTAATTATGGGCCCAAAATTTATTTTTCTCTTTGCCTGTCTTAACACCCTGCTCTAGTTTTTCCCCCCTCTATGTTCAGTCTTATGAAAGAAAGACACTAACCATTTATATAAACTCAATATTATTTCCTTTTCAAAGTTAATATTAACACTCTAATAGTGATAATGACAAATTTCTGTTGAAGTTTGTACAAAATTCTGTATACACACATACACACACACAAACACACAAGAAAAACCCACTCCTAACTCATTGCCTAACTCATTTGAGTCAGCATTGACTCTCCCGTGGACTTTCAGAGTGTAAATCACACTGGCCGAGATCGTCCATCTTTCTCTCAGGCAGCTGTTAGTGCATTTTAATTGCTTGTTTTGGGGTTGGCTGTTCAACTTCTCACTCACTAATTAACTAGTTTAAGACTGAATAACAGTTAGTAACATTTCACTTAGGAGCTCTGGAAGGAAGACTGGCAGTTTGAATGATGCAATGATTGTTATTATTGATATGTGCCCTCAAGTCTACTATGACTCTTAGTGACCCTATAAACAATGAGTCTGAACTCTGTCCTATACTTAGCCAATTTCCCCATCTCTGACAAACTTGTCCTCATTGCCACAGTCACTGTGTCAATCCATCTCATCCAGGGTTTTCCTGTCTTGTGATGACCCTTTACCCTTTGGAGCATGATTTCTTTCTCTAAGGACTAGTCTTTCTTGGCAATACTTTTCCAAAGTATGTGAGGTAGAGCTTCAAAATCCTTGTCTCCAAGAAGCAACTTGATTTCATCCTTTCCAGGTCATACTTGTCAGACTTGTTTGGTTTTTTTTTTTCCTTGGCAGTCCATGGTATATTCAATACTCTTTTCCAGCCCCACAACACAAACTCATCAATTCTTCTGTCATTCTTAGTCCAGCTCGCTGATGCTTAGCAAGTAATTGCGAATACCATCACCTCTATCAGTTGCACCTTACTCTCTAGACTGACATCATTTCTCTTCAGCACTCTTGAGAGGTCTCTTACAGCAGGCTTTCCTCATGTAATTAACCTTTTGATTTCCTGATTACTAATGCCAAGGGTGTTGATTGTGAGTCAGAGGAAAATGAATTCTTTAGCAACTCAGATCTTTTCTCTATCATTATACTGCCTATTGATTCGGTGGTGAGGATCTTTGCTTTCTTAATGTTGAGAAGCAATCCATATTGAAAGCTGCTGTCTTTGACCATCTGCAACAAACACTTTCAGTCCTCCTCAGTTTCAAGAAGCAAGGTTGTGTCATCTACATAATGCAGGTTGTTAGTGAATCTTCTTCCAATCCTCATGCCACATTCTTCTTTAAATAGTCCAGCTTCTTGAATGATTTTCCCAGCATATAGATTGAAAAGGTACAGAGAAAAGGTACATCCCTGACATTCTTTCTTGATTTTGAACCATGCAGTGTTCCCTTGCTCTATTTGGGAAACAGGTTCCTCATTAGGTATAGATTTCATATAAGCACAATCAAGTGCTTTGGGATTCCCATTCTTCTTAATGTTAGCTGCAAGTGGTTGTGATCCCCATGGTCAAATTTCTTTGCATAGTAGATAAAACACAAATAGACATCCTTCTGGTACTCTGCTTTCCTCCAACATCCATCTGACATCAACAATGATATCCTTAGTGCCAGGACCTCTTCTAAACCCAGTTTATATTTCTAGCAGTTCTCTGTTGATGTACTAGTCTAATTATTTCTGGGTAATCTTTAGGAAGATTTTGATTACATGTTATATTAGTGATACTGTTTGACAATTTCCAAATTTTATTATGTCACTTTTTTGGGGAATGGAAATAAATATGAGTTTCTTTCAGTTAATTAGCCCGGTAGCTGTCCTCCAGATTTCTTGACACAACTTGGTAAGTACATTCATCTGCATCTGTGATTACCCGTGATGACACAAGAGGAAAATCTGGTAGGTAATGTGTTTCCATAAAAACCACACCTGAGAACCTCCTTTCCTTTAGTAGTGCTGCTCTCTATCCATAGTCCACCAGAGCTCCCTACTGAACTATATGCATAACTTATTTTAATACAATTCCTTGAGAAAGAATTAATTACTATTTCTATTTTACAAATAAGAAATAAAGCTGCACTGCAATCCCAGAGGTACGTGATTCAAATCCACCAGATGCTCTGCTGGAGAAGAAGAAGCAATCTCCTCCTGTACCAGTCATATTCAATTTGATGGCACACACACACACAAAATAATAATTGTTTTAAAAAAGAAATGAATGTGTAGAAAAGCTAGGAGAATGATTAATACAAGAGCAGAGAAAAGAGGAGGTACTAAAATATATTTTTTTTTATCTCTTAGCTGCTTTTCATTAGCTGCATTGCTTAAGTTCTTTCCCTTCTAGTGATTCTAAGTTTAGGAGAGGTTGTGGCACTAGAGACATTGTTGCTGATGTCAGATGGATCTTGGCAGAAAGCAAAGAGTACCAGAAGAATCTATGTTTCATTAACTATGCAAGGCATTTGACTGTGTGGATCACAACAAATTGTGGTTAACCTTGAGGAGAATGGGAATTCCAGAACACTTAATTGTGCTTATGCAATACCTATACTTGGACCAGGAAGCAGTACTCAGAACAGAGCAAGGAAACATTGTTATCGTTCAAAATCAGAAAGGAAATGCGTCAGGGATGTATCCTGTATCCATACCTTTTCAATCTATATGCAGAACAGATCATTTGGGAGGCTGGTCTCTCTGAGGAGGATTGTGGCATCAGGATTGGAGAAAGACTCATCAACAACCTACTTTATGCAGATGACACAACCTTTTGTTTTTTGCTGACAGTGAGGAAGACCTGAAATGCTTGTTCAAAAAATGTTAAGGACTATAGTCTTCAATATCGATTGAACCTCAACATCAAGAAGACAAAGATTCTCACCACTGTGCCAATTGGCAGTACCATGATGAATGGAGAGGTGATTTAGGTTCTTAACAGTTACAGTTTGCTCTGCTCTACAATCAACACTCTTGGCACCAGCAGTCAGGAAATCAAAAGACAGATTACATTAGGTAAAACTGCTGTTAGGGACCTTTCCAGAGTACTGAGAAGCAACAAGGTCAGTCTAGAGACTAAGGTGCACCTGATCTAGGCCTTGGTCTTTGCAATTACTGCTATGCATCAGAAAGCTGGGTAATGACTAAAGAAGACAGAAGAAAAATTGCTGTCTTTGAGTTGTAATGCTGGTGAAGATTCTTGAACATACTTTGGACTTCTAAGAAAACAAATAGGTCTGTCTTACAGAGGGTGAAACCAAGTTTCTCCTTGAAGGATAGGATTTTGAAGCTGTCTTACATACTTTGGGCATGTGGAGAAGGATATCATGCTCGGAAGGGTGGAGGTACAGTGCAGGGAAGGAAAACCTTGGATGAGATGGATTGTTGGAGTAACTAGGGCAATAGGGGTAGGTGTGTCAAAATCACTGAGACTGGCTTAGGCTAGGGCAGGCTTCAGAGCTGTTGTACATAAGGTCTCCACTGAGTTGGGACTTACAGCTGACCCTCCAGCTAGTTTTTAGAGATTGTACATAGGATTACAAATGGGAGGAGACTGCTCAACGTTCTCCATTGGAGCAGTTGGTGGATTTGAACTGTCCGTTTTTGTGTTGTCACCTCAGCCCTTTCCCTAGCAGGTCACCAGAAAACCTAGGAGTTCAAGGCTAACTTCCTTGGCACTTATGTTTTTCTTTCCTTCACCACGAATCTTATTTTCCAGGCACCCAGAGCTACTTTTCTGACCATTCTGATTTCTTGATTCAACAAGTAAAATAAAACTTTTTAGTTATTTTATTTGGATTTTCACAGTTTGGCGGTTCCCCCATTGATATATTGATTAGACTTCTCTCATTAACCATCCTTAGTGTGTTAGCCCAGAAACTCAGAGAGTTTGTCTTCTTCCAGATTGATCCTTAATGATTAGTGAAGTGGTTAGAAACTCTAAAGCCTAAGGCAAAGACTCTTTCTAACTAGTCTGAAATTAAAATTAAAGACAGCTTTCCCTAATTTGCAGTGCAGGGCCTCATTGATTGGCATTTTTGCTTTAGAGTCTGTTCTTAGCATCTCATTTTCCCTTATTTGGAAAGGCCACAGCTACATGGCAAATTTGTTTCTAAATGAACTCGTTAACCTTCAGCAAGCAAATGCCTTCTAGAAATCTTCATAATTAAGCCAGGTCCTCATGGTGAGCCTTATGGACATGTGACCACCACAATTACATATGGCTCTGCTTAGATGTGGGGCAATGCTTAGAGTTTAATTCTCTGCAGTCACCATCTTGAAAACCTTAATTGCTTTATCTTTGAATATGTGTTTTCAAAGTGAAATTTAATGGGATAATGGAATATGCACAGGGGAGATTAGAGACTCTACCATGTTACCATGGAGTCAATGCCCTGGTTTATGCTCCTTAGCCAGCTAATGATTTAAGCCAGGTAGGAGAAATTAGAGGAGTGGATGATGCCCAAACTACCAAGATAGCAGAGAATACAGTCATTTCAGTGTTTTTTTAAGGGGATTCAACTTTAGGGCATGCTGTAGGGGCCTTAAATGGATGGATGCAGGTCTTGCTCAGAATAATCTCAGTGTAAGGTCAAGATCTTTTTGGTGTGCTGAGTTGAGAGTGTAGGCTGAGGCTTTGTTGGAGTTTGAAGCCAAGAAGAAAGGCAAAGAGGCAAAAATGAAGCTAAAAGGCAAGGATAGATTTATTAAGAATGGTAAGTACCAAAGGATTAGAATGGATTTTCCTCCCTTGAAAGGAAGTAATGGAGGAGGCAGCATGCCATGAGGTGAGGATGCATTTATGGCTTTCTCATCTGGGTGTGCCTTGGTGTTGGAGTCTGGCCAATGAGAAGCCCTCATGGGAGTTCAAAGTTTAGGGGTAGTTTTTATTCCAGTCAACTGTTTCCTGACATCACTTATGTGTCTAAAACACAATGTTATTTCCAGGGGCAGGCAGCCTTTTCCATGCACGCCAGTATCCTGATTTTATGGTGCATGTAACTTCTGCCTCCCCTATCTTGTTGGTTCTAATCTCAGCATCCACGTCCCTAAGCATAAGGACGTTAGAGACTAGCTCATGTATAGTCTCTCTTCTCCTCTGCCCCTACCTCCCTGGGCCAGTTTCTTGACTGCATTTTCTCTTGCTGTCTCCAAAGGGGAGTCTAGGTGTGGGCACAAGGGAGTTGGAGGGAGGCATTTAAATACCCCTTTGTGGGGAAGAATGAGGAGAGTGGGAGCTATGTAACCCATGCCTGTGAGGGTTGGCATACCTAAAGAAGCATGGCATTAAACAGTGTCAACATGTATGAATGCATATTCTGTTAACATAAAAGAGGTTTATTGTAGGTGCTAAACAGTGTGAATTGGGAGCACATCTGATCTCACAAAGTGAAATCAAATCCTTCAAATTGTGAAGTAACAGAGGTACGTTTTGAGGTAAAATAAAAGTACAATACTATAATTGGAAATTACAAGATCAAAGAAGCTGAATGTGAACAACTGGAAACAGGAACTTTATGGTAATTGGTTGGAAACATGAATGTGGGATATTTGGATTGACTTGCTTAAATTTATGGCTAAGCAGGTTTGACAGAAAGATCATAAGCTATTGATCTTAAAATATTTGCTGAGGGAATTTCTGATTTCTAAGGATCTTATGCACACACACAAAATAATAATTTTCTTTGTTTTGGGCTTAAGTGTGTCTAAAGGTTTGACCTAAGCTATGGCCTTTCAGTAGCTTGTTGTGCATCTGAAAGTTGATTAAGAATGACGGAAGAAGAATCAGTCTTTGAATTTTAGTGCTGGCAAAGAATATTGACTATCCCATGAACTGTCAAAAGAGCAAACAAGTCTGTTTTGGAGGAAGTGCAACCGAGGCATTACTTAGAGGCAAGGATGATGGGACATGTTGTTGCTCTTAGGGATTATGAGTCAAATACGACTTAGTGACCCTATGAACAGATGATTTCGGAGGAGCTGATCCTTGGGAAGAGACATCATGCAGAGACAGAAAAGAGATTGGCGCAGGGTCAGTGAATGAGAGGAAGACCTCCAACAAGATGGATTGACACAGTGACTGTAACAATGGGCTCAAGTATATCCGAGGGCAGAGCAAGGATGGCACAGGGTAGGGCAAGGTTCAGATCTGTTTTTTGTAGGGTCACTGTGAGTCATATCAGCTCGATGACACCTAAAATCAACTACCACGTTTATGTAGCTGCTTGTGCACATATTCAGTACAATGTCAGCCTTGATAACATCTTATAGGGTATGATAACATTAAAAGTATGCTCAATCCAATAAGCAGATCTGAGAGTTGATTTGGCACCTTCACCATTTGTGCCACTAGGAACTCTGTTGCTCATATCAAAAACAGGAAAAATGCAAGCATGTATTTCACAGTTTACCCAGATAAGCATAATTCTAAGAATCCCACTTACAGGTGAAAAATTCAGAAACATTCTTCCTGGCCTGTTTCTACATACATTTGAGGGGGACATTTT
>NW_006399861.1:2466533-2468419 GCF_000299155.1 Elephantulus edwardii | reverse complement strand
TATTGACATATAGATATCATTTCTATTGAGTCTTCAGTATGGTCACTGCCTCTGAATTAGCTTCGCTCTGTGGAGTAGGCTGCTAATCCTCTCAGGGAGGATGGCTCTGTTTCCATTGCAAATACCTCAGGGTAAATATTTGTGTTCAGTGTGACGTACACTCTGCCTTGGAAAGGTAAGCTAGGTGGTTCGGTTTGGTTTAGTTAGGAGGGTGTTATCATGAACTCTGGCTTTGGTTCTCTTTCTTAAGAAAACAATCACTGGGACAGTCTCAGTCGAGTTTTCTCCTCGCTGTCAATGTGAAAAGTCCCATTGCACTCAACATGGGAGCTTTTAGTTTCACATAATCTCTGAGAGAAATTCAAAGCAAACTGTTCTAGTTTTAAATTTTATTTAATTGGTTCATCTTACAAAACATATTGCATAATGTCTACCAAAGAAACAGCCTTGTGAAAGATTTCCAAATAAGGCCACACCACCAATGTGGCACTTTCGTATCTTGTATTTGGTTTTGAAAAGTTGGGTTTTAACTCACAACCTGTTATTTATAAGTTATGGGAAAGAAAAGAGATGACATAGTAGAAAATGACTGGCAGAATCTGGGACAAAATAGGGTTTTATTAAATGTTTATTGCTAAGGAGTATTAAAAAAATTTTGTGTTGTGGGCTTCAAAAATCTCCCTGAAATTCTTAGTATCAGCCAGAATGAGAAAAGCCTGTCTAATACTTTGTAATTTTATTACTATCATATCCCGGATAATTTGCTTGAGCGAATCTAATTTAATTGCATGTATAACTGTGGGGCATTACATTTCTGTTCTGGCTTTGTCTGCATTAATTTCACGGGCAGCCACTTGTAGTTTGGGATTTCCCATCTGCAGGTTTGAGTCACCTGTGCAGTTCAGAGTCTTGCTCTCCTGAAACCTCAAGGCTTCCTCCTGGGGTTCTCCGAAAGGGCACTGACAGGCTTCCTCTCCAGCTGTGAGTCGCTCACCCCTCAACAAGCCCCAGTGTGCTTGCAGAATATTACCACTGGTCATCAAGGAAAGCACAAAGTATCAGAGCAAAAGAAGCTTCTTTAGGGAAACTCTTGTGAATTTCAGGAAGTTCTGATGGTCTCAAGGGTAAGGAGTTGTGCTGCTGTGCCAAAGTCAGGGAGCGTGAATCCACCAGCTGTGCTGCAGGAAGAAGGGTCATTTCCATCTGCACAATTTACAGTTTCTGAAAGCTTTCTGGATGGTCAGTTTTGTGTCAATTTGGTCACCACAGCAATGAGTTTGAGTCTTGTGAGTCCCAGGCCATAACTGTTTAAGGCTGTAGAGGAAAAAGACCAAAGTAGGAAAAGCTCTAAGTGCTGTTCCACAAAAATGCAGCAAACAATCATGCATTGCATTAGAAATCTCTCTTAATTTACAGATTAAACTGTATGAAATTGCCTATTTTTCCCCCTTCTGAAATGAAAAAAAATTGTATGATTCTAATACTTGTATCCATTTATCTCTCCAAGATCTACGTTACAAATCTAGTGTATCAGCTAAATCGTAAATGCATACATTTTTGTGGTGTAATTTTAGGATTAATAATATCTTTGTATGGAAAGTATATATTACTAGTCTTTTTGTATTATAGTATGACAGCTAGTACTTTTTGACCCAAAGAAGTCTTTTTTATTTAATTTTTTTAATTTTATTTTATTATCTTTTGTGTATGTACTGTCAAATCACATCTGACTGGTACAGGAGAAGAGTGCCCCTCTTTCTCCAGCAGAGCATCTGTTGGATTCAAACCGCCCACCTCTGAGATTTCAGTGGAGCTTCTTGCCCCTAGGCTACCAGAGCTCCTGGCGCTCTCTCTCTCTCTCTCTCTCTCTGTATATGTATATATAT
>NW_006399861.1:2464915-2466433 GCF_000299155.1 Elephantulus edwardii | reverse complement strand
AAAGAAGTCTTAAAACCATGCTAGTTACTGATAAAGTGAAATTATTTGAAACACTGTTTGGAATGCATTTTGTTACTGTTTGGTGCCATTTAGCTATGACTTATAGTAGTACCTTATGAACAACAACAGTACCCAATCTGTGTCAATCTCGTCCTCTCTGCTAAACTTGAGTTATAGGCACTGTGTCAATCCACCTTGCTGAAGGCCTTGTTTTCTTTCAGAGATCCTTCACCTTTTATGGAGTATAGAGTAACTCTTTGTTTTATCCAAAATTCTGTCTATAACTTGACCAGACCCTTTATTGCCTGGCCTTGTCAAATAAGGATCTTCATAGGAGTGGGAAGTACAAGTCCTTAATGTTTTGAAATACTTTTAGAATGATGATGATCCAGTTAAGGGCCATCATATATGAGGCTGCACATAACAAAGTGGTTTAAACTTGATTTTGTTGCTGATTAAAAAGCCAGAGAAAATGACACCCATATCATAGAAACATGGCATCATTTTCAGGATGTTGGCCAATTGGCTCCTTTCACTGATCCTAGAAGCTTGGATGCCAAATCAACCACTGTTCTTTCTATCTACTTCTTTTAGAGACATTAAAGAATTATTCTGCTCCCCCCTTCCATTAATGGATGTCATCAGTTATTCTGATATTGAGTTGATGTTATCAGGAAACTCTAAAGACAAACTGACAGATGATTTACTTTTCATTGCTGCCCTGCACTAATAATCTGGTTACATAAAGATGAATAACTGTGATGTGCCATCTGGGAACATAAATAGTCTATCATTATTTGCATTGGGAGGTTTATGATAAAAGCTTTGTTATTTTGCAGAAGGAAAAAGACTTTCTAACTGCCAGCTCTAAAAGGATTGGAGTCTTCTTTCCTCAGCTTTCTGTGTCACCAAGTGTCTGTCTTTGGTTCTTTGTGCAGCTGAGAAAATGAGGACATTAAAGGAGACTGAGAGGGTTTATAAAAGGTTGGTAACAGGAAAAGAAAAAGGATTAGATGCTTTCCCCCCATACCTTCATCCTCTAATGTATGCTTTCTAGTGACCTGGCATCTTGGTGTAAAAAAGACAAATTTTTTTCATAAGAGAAAAATTCCTGTCAACGTGCTCTTTGGTTTGGGCATAAAAATAGTATAGGGCTCCTTTCCCCTCAAAGGCAATAAACAATAGATAAAATGACAGTTATTATAGTAGATTCTCCTGTAAGGTATTCTACAAATAGACTGTAATTGGTCTTAGAAAGGAGTCTCTCTTTCTGTCAAATTCCTTATTTGTAGGTACTCCATAATTTATTGGAAGGGTTAATTACATATGTATTTTTTTTAGAACATTCTTCTAAGTTGTATAGCACTCTTCTGTCAATTTGCTGCACTGAGGTAGTCTGGGTTTGTTGTGATGCTAAACCGTATGCCACTGTCTGTCGGGGGGAGGTGTTGTCAAATGCCATAACGGCTGCCCATGGAGGACAGTGTTTGGTGGAACTCCCAGTTTAAGACAGGTTTG
>NW_006399861.1:2448488-2459595 GCF_000299155.1 Elephantulus edwardii | reverse complement strand
TTTGTCTCCAAAGAGACACCATTGCTCTTCAGTACTTTGGAGAGGTCTCTAACAGCAGACTTCCCTATGGCATTAAAAAATTTTAATGGTGGTGGGAGGAACATTCTGGTTGTATTTCCTCCAAGACAGATTTATATTTTTCTTTTGACAGTCTGTGGTAAATTTAATACTCTTCTCCAACACTATACTTCAAAGGCAAAGGTAAAAGAAAATAGAGAAGTTAAAAATTGTAATACATGAAGACACTCAGCAAAGCTGAAATAGAAGGGAATTTCCTAACCTAGTGAAAATTATACATTCAAAACCAAAAGCCAGTATCATTCTCAATGGAGAAAGATTACAAGCATTTTCCTTGTGAACAGGGACCAGGCAAGGATGCCCACTGTCACCACTTCTATTGAATTGTAGTGGAAGTGCTTGCTAGGGCAATAAGACAAGAGAATGAAATCAGGAGCACCCAGATCAGCAAAGAGATGGTTAAATTCTAGTTATATGCAAACGATATAATACTGTACAGAGAATACCTCAAGGACTCAACAAAAAACGTGTTAGAGCTAGAAGACCACTTTAGAAGAATGGCAGGATATAAGATCAATATTAAAAAACCAGTGAAATTCCTTTACAGTACTTAGAAAACTCAGAGAAGGAAACCAAGAAAGCAATATCATTTACAATAGCTAACTACAAATTGAGATACTTGGGAGTGAACCTAACTAGAAATAAAAAAAGATCTATAAAAAGAAAACTACAGAAGACTTATGCAAGACACAATAGAAGACCTAAATAAATGGGGAAATGTGCCCTGCTCATGATCTGATGTTGTGAAAATGGCACTTCTACCAAAAGGTATCTAAATGTCCAACACAATCTCAATATAGATATCAAATTCAATTTTCAAGGAGATTGAAAGGGAAATTGTTATGTTTATTTGGAGAGGAAAGAGACCTCAAATAAGCAAAACACTTCTGAAAACAAAATGAAGTGGAAGGCATAGCATTCCTTGACCTCAAAACACAGTTGTAAAGGACCTGCTACTGCAATCCCAGAGGCGCACGGTTCGAATCCACCAGATGCTCTGCTGGGGAAGGAGGGACAATTTCCTCCTGTACTGGTCAGATCTGATTTGATGGTACACTGACACAAAAATAATAACAAAACAAAACAAAACAAAACAAACAAACAAACAAACAAAACACAGTTGTAGTAACCATTGTACTGGTACAATGACAGGCACACAGACCAATGGAACAGAATGAAAATGTAAAAATGAACCAATCTTTCTATGGTCAACTGACTTTTGACAAGGAAATAAAACCTATCAAATAGGAAATGGCAGCCTGTTCAACAAATGGTTCTGGCATAACCGGACTTCTAGCTGCATAAAGCTGAAATAGGATCCACATTTCACACCATAGACAAAAATCAAATCAAGGTGGATTAAAGCCCCAACCAGAAAGTTCGTCAGAAACAAACTGGGATCAAGCTTAAAATGCCTATTGTATGGTATAAAAAGACTGCCAAAACCAGCCAGAAATACACAATCTGGAGAGGATAAAGTTGATGAGTGGGACTTTCTAAAGATTAAATCCCTGTGCACATCAAAACCTTTTTTCAACAGAGTGAAAAGAAAACCTACTGACTGGAATAAAAAAAATTGGCAATACCATTTCAGACAAGAGTCTCCTATCAAAAATTTACAGAATCTTACAGGGCCTCCACAAGAAAAAAAGACTCATCACACTATTACAAAAGAGACAAAAGACATGATAAGAATTTTCACAGAGGAAGATACTTGGACGGCCAACAGACACATGAAGAAATGTTCAAAATCACTGGCAATAAAAAAAGAAAGAAAGAAAAAAATCACTGGCAATAAGAGAAGCACAAATCAAAACCACAATGAGATACCATCTCACTCAACTAACAGTGGCAAAGTTTAACAGATAGCAAGTAACAAATGTTGGAGAAGATGTGGTGAAATGGGAACTCTTAAACATTGTTGGTGGCATTGTAAAATGGTAAAACCACTCTGTAAGGCAGTTTGGTGTTTCCTCAAAAAGCTGAATATGGAAATTCCATATGACCCAGCTATTCCACTATTTGGAATATACCCCAAGATTATAAGAACTGTGGTACAAATGAATGGAGACTTGTACTCCAATGTTCATAGCAGTGCTATTCATCATCTCAAGAACATGGAAACAGGCCAAATGTCCATCCATAATAGAACGGTTTGAGAAATTATGGTATATTCTCATGATGGAATACTATGCAGCATGCAGGAGCAATGATTTTGTAAATTACTATCTAACTTGAGAGGGACTGGAGAGTGTTATGCTAAGTGAGCTAACTCAGTCCTGTGAGGACAAATACTTAATAAGACCATTATTGTAGAAAGTTTATGAGGATCCAAAGGGGAAGGAGAGTGTGGAAGCAGAGGGGTGATGATGTGCAGCGGTCAGGGCATTAGTAATTTTATGGGTGGGGGTGTGAAGGAAATGGGAAAGATCTGGTGTGAAAAACAATGTATATGAACTTTGTACATAAACTAGTATAAAATAAATTTTTTTAAAATAAACAAATATAATACAAAATGCCGGGGCCAATAGGGAGCAAATCATCTATTGTTCTTATCAGGTTCACATTGAAATTGAAGGAAATTAAAACAAGTGCATGGTAGCCAAAGTATGATCTTAAGTAAATCTCACACAAATAACAGGCAAATTTAAAAAAGGGGGGGAAAAGTCCCAACTCCTAAAAGTAAATTTAAGTAAATATCATTTAAATTTAGAGATCATCCAAAGAGTATATTTGATGCATCAACATTAAATGACCAAAGACCAGAGGATACATGGGATGACACCAAGAATATATAAAAATAACCATTTCCTAATGGTTATTAAAGAGACAGGAAAGATCAAAATTGATATTATTGTTGTTATGTGCCATCAAGTCACCTGAGAATCATAGCAAACTCAGGTACAATATCTCCGAATCCTACCCTATCCTGAGCCAATCTCATTATCTGGAACACACCTGAATTGTCCTAGCTACTTTATCAATCCATCTCATCAAAGGCCTGCCTCTCCTGCACTGTTCCTCCACCCTTCCAAGCATGATGTCCTTTTCCAAGGACTGGTCCCTCCTGAAAACAAACCCATAGTATGTGAGAGGGATCTTTGAAATCTTTGTTTCCAAGGAGCAGTTTGGTTTCACCCTGTCTCAGACTTGTTTGTTCTCTTGGCAGTCCATGGTATGTACTCTTCTCTAGGACCACAAGTCAAAGGCATCACTTCTTCTATCATCCGTTATATCCAGTTGTCTGATGTATAGCATGTAATGGCAAAGACCATGGCCTGATTAGGCGCACCTCAGTCTCCAGACTGACATCATTGCTCCTCAGTAGTCTGGAAAGGTCCCTGAAGGCAGATTTTCCCAGTGAAATTTGTCGTTTTACTTCCTGACTGATGGTGTCAATAGTGTTGATTGTGGAACCAAGAAAGCTGAAATTGTAAACAATCTTGATCTCTCCTTTGCCTATTATGATGATGCCAATAGGCCCAATGGTGAGAATCTTTGTTTTCTTGATGTTGAGCTTCAATACTGAAGACTGCAGTAAATGCTTCAGGTCCTCCTCAGTTTCAGCAAGCAAAGTTGTGTCATCTTCAAAGCACAGATTGTTGATAAGTCTCCCTTCAGTATGTTGTCACATTCCTCCTCATGAAGTCCAGCCTTTTGAATGATCTGTTCAACATAGATGGAAAGGTGGGAAAATAGGATGTGTTCTTGACACACACCTTTCGTGACCCTGAACCAGGCAGTGTTTCCTTGCTCTTTTCTGACTACTGTTTCCTGGTCCAAGTATAGGTTTTGCTAAGCAAAATCAAGTGTTCTGGTATTCTTCTCATACTTCTCAAGGTTAACTACAAATTATTGTGATCCACACAGTTAAATGCTATTGCATAGTCAATGAAACTCAGACATTCCTCTGGTACTCTCTACTTTTTACTTCAATCCATCCAATATATTGTCCTCAGTGCCACGGCCACTTTTAAACCTAGCTTGCACATTTAATAGTTCTCTGCTGAAATACTGTTCCAGTTGTTTTTGAATAATTTTCAGCAGGGTATTGCTTACTTATGATATTAGTGACATTGTTCAATAATTTCCACACTCTGTCCAGTCATCTTTTTTTGAATGGGAACAAATATGGATCTCTTCCAGGCAGTTGGCCAGGTGGTTGTTCTCTAGATTTCTTGGCACAACTAAGTGAGCGTGGCCAGGACAGCATGTTTGTTGAAATATATCAGTTGGTTTGCCCTCAATTCCTGGGCCTTTGTTTTTTGCCAATTCCTTCAGAGCATCTCGCATTTCCTTTTTTATCACCACTACCTCTCTGGGTGTCTCTCTGGAGACTAAGGTGCGCCTGATACAGGCCATGGTCTTTGCACTCACTTGTTATGCACCAGAGAGTTGGACAATGACTAGGGAAGATAGAAGGAGAATTGATGCCTTTGAGCTGTGGTGCTAGAGAAGAGTATTGAATGTACCCTGGACAGCCAAGAAAACAAACAGATTAATCCTGGAGAGGGTTAAACCAGGCTACTCCTTGGGGGCAAGAATTCTGGGGCTTCGTCTGACATACTTTGGACATGTTTTAAGGAGAGACAGGTCCTTGGAGAGGGACATCATGCTTGGTAGGGTAGAGGGACAGCGCATGAGGGGAAGACCCTCTATGAGGTGGATTGCTTCAGTGACTGGGGTAATCGGGATGGGTGTGTCAGAGGCCATGCAATTGGCACAGGATAGAGCAGGGTTTACATAGGGTGGCTATGAGTCCCAAACGACTCGACGGCACATAACAACAACAACAACAATAATAACAACCTCCTCTGGATCATATGTTCATCGCAGTTGCCTCTCAATCAAATGGAAGTTAGAAAGTAAATTATTGTAATAAAAATCTGCAGAGAGTTGAAGTTAGAAAACCAGTTGAGAAGAAGCAGTATGAATTAATGAAAAAGTCTAAGCTACACTGAAGGCATTGGCTAAAAAACACTCAAGTAATTAGTGAGATATCGATTATAATGTTAAAAAAATGGATACAATGCTGCAGTTGCTTACTTGTCAATGCCAAAAAATTTGGAACATCATTACTTGGTTAACTGACTACAGAGATCTATATTTGTGTTTACTCCAAAGAAAGATCATCGTACAAAATGAAGAACATATGGAACAGCATTATTAATATACAAACATGGTTAAATCTTTGAAGATAATTAAAAAGTTGTTAGAGCTGTACATTGACAGGAAACTGCGAGAAACTCAGGCAGAATTCGGGAGAATGTACAGAACAAAAAAAAGAATATCATTGCTGCCATTAGATAGATATTGGCTAAAAAGTAGAGAAAGATATTTTCTTGATCTTTATTGACTATGCAAAGGCATTCGATTGGGTCATAACCAATTATGATAACAATGGAGAAAAATAGAATCTTCAAAACTCTTAATTGTGCTCATGCAGAGCTTCTAGATAAACCAAGAAACAATGGTTTGATGTGAACACTGGAGTACTTTGTGGCTCAAAATCAGAAAACATGTGCACCAGCATTTTATCCTTTAAGTTGTGGTGCTGGGGAAGAGTCTTGAACATACCATAAACTACCAAGAAAACAAATAAGTCTGCCCTGGAGAGGGTGAAACCAAGTTTTTCCTTGGAGGCTAGGATTTTGAAACTTGATCTCACATCCTTTGGGTCCATGGCCAGAAGGAACTGATCCTTGGAGAAGGATATCATGCTTGGAAGAGTGGAGGGAAAGTGCAGGAGAGAAAGACCAGATGAGATGGATTGATACAGTAACTAGGGAAATGTGGGTAGGGGTGTCAGTGTCAGTGGGACTGACTCAGAACAGGGCAGGCTTCAGAGCTGTTGTACATAGGTTCACTATGAGTCACACACGACTCTGTGGCACATAACAACAACAAAATACTTATTCAATCTATATGATGAACAAATTGAAAACCTTACTGTATGAAGAAGAACATGGCACGACAAGTGGAAGAAGACTTATTGAAAGGCTGTGAAATACACATGACATTAGCTTAGTGAAAGCTAAAAAAACCTGAAACACTAATGAAGTCTTAAGTATGGATTATACCTTGTAAAAAGAGTGTAGCCATGTTGGTAACTGTATCTAACCTCTACTAACTCCACATAGGTGAAAGTGTCCTCATCAAAAACATTCCTGTACTCACTTCTACAATTTCCAACACCAATCGTTCTACTTTACTTGGTCTGAAATACATTGCGACAACCACATAAATCTCACAGCACAATACTCATTGAAAGGGGGTTTGCTGAGGAAATGAACAGATTACAATTCAGATTGCCAGCAGAATATAGCTCTTCATTCCAGATAGCTACTAAAGGCCCTTTTCTCTCCAATCTCATGACTTGAATCAGTATTACAAAGTTCCCTTAGACCTACAATTTATGGAGTCTTTTCTCATTTCTCAAAAAAATCCCAGGCAAAGAACCCTGGTTGTGGTTCAATGCAGCCCTGCTCAACTCTTTTAATTAAAAAAAAATTAATGAAAAGTTTACAGAAAAAGTAAGTTTTTATTCATTCATTGTTGCACATTGTTTCACTACTCACCAAGTTAACAAAAAAAAAAATCATTCACTGTTACATAATTTCCTTTCTATCCTCTGCTCAATTCTCTCTTATGTCCATATGCAGTTCTCTTTCGAGGCTGCTACTGCTTTCATCTAGTTCCTGTTCTGACTGGTAGAATGTCTGGCCTGAAAGGATGTGTGCTGCACTCTGAGGCACTCCCTGCTTCCTTTTTCTTGCTAGTAGTAAGATTCCCATATATCTGCCACTGAATCCTAGAAATTAAAATTTGGTGGGATGATGAAACTAGCCAATCTTCTTGTGAATAGACAGTTGTTGTTGTTAAATGCCATTGAGTCTTAGATGACTCATATTGCCCCTATGAATGAAAGACCTGAACACTAGTATAACTTTCATAATTTCTCCAGGTTTGTAGAGTTTCCAGAGGCAAGCTATTTCAGAAGTGGATTCCACTCCTGCTTCCAAGTTTGTTTTAATTGGGGAGCTCCACCAAACACTTTCCACCATGGGTAAACTTTATTGCATTTGACACAGCAGTGTCACAGAGTTTTGCATCACAGTAACCACAAGTTACCTCTGTACAGCAAATTGACAGACCAGTCCTTTACTACATAGAAGAATGTTTGACCCAAAACAATTAAAACCAGGCCTGAGGGCCACAGATTAAAGTCACCCACCTTGGGCTTGGTAACACAACTTTCTATCCATGAGGCCCACAAAGCTGTCTCTATGTTGGTGTTGTTGTTAAGTGCCGTTGAGCTTTTCATGACTCATAGAGACTCTATGAACAAAAGACCTTTGGCTTAGCATACCCTATTTGTATGTTCCTGCCTGGCATGTGGCAAAATCAAGGACAATGTTCTAGGAAAGCGAATTGGAACAATAGATCCACTACAATATACATCTTAATATAAATCAAGCAAAAATCCTCACAATCAGACCAGTAATCAGGATCAATCATGGCAAATAGAGAAAAGACTGAATTTGTCAAGGATTTCACTTTACCTGCATACACAGTAAACACCCAAAAGAGCAGCAGCTAAAAAAGAAATAAAATTAAAACCACCACCAACAATCAACCTAACAATGCCTGGCAAATCTGCTCCAATGAATCTTTATAAAATGTAGAAGAACAAAGATGTCACTTTGAGGGCTGAGGTGAATCTGACCAAAGCTATTGTATTTTCACTTTTTTCAAGCACATTTGAAATTTGGACAATGAATGTGGAAAACTGAAGAATCAATATCTTTGAATTTTGGTGCTGGCAAAGCATATTGAATATACCGTGGAACTGCTAAAGGGGCAAACAAATCTATCTAGGAACAAGTGCAACCAGAATGTGCCTTAGAAGTAAGAATGATGAAAACTTATCTCACATACTGAGGTCATGTCATCAAGAGAGAAAAGGACAAGGCATTATGCTTGGTAAAATAGAGGTTCAATAAAAGAGAAGAAGACCCTCAAGGAATTGGATTACTAGAATGGTTGCAAAAATGGGCTCCAGTATAACAGCTACTCTGAAGATATTCTCTGTAGATAGATGTTACGCAGAGTCAGAACTGATGTGATAACTAACAACAACAATCACAACAGCATGCTTATGTCCCTACCTCTATATTTCTATATTTAAAGGAGCTCTGGTGGCTTAGTGGTAAGATATTGTGCTGCCAATCCAAAGGCATCCTGTTTGAATCTACCATCTGCTCAGTGGGAAAAAGATCAACAATCTTCTCAAGTGCATTTTACAGCCCCTGAAAACCTGCTGGAGGGTCAACTATGAGCTGATTCTGGCCAGTGTACAATATTTTCATACATTCTGCAAATATTGTGATTTAAAATATTGCTGAAAATAGTACATACAAAAAGGATTTCTTCTTATTAACAGAGTTCAATGAATGTGATGCTTAAAATAAAAGAAACATAATAAAAATGCATTAATAACAAAATGACTTCTGGAGATGAATTGCCCATTGTTTGTAGGTACAAGACAATTTATTTTAGAGATCAGAGAAGGCAAATGAATAATGAATACTTTTGTCAAAATCATACTTTGATTTACTTGTTCCTTAGATAAACAATACTGTAAAGCATTATACAACTAAAATGTTAACAAAAGTTAATCTGTAGCCTTAAGATATTATGTAAAAAAGAAGTTGAATTAGGAATTTGTATGTTTTGGCAAAGGGAACACCAAATGATTTTCTGTGTGTTCTTTAAGGGATTTGCTTTTTAAAAGATAATCATATAAGGAATATTTAGAATTCTTTGAATTACTGTACTGGAGAAAATTTTCAAAGCTGAGCAAGAATAAATAGAAAAAACCAAGAATTACAGTAAATTGTAGTTTTGGTCACAAGCTGACTTTTAGATATTTTCCTTTTTTAAGAAGTATTCACTACTTTTTGTACTGATTGATGTATGTTAAAGAAGACAGACACAAACAGTATAAGGATCAAATATTTCTTCATTTTTTCAAAGCTTAAGCTTTTTAAAAAATTATTTTATTAATTTTAATGAACATTTACAGAGATTTTGGATTTCCACCCCTCCCCATCAGTTCGCGCCTCTCTTTGAAAAGTAAAAGAAAAAATTCCTTCATTGGTATACAATCCTCCGTACCCCCCCATAACGGATGACATCATTTGGGAAGCCCAGGGCAAATCAAAATGTAGTATCTCTTACAAAAATTTTAATAATTTCAACATGAGGATTGAAAAGTATTAAACAAGTATGGAGCCCTTCTAGTGCGGATTTATGTGAGACTGAACAAGTTATGTCTTCATGATTCTGGCTTTGTTCCTTAAAGTCCTCTGGTACTACAGTCTTAACAAAGTCTGTAGCCTCATAATCTACCTGCTTTCCACACACTCCCACCATAACACATGACTTGCACTTCCCAGGATACTTTACATGATTGATCAATACAGATCATGTACTGATGCATGTTTTCTTCTCAAGATGCTGTTAGCTTATTGATCTGATGTATTCTATTAATTTTTGCCCAGTTCCTACAAGAGAATTGCCTACTCTTTTCTCATGCTTCCTCTAATATTGTAAAATCTTTATTATTATGCTTAATCCATTTTATTGCCATTTTTGTTTGTTCATTTCATGTTTGGCTTAATATTTCATTGCCACTATCTTGAAATTCATAAGAAGCTCTGGTCGTGAAGTGACTTACATGTTGTAGTGTTAACAGGTCAGCGGTTTGAATCTATTTGTTGCTCTATAGGGAGAAGATGGGCAATAAAGTTTTACAGCCTCAGGAATCCAATGGAGGGTTCATTCTGAGTGGAAAATCTACTTGATGGGATTAGAATTTTTATTCTTGAAATGATTGTTTTTTAAATGATCATATAGTTTCATTTTTCACTCGTTATTGTTAGCTGCCATTGAGCTGAGTACAACTCATAGTGATCCTATGAGCAACAGAACTGAACCCTGTCCTATCCTGTGCCATCCTTGTAATTCCTGACACACTTGAGACCAATGTTGCAGTCTTATTGACGTTTTCCACTTTTTCACTTTGTCTTCTTGATGTTGATTGAGCTTCAATCTATACTGAATACCTTTACAAGCATCATTTCCCTTTTCAAGGAAGTCTTTCTTAGCAACGTGTCCAAAGTATGTGAGATGAAGTTCTTGATCCTTGCCTCCAAGGAGCACTCTGCCAGCACTTTTTCTAAGACATATATGTTCTTCTTTGGGTGGTCCATATGATATTCAGTG
This sequence comes from Elephantulus edwardii, assembly GCF_000299155.1. Taxonomy (NCBI): domain Eukaryota; kingdom Metazoa; phylum Chordata; class Mammalia; order Macroscelidea; family Macroscelididae; genus Elephantulus; species Elephantulus edwardii. The sequence goes on along the minus strand of NW_006399861.1, from coordinate 2,449,230 downwards.
TCTTCTCCAACACCAAAACTCAAAAGCATCAATTCTTCTGTCATCCTTATTCATTATACAGCTCTCAGATGCATGACAAATGATCAAAATATTCATTACCTGAGTCAGGTGCACCTTAGTCTTTGAACTAACATTATTACTAGTCTGTACTTTGTAAAGGTCACTGACAGTAGATTTTCCCATACAATGATCTGTCTCCTGATGTCCTGACTACTGGTACCAAAAATGTTGACTGTGGATCCAAGTAAGATGAAATTATTGATAATTTAAAACTTTTTTCCATCTATGATAATATTTCTTATTGGTTTATTGGTGAGTATTTTTGTGTTTTTGATGCTGAGATATAATACAAATTGAAGGTATGTTGCCAGTTTTATTACAGATTTTAACACTTGATTGTGTTCATGTGAAACCTATACTTGGACCAGAAAGCAGTCCTCAGAAGGAAGCATTGCATGGTTCATAATCAGATAAGAAATGTGTCAGGGATGCATTCTGTTTCTATACCTTTTCAATCTCTATGCAGAATAGATCACTGGGGAGGCTGGACTTTATGAGGAGGAATGTGGCATTAGGATTGGAAAAAAAACTCATCAGCAACCTATGTTATGCATATGATGCAACCTTGATTACCGAAACTGAAGAGAAGCTGACACATTTGGTGCAGAAGATCAAGGACTTTAGTCTTCAATATGGATTGAAGCTCAACATAAAAATACAAAGATTCTCACTACCAGGCCAA
>NW_006399861.1:2411401-2448078 GCF_000299155.1 Elephantulus edwardii | reverse complement strand
TTTTATGAAAGTTTACAGAGACTTTGGATTTCAATTCATTCATTGTTGCACTTTTCTCCCTGCCCATCCCTCCCCCCAGTTCGCTTTTCTTTTTGAAAATTAAAAGAAAAATTCTTTCATTGTTATATAATCTCTCCTCCCAAGACCACTCCACTATGCAGCCTTTGTTCTGGACTTCTATCATGACAATAATACCTAATTATACATCCCTTTTAAACAGTTATCTCCTTCATCTGCGTCAATGCAGTATACATAATTTATTCCATTTTTCTCAGTCTCTCCCCCAACCTCGATGTCAGTCCCGTTTTATAATAGTGGCACTATGCAGTATTTGTCCTTTTGTGACTGAGGCATTTCACTCAGAATAATGTTCTTCAGAGTCACTCATTTTCTATAATATTACATGACTACCTTGTTTTTCAATGTAGTGTAGTATTCCATTGTGTGAATACACCACAGCTTCTCAATTCATCCATTTATTTGCTGATGGGCACTTAGGTTGTTTCCAACTCTTTGCTATTGTGAACAGAGCCACAATAAGCATGGGTGTGCATATATCTGCTTAGGTGGTGATTATAGTTTCTTTGGGGTGTATTCCCAGTAGTGAAATTGTTGGATCAAATGGTATTTCTATTTGCAACTTTTTGAGAAAGAGCCATTCCATAGTGGTCACACCATTTTATACTGCCACCAGGAGTGAACAAGGGTTCCAGTTTCCCCACAACCTCAGTAGCATTTGTCGTTTGCTGTCCTGTTAAATTTTGCTATTTTTACTGGGGTGAGATGATATCTCATAGTTGTTTTGATTTGCATCTCTCTTAGAGCTAGAAAGTCTCAACTTTTTTGTGTGTGTTTGCTTGCCATCTGAATGTCTTTTTTGGTGAAGTGTCTGTTCATATCCTGTGCCCATTTTTCAGTTAGTGTCGTCTCACATACCTTGGATATGTAGCCAGTAGGGATCAGTCCTTGAAGAAGGATTTCATGTTTGGAAGAATGAGGAACAGCGCAGGAGAGGCAGACCCCAGATGAGATGGATAGACCCAATAACTGGGGTAATGAGGGTAGGTGTATCAGAGATAGTGAGATTGGCTCAGGATACAATAAGGTTCAGAGCTATTGTGCATAGAGTCACTATGGGTCATATTTGACTTGACAACACATAACAACAACAACAAAAACATGTTTCAATCAGTATATATAAAGTGTAATCTTCATGCAATCAGAATTGTGGGTTTATTTCCATCCTCATGTTGCACTGGGTAGTTAATAAATCTATTTTGTAAACAATTGAGTGGAATTCTAAAGAAAGAGAATGTTACACTATACTTAAAATAATAACTACAGTTACATTTTCCAGAGGAAATAACTTATCACGTACATTTTTAGTAAGTAAAGAAAAAAGAAGAATGAATTCACATATTATTAGTTCTTTTAGCTTCCTATTTAATTGCAATTTAACAATTTGGTTTTCAAATTGGTAATATTATATGAGTTCATACCTCTACTCTGATTTAAGCTATTATAAATTATTTTCATATTTCAGTGCTTTAATTAGTAAATTCACTTCATGAAAGTTAGATGACAAAATAGTTATTAGGAGAGAGTAATATTTTAAATAATTTTCCCCAAAGAAATTATATTCTGAATGAGTAGATGAATCAACGACAACCCTACTAGTAGGTGGACTAGCAATAGTAGGTTTCCTTAATTTTTTATGTACGGAATAGTGTTTTTATTGCTATTTCCATACAGCATAGCCAAATTCTTTCTTGTTACTTCACAATAATTTCCACGAACTGCTGGAAAGTCAACAGGTATCAGCTGAAATATAAACTGTAATTTCTGTAAAGTTTTGCGCTGTCTTTTCACTCAATGAGGCATTACTTTCCAGCTCCAAGGGTCAAGATCATGAATCATTTCTACTCTTTCTTTTTTCAGAATAAGTAATTCACTTGACAAGTCTGACACACTGTAAAAAGCTCTGTTTAATAACAGGCAAGAAGAAGAAGGGAGGAGACATCCATAGCTGAGTAAAGGGTAGACAGAGGAGTTTTTTGGCACTGTCTGCAATCTGAAAGAAAACAGGGAAACAGAAACAAGTGAGACGCTACTGAATAATAAACATCAACTAGACAGTGATAATCTAAGAAACAGAGATAGCCACATAGAGGGCCTTAGTTCTCACAGCAAGATTGTTTTAAACTGTTTATTTGGTATTACAATTTTCATAAACATGGTCTTAGGACCTAAATTCTCAGAAACATAGATGGATAGAGTGACTATTATGTGATCCTTTTATATATGTATTTAATTCTTCCTTCCAAGATGGAGAAAACGGTTTTGTTTTCAATTGAATCAAGGTAAGTTGTGTGGAAGAATTGAAGAGAGTTTGTTTTAGGGTGGTGGGGTTTTGCTTTTCTTTTCTTCTTTTTTTTTGGAGAAAAAGAAGTGCAGGAGAGAATTATGCCATCTATTGTGAATGGCATAGAAAAGAAGTAGAAATAGGAAAAAGTGAGAGTTGTTTTATTAACCAATGAATTTTTTCTCAAATTTCTTTTATGGTCAATTAAAAGGCTTTTCACACGGGAGTTCAATATTTGAAAAGCAAATAGAAAGGAAATAGAAGTATCAATAGATAGCCTGAGAATGGATGGGACAACTGATATTCATTCATTGGAAAATATGAATATCTAATGTCTTCCAGATGTAGTGATAGATCCCAATGGCTTCCATTCCCTATTTTTCAGTGCAGTGGAAAGAATCTAGAGCTGTATTTCAATTTGAGCTCTACAATGACCAGTTTATTGAGATTGAATATCCACTGTATGTGTATATCTGTGTCTATATATCTCATATGTATCATCTTATATGTTATATATGTGTATATGTATATATATATATGTTTATGTGTATATAAGGTATGTGTGTATATAAGGTATGTGTGTATATGTGTGTATATATGTGTGTGTGTGTGTGTGTGTGTGTGTGTGTGTTGGCTGGGATTACATGGGGCTGGATTCTGTTTGAAAGCTTTCTGCAGTAGCCACGTTCTACAGAAGCTTGTTGGCTGGAATTGGTTAGCATTAGGGTGGACTGTTGATTTGCTAAGAGAAGAGAGACTATGTGATGATGTGATAAGGACTCCTATTTAAAAACTGATTAGGGCCCTCAGGCCTGCTACCCTCAGGCCTGGTTTAAATTGTTTTTTGTCAAACATTCTTCTAAGTTGTATAGACTGGTCTGTGATTTGCTGTACAAAGGTAACTCGTGGATTCTATGATGCTAAACAGTGTGACACTGATATGCCAAATGTAATAATGGTTACGCATGGTGGACAGTGTTTGGTGGAGTTTCCTGGTTAAACAAGTCTGGAGGCAGGAGTGACATCTACTTCTGAAATGGCTCACCTCCAGAAACTCTATGAACATGGAGAAATGACCAAAGTTATACAAGTGTTCAAGTCTTTTGTTAATTGGGTCTCTATGAGTCGTCTATGACATAACAGCACTTAACAACAACATATCATATTATATCTATCTATCTATCTACCTATCTATCTTCTTTTCAGTCAACCCCACAAATATCTACATATTGACAATATAAAACTAAAATTATACATACAATTAAATACATGAAATAGACAACATATTATATATAATTTATGTTCTAGGAATAATAATTGACCATCCACTTCTGAAATAGTAAGCCTTTGAAAACCCTATGTATAACAGAGCACACTTAGACTAGCAGTTATGGCAACTGAGGCTGAGCCCTCAAGTATGGGAGGCTGGCAAGAGATAGAGCAGGTTTTAGGGCTGTTAAACAGTGTCGCGATGAATCTCAAGTGACTCAACAGCTCATAACAACAACAACAACTTGTAATAATGATGCTTGTGTAATTAATTTATAGTAGTGCTAGTGATCTAATCTATAGTAAGTTTTACTTCTAACCAAAAGGCCACATGTTTCTGGTAGTTCGAACCTACTAGGCTGTCTGTAGGAGAAAGTTGGACCGGCTCTTCCCATTAAGATTCATGGTCTTGGAAACTCAATGGAACATTGCTATGAATTGGGATGGACTCAACAATGAGTTTTTGTGAATTAATTTAGAATTAAATTTACATATAAATATCCTAAATATTTAGATGATGATTTAAATTATCACAATACAAAAATTCTTATTTTCATCTGGGATCAAAATAGCCGTTCCTCATATAATGATAATAACAAATGTTAGCCTGGATTAAGTGCTTGCTGTGATCTAGGTACTACTCCACATGATTTATCAATGTATTGATTTACTTATTCCATGTAATTTCACAAAGGAAACACTACTACTATTACTATTAATTTATTTTTTAAACTGAGAAGACCAAGATTCAGTGTTTAAATTATTCCTAGAGTCACATGGTTAGACAGCAGCAGAGCACAAATTTAAATGTAATCTTGCTACAGGAACCACATCTTAACTCACACACTAAGTGATATAGCACTGGTCTGTGCATTGCAGTACAGAGGCAACTTGTAGTTGCTGTGATGCCAAACACTGTGACACTAATGTGCCAGATGCGAAAATGGTTATCGGTGGTGGACAGTGTGTTTGGTGGAGCTTCCCGATTAAAACAAGCTTGGAAGTAGGAGTAGCATCCAATTCCGAAATGACTTGCATCAGGAAACTCTATGGACAGTGCTCAGGTCTTTCATTCATAGGATCTCTATGAGTCGTCTATGACTTGATGGCACTTAACAGCAACATACTGGATGTGCAATGTTTTAGCTAATGTGTGATTGCTGCTGTGTGCCATCAAACTGGAACAGATCCATAGCTGACTCTGTGTTGGGTTTTCAGAGACAGTCAATCAAACAGAACACAATTAAGTGTTCTGGAATTCCCATTCTTCTCAGAGTCAGCCACAGTTTGTTGTGATCCACACAGTCAGATGCAGATCCATCTGACATTGGAAATTATGTCCTTAGGACCATAGTCTCTTCTAAATCCAGTTTATATTTATGGAAGTTCTTTGTTCCAGTGTTTTTTGGGTAATCTTTAGCAGTGCTTTACTGTCATGTGATATTAGTGATGCAGCTGTGTACTGTCAAGTCAGAAACTAGTTAGAGCTGACCTTCCAGTAGGTTTTCAGAGGCAGTAAATTATACAGGAGGAGATTGCCCATTCTTCTCCCACAGAGCAGGTGGTGGATTTGAACCACATATCCTCTGGATTTCAGTGCAGATTCTTACCACCAGGCCACCAGAGATCCCTATTAGTGATATTGTTTAATAATTTCCACATTGTTCTGAAATGAGAATAAGTATGGATCTCTTCTAATCAGTTGGCCAAGCAAGAAGGATAAGTAGTCAGAAAATATGGACTTGATGACAGAAATGAGGCTGGAGATAGAATGATGGAATTTTGTGTAGTAAATGATTTATTCATTGCAGATGCCTTTGATAAAAACACAAATGGTAACTATACACATGGACCTCTTCTGATGGACTACACAGGAATCAGATTGATTAAATCTATGGAAAGAATTTTTGGAGAAGTTCAATATCAGCTGTGATAACTAGGCCAGGTGCTGACTATGGAACAGCCCATCAATTATTTGTGTGCAAGTTCAAACTGAAGGTAGAAAAAAAATGAAAATAAATCCACAAGAACCAATATTTGACATTAGGTCGGTCTCACCTTAATTAAATATTTATTTCTATATCTATCTATCTATCTATCTATCTATCTATCTATCATCTCAAGGACATGTTTGATAACTTGACCACTAATGAATGAAGACCAGACCAGATGAGCTGTATGAAGATATAAAAAACATTATCCATAAAGGATGCAAAAGATCATTAAAAATATAGAAGTAGAAGAAAAGAGAGATTAATGTCTGAATTTTGGAGACCCTGAATATTGCCAAGAAGAAAGGAAGAAATCAGGAAATTAAAGAACTGAACAGAAGATTTTAAGGGGAAGCCTCAAAGACAAAGCAAAGCATTACAACAAAATGTGCAAAGATTTTGAGTCAAAAGGATGAACTCGCTCCACATTTCTCAAACTGAAGAAACTAGAACAAATTCAAGCCTCAAGTTGCAGTACTTAGATATGCTAACAATTGGATTGAGAAACAGTGGTACATTCACATGATGGAGTACTGTGCAACACTCAGGAGTAATGGCTTTAAAAAAAATATAATACGGAAGAGGCTAGAGAACAGTACGTTGAGTGAACTAACTTAGGTACATAAGAACAAATATTGTAGAAGACTATCATTGCAGAGATCGAAGTAGAACCAGTGACATGTGCATGGTTATACAAAGAGGGAAGGGGAGTGGACGGGGGGCTTCAGGGGGTTAATCACAGAGCCTAAGAATTTGGTGAGTGGAGAGAAAGAGTGAAAATTAAAACAGTGTACATAAATGAAACACAATTTAAAAAAGATGAGAAAAAAAAACTACTGAAAAAAAAAGGTGTGCAAAAAAAATCTGAAGGACAACCACCTGGTCAGCTGATAGGAAGAGATGTATATTTGCTCCCATTCTAAAGAAAGGTGATCCAACAGAGTATGGAAATTATCAGACAGTATCATTAATATCCCATGCAAGCAATGCTGAAGATTATCCAAAACTGACGGAAACAGCACATCAACAGAGAACTGCCTGAAGTGCAGGCTGGATTAAGAAGAGGCTATGGCACTAGGGATATTATGGCTAATGTTAGAGGGATCTTGGCTGAAAACAGAGAGTACTAGAGGAATGTATGCCTGTGTTTCATTGATTATGCAAAGGCATTTGACTATGTGGATCACAACAAACTGTGGCTGACTCTGAGAAAAATGGGAATCCCAAAAACTTAACTGTGCTTATGTGAAACCAATACTTACTTGGACCAGGAGGCAGTAGTCAGAACAGAGCAAGAAAACACTGCATGGTTCAAAATTGGGAAAAGTATGAGTCAAGGATGGGTCCTGTCTCCATAGCTACTCAATCTATATGTAGAACTGATTATCCGAGAGGCTAGGCTCTATGAGAAGTGTGGCATCAGGGTTGGAGGTCGACTCATCAACAATCAGTGTTATGCAGATGACACAACTCTGCTTGCTGAAACTGAGGAGGACCTGAAATGCTTGCTGCAGAAGGTCAAGGATTGCAGTCTTCAATATGGATTGAAATTCAACATCAAGAAAGCAAAGATTCTCACCACTGGGCCAATTGGCAACACCATGATAGATGATGAAGAGATTGAGATTGTTGACAGCTTCAGTTTACTTGGTTCTACAATCAATCAACAGTCTTGTTACCAGAAGCCAGACAATTAAAACACAAATTGCACTGGGAAAGTCTACTGTCAGAGACCTCTCCAAAGTACTGAAGAGCAATGATGTCAATCTGGAGGCTAAGGTGTGTCTGATACAAGTCCATGGTCTTCGAAATTACTTGCTATACATCAGAGAGCTGGATAATGATGACTAGGGATGCTAGAAGGAGAACTGAAGCCTTTGAGATGTGGTGCTGGAGAATAGTATTGAATATACCATGGACTGCTAGAAGAACAAACAAGTTCATCCTGGAGAGGATGAGGTGAGGCTGCTCCTTGGAGGCAAGGATTCTGAGGCTCCATCTGACATATTTTGGACATATTGCAAGGCGGGATCAGTCCTTGGAGAGGAACATCATGCTTGGGAAGCTAGAGGGACAGCACAGGAGAGGAAGACCCTAGATGAGATGAATTGATTTAGTCACTAGGGTAATGGGAAAGGTGTGTCGGAGACAATACAATTGACAAGGGATAGAGAAGGGTTTAGGGCTGTTGTACATAGGGTCGCTATGAGTCGCAGGTGACTCGACAGCACATAACAACAACAACCACAACAACATGGACAGAATATTGAATGGTCAAGGAAGCATCAAAAGAAGATGGAAGGAGTATACAGAGCCACTGTACCAAAAAAAAAATTGGCTGACAGAAAAGAATTTAATGAGACAATATATGATTAAGGGGCAATGGTGATGAAGAAGGAAGTTCAAGCCTACTCTGAAGGAATTGGCAAAAACAAGGACCTACAAATTTATGGAATACCAATAGATATATTTCAACAAACAGAGGCAGCCCTGGAATATGCTCACCAGGTTTTACTAAGAGTGTGTGTGGTACTTCTTATTATATGCCATTGAGTTGCCTGTGACTCTTAGTGACTTTATATACAACAGCTCCGAAGTCTGCCCTACTTGGAGCCAGTCTTACTGACTCTGACACACCTATCTCCATTATCCTATTTACTGTTCCAAACAGTCTCATCCAGAGTCTCCCTCTCCTGATCTGTCCCACCACCTTTCCAAGCACAATATCCTTCTCCAAGGACTGGTCCTGCCTGGTAACATTCCCCAAATAAGTCAGACAGAGCTTCAGAATCTTTGCTTCCAAGAAACAGTCTACTACTTCCACTATTCACCATTAGTGTTTAATGGCCAGAAGAAAAGCACCAACTTTTACATTGTTCTTTATCTTTCAACTCTAGTCACTTAGGAATTTGACTATTTCCTTCTCTGGCTTGTGGACCATTTTTATTTTTTCATCCTCTCAATGCACATTCCCTCAGGAACAGTATTAAGAGGATTTTCTTTTCCCTGGTACATAGCCAGACAGCTGACAGGAAATGCTAGAAGGAAACTTAAGAATTTGAAAAAACAATTTCCATAGTCACCTACTATTCCTTTCACTTACTTAGCTTTTTATTTTTAAACAAACCAACAAACCAACAATAACTTTACTAGTCCTCTCTCCCCATATTTCTGCCTCTCCTTAACATATGCTGTAGAAAATTCTTCCTCTTTGTATTTATCCACTTTCCCTTAGATTTATTCTTCTATGTTTTTGTTTGGTTCCTCCTCCCACCTCCAATGTCTGCTTTCTCATTATTCTGAAGGAAACAAAAGAGTATTCTTGTGTAAATATTGTGGCTATATTTCTCCTTTTTTTAAATCTTAAGGTGACTGTGGCGGTCAGTGAATGAACCCTAGAATGTGTGTGGCTCTAGTTTTGCTAAGGGATGTGGGATGCAGGCTGGTCTTCTGGGAGCCCATAGCCTCCTGCTTTTTCAACAAGCACCATTGATGATGATGTGGGCCAATGGGTACCAGACAAGAGTCTACTGTCCTTTCCAATGAGCACACTCACTACCCACAGGATGCTGTCATCAATGCAGAATGTGCCTTTGTTCACTGTTCTGAACTTTATTAGTCCAACTTTCTCTCTCCTTTCTGCTTTGAGTTTCCGCTGGAATTTTCATTTGCACAGCATTGCCATACAACCCTGATCCCAATATATCTCCCCAGCTGCTAATTCCTTAGCAGGCTTCTGCTTGTCCTAAAGGGAGAAAAGTGTTGCACAATGCACCCTTGCAAGCTTTGATAAAACCACTTTTGTAAGTGAAAGGCCAACGAAGAACAACTTTAGTAGGTTGGCAATTTACTCAGATAAAATGCACTAACATGAGTGGTATTCTTGGCTGGAAGCCACGTAGGTAGTTTTGAGTGGTGTCTGCATTTAGATAAAAAGAACTGGAGTTTTAGACATTAATCCTTTTTGGGAGCACAAGACCACAATGCTAGAGGGTTACTAAATTCTCAAGTACTTCTTTTGGTGCCAGTGAGTGGGGCTTACTTATGTCCATCATGGTATTAAAAAGAGCAGTGCTTCCTTTCCTTTTTATTTGAGACAATTTTAGTTGTTTTTTGCAAAATCTTTACAAAAATTTAGCCACAGAGGTGTGATTTCTAGTAGAGTTAAAAAGCTTCTCTCTCTCTGTGTGTGTGTGTGTGTGTGTGAGACAGAGAGAGAGAGAGGAGCCCTTCAGAAGCCAGCTGAGGTTTTTAGTGTTGCGGATGCTGCCATAGGCTCTGTCTGTGTGCACTCCTTTCAGAGTGCTGTGCAAGGAGCCATTTCTGTGGAATGATCTCATTTATGATGAGGATGGGAAATGGAAATTCCAGTACTGTTTTTACTTCAAAATATTACTGCTTTTCTTTTTTCTCCCCCTTGGTTACCATTTAAACACTAAAAAATTTAAATTCAAAACAGAAGCAGGTTTCTTTTTTGCAACATACCTTATTCATGTTTGCCGTTTTACTGCTATATTACCTTTATTTAGCAATAACATACGTAGGCCAAAGAGCTGCTTAATGAACTTGGATAAGGTTTTACGACCTGATGATCTTTTTAAACTTGACAAACCAGTAGTTTAAAATGAAACAATAAAATTTGACTTACTTCTTGTAAAGAACTTTAACACTGTGGTTATTGGTTGTTGTCAATAAAATAGTTTGGTGTTTTGTTTGGGTTTTTTGCCCTCTGAAGGATGTGCTCAAAGAACTATATTTAGAAAGGGTTCCATGCAACACCTGGGTAGTTGTGTAGCAGCTGGGTAACAGCACATAAGAAACTTGACTCAGAGCTCTGAATGCTAATTGAGAAAGAGCCTGGAGTATAGTTCCAAGCCAAAGGGAAAGCAATGTGGGAGGTAATTATCCAATTTGGGATATTGCTTGCTTAAAAGAGTTACTGGGTTAATAAAAATATAATGAGACCTAGCTCCCTGGAGCTTTTTATTTTTTAATATCGTTCCCAGGAGATATCTCCAGATGCAAGATCTTGGTTAGGCTGGGCTTTACCCCTGTTACTGACCTGATTAGATGGTGGGTTTCTACTTCCTGAAGAACTCAGAATCCAATACCTACATGAGATGGGCAGTGAAAGTAATATCCTAGCACTATAAAAGAATCCTCCCACCGCTCTTGGCTTTGGTGAGGCACTTATGCTGTATTCAGGTGAAATAATTACATTTTAATTTTAAGAGCTATTAATACTAGAGGAAAAAATTCAAGAGAATAAGAGAATGGAAATAACTAAAGAGCACAACATGAGCTTTAAGAAAGAGTTACATGAGGGAATAATATCTAACTTCAAGTGAAGGTATTTTTTTAATGAGTTAGGTAGTGCCATGGATTGAATTGTGTCATCAAAATACATGTATATAATGTTCCCTCACACACCTGTGCTGATTTCTTCAAAATTTATAAAATCTCGTGCCATTTTTCTAATCCAATTTCTCCAGCAATTCTTTTCCTTTTTACATTGCTATTTATGGATCACCAATAACTTTGGTTGTTGTCATGTGCCCTCGAGTTGGAACCAACACATAGTTGATTCTCCAGCTCATTTTCAGAGGCAGTAAATTGAATGGGAAGAAATTGGTCATCTCTCCTGAACAGCAGATGGTGGGTTTGAAACGTGTGCATTTGGATTGACAGAGTAACTCCTTATTCATTAATTCTTGGAACTCATTTTTTACCATTTTTCACTTGATCCCCTTTTCAGTTGCTTAAAGTTTTCAGTTCCTTAAAGTTTTTCAAACAATACATGATACTTAAGAATGAGGATCTTGAACTAAGTGACATGACTTACTGTCTTCTGTAACATGCTCAGTGATATCGTCTCCTGCTTTATTTAAAGTTGCAATGTTCTCCTTCATTTCTACCTCATTGTCTCTTTTTGACATTTCCTAAATATACAAACAAAATAACCAGCCAAAAGCACAAAAACAAACACCTTGAACTCATTGCCATCATGTTGGAAACAACTTATTGCTGAACCTTCAGCAGATTTTCAGAGGCTGTAAATCACAGAGGAGGAGACTGCTTATCTTTTTCTGCAGATCACCTGGTGGGTTTAAACTGCCCTGCCATTGAGTTGCTATTAATAAATAATTTAAATATTTGATACAGTTATTTAATATCTCTTTTGCTATGATATAGCTCTGTGTTTACCAATAATTCTGAGTCACAAAACACATATTTATTGAATACTTTTATTAAGTGAATTCCTCTCTATCATGTTTTATTAAGGCGGCAAAAAATGATGATGAAATGAGTGAGCATTTATAGAGTGGATTTTACATTTAAGGTGCTTTTCTAAGCACTTTATATGACATCAATATTATCACTATTTAAAAGAAATAATTTTATATAAACATTTTAAATAAAAATATTGACCAATAATTTCCTTAATCCTACTGCCATCTAGCTTTACTTGGTAAGCAAAAATATCTACCAAATTATGTTTAACAACTTAAAAATACAGGCAGATATTTGAAGGGATAGAAAATGAATTTGTTTCCTCCTGAAAAAACAAGCAGGGCAATTCTGGAAGCAACCCCTTTGCTCGCTTGCTGCTATGTCTACTGTGGTTGGTACCAGAGTCTGAACAGACCCATAGCTGACTGTCCAATGGGTTTTCAGAGGCATGAGAGATTGCCCATCCTTCTTCTGCAGAGCAGCTGGTGGCCTCAAATTGTGTGCTTTTTGGATTGCAGTGAACCTTCTTGTCATTATTTCTGAAATCAGAAGCCAGGAATAGGAAAGGTGAAACAAATGAATGAGTTAGAACTTGAATGCGATTTTTGGGTGTATGATAGATATTTCTTACTTAGAAATCACAGTCCAGAAGTTACTACCATTACACACACACACACACACACACACACACACACACACACACGTTTTGTTTGTTTCTGCCATGATCTTTTAAAAATTATTATTCTTTCATATTGACTTGCTTACAAAGTTCATACACATTGTGTTTCACGCTACTTTTCATTCATATTATATTTTATACAGTCATTCCATGCATTATGGGTTTTTTTTCTTTTCAGATCATTTTTGTTTCTTTCACACTCATTTGTATTGTGTTCCATACAATTATTCCCATGTGTTATGTTTTATGAAATCAATCATCATTGCCATTGCACCTTGCTCTCATTACCCAATCTTTTCAGGTCCTCTCCAGATCCTTCCCATTTCTTTCACCCCCATCACACTGAGCAACCCTGTAGTTTCACCTCTACCAATCCTCATCTTTCTGTTCCCACTTCTTCCCTCCTAGGGTCCCCATACATGTTTTACCAGTTATCCTTCTACTTTTACAGTAATGGTAATATTCAGTATTTGTCCTTATGAGATTGAGTTTGTTCACTCAGCACAATGCTCTTCAGCCTCTCCCAAGTTATGTAGCATTTTTCAAAATCATTGCTCCAAGGTGCTGCATAGTATTCCATTGTGTGAACATACCACAGTTTCTCAATCCATTTAGTTGTAATTGTAGATTGTTTCCATGATCTTGTGACCACTGATGTACAGATCTCAGTTTGTGTCTCAGTTCTGCTTTCTTTGGGGTATATTCCTAGTGGTGGAATAGCTTGGTAATATGGAGTTTCTATGTTCAACTTTTAAAGAAACTACAAATTGTCTTCCAGAGTGGTGGTACCCTTTTACAATCCTACCAAAAGGTTGTGAGAGTTCCCATCTCTTCACACCCTCTCCAGCATATACTGTTTGCTGCTCTGCTAAACTTTTCTACTGGGATGTGATGGTATCTCATTGAGGTTTTGATTTGCATCTCTCTTATTGCCAGTGATTTTAAGCATTTCTTCATATGTCCGTTTGCCATCAGAATATCTTCCTCTGTGAAAAGTCTCTCTATGTCTTTTGCCCATTTTGTAATTGTGTAATCAGTCTTTTCCTTGTGGAGGGCCTCTAAGATTCTATAAACTTTTGATATGAAACCCTTATCTGAGATGGTATTGCCAAACATTTGTTACCAGTTAGTAGTTTTTTGTTTTTTTTTTACTCTGTTGAAAAAAGTTTTTGATGAGCATAGAGACTTTATCTTTAGAAGGTCCCATGCCAGTACTATTTATTGACGAGGTTGTCATTTCCTGATTTGACAGATTTTGTTTCCTTGTTGAATATCAGTGGACTATGGATAGGTGGGCTTGTTTCTGGATTTTCAATTTTGTTCCATTTGTCTATATGCCTGTCATTGTGCCAGTATCATGCTGTTTTTGTTACTACCACTGTGTAGTAGGTTTTGAGATCAGGGTGTGCTATGCCTCCCCTTCATTTTTGTTTTTCAGAAGTGCTTTGTTTATTCAAGTTCTCTTTCTTCTCCAAATAAACTTGACAATTTCCCTTTCAACCTTCTTGAAAAATGAATTTGGTATCTGTATTGGGATTACGTTGAACATTTAGATTGTTTTTTGTATGACTGTAATTTTCACAATATTGAGTTTTCCTGTTTAGTTAGCTTCACTCCCAAATATCTCAATTTGTGGTTTGCTATTATAAATGGTATTAGTTTCTTTGTTTCCTTCTCTGAGTTCTCTTTGTTACTATACAGGAATCCCACTGATTTTTGGGTATTGAATTTATATCCTGCCACTCTACTAAATTGTCCTACTAGCTCTAACAGCTTTTTTATTTAATCCTTGAGGTTTTCTGTGTACACTATCATATCATCTGCATATAGCAGCAGTTTAATCATTTCTTTGCTAATCTGGATGCCTTTTATTTCCTTTTCTTGTTTCCCCCTAGTAAATACATCTAATGCAATATGGAATATGAGTGGTGATGGTGGGCATCCTTGTTTGATCCCTGTTCTCAGGGAAAATGCTTTAATCTTTCTCTGTTGAAAGTTATATTGGTTCTTGGTTTTGCATATATGCTTTTCACTAGATTGAGGAAATTCTCTTCTATTTCAATTTTGCTGAGTGTGTTTATCAGGAAAAGGTGTTGGATTTTGTCAAATGCCTTTTCTGCCTCCATCAATTGCTAGGATCATATGGTTCTGGTTATTTGCTTTGTTAATGTGGTGAATTACACTGATTGTTTTTCTTATATTGAAGCATCCTCGCAAACCTTTTATGAATCCTTAGTTATGATTCATTATCTTTTATATGCTTTTGGAGTCTATTGGCTAGAATTTTGTTAAGTATTTTTGCATCTATATTCATGAGATCTAGTGGTCAGTTGTTTTCTTTCTTGGTAATATTTTAACCTGGTTTTGATATTAGGGTTATGCTTGCTTTGTAGAATGTCTCTAGAAATGTTCCTTCTTTTTCTATTTATTTTTAAATAATTTAAGTAAAATTGGTGATAGATCTTTGCTGAATGTTTGGTAGAATTCAGCCATGAAGCCATCTTGTCTCGGTTTTATTTTGGCGGGGGGCGGGGGTTTATGACCTGTTCACTTCTTGCAATGGGTTTGTTAAAGTGATCTACATCTGTCTACATCAATCTGGGGAGGGCATGAGTTTCAAGAAATTTGTACATTTCTTCTAAAGTTTTCAAATTTATTGTAGTTTTTTTGTAATATTTTTATATTAAAGATGTCATTTTCTCTGGTTTATGTTGTAATGTCAACTTTATCATTCCTTAATCTATTTATTTTTTCTTTTCTTCTTATTTTCTTTTGTTGAATTTATCAATGGTTTGCCAAAATATTTGGCCTTTTGAAAAACCAGCTCCTGGTTTTGATGATGGTTTCAGTTGTTTATATGTTTTCTATCTCATTGGTTTCTGCTCTTGTCCTTATAATTTCCTTTCTTCTGTAGGGTGTGGGGGTGTTGTTTCTCTTTTTCTATTTGATAAATGTGTTGAGTTGTTCCATTGATTTTTCTTTTTCTTTGTTTTTAATGTGTTTGATTATTGCTATGAACTGCTTCCTGATGAATGCCTTACCTGCATCCCAGACATTTTGGTACATTGTATTTTCATGATCATTTTTTTCAAGGAACTTTTAAAATGTCATTCTTTATTTCTTCTATAACCAACGTGTGTTCTAGCAGGGTGTTAGTTAGCTTCCACATTGGTGTCTTATATAAGCTTTATCCTCTGTGGTTAATTTCTAGTGTTATAGCACTGTGATTTGATAAGATGCTTTATATTATTTCAATATTTTTAATTTGTTGAGGCTTTCTTTGCACCATAATACTTTATTAATTCTCAAAAGTGTCCATGTGCACGTGAAAGGAATCAGAATTGAGTTTCAGTTGGCTGCTGTGTTTGAAATATATCCACAAGGTCGAGTTGGCTGAATGTGTAGTTTAGATCTTGTGCATCTTTGTTTTCTTTTGAATTAACCTATTGTTTGGCAAGAATGGTATGTTAAAATCTCCTACCATTATTGTAGTTCTGTCTATTTCTTTCATCAATTCTGTTAACAGATTATATATACATATACATACATTATATATATTGTTGTTGTTCTGTACTGTTGAATCAGAACCGACCCATAGTTGACCCTCCAGCGAGTTGTTAATTGCACGGGAGATTTCCCATCCTTCTCCCACAGAGCAGCTGGTGGCCTCAAACCATGTGCCTTTGGGATTGCAGCACAGGATATATATATTTGTGTTCAAATAACTCCTCAATATATTCCTTCTGGTTCTCTACCTCTAGTATATTCTCTTTATTTATGGCTTTCATTGTTTCTCCCATAATTTGTACTTTGTTTTTAAACTGTTTGAATATCTACATACCAACATATATCACCCGCCTTTTTGACTCTGGGGTATTCATTGCTTTAAAATATTCTCTGTTGGGTTTTTGTTTGTTTGTTTAGGGTTTTTGTTTTGTTTTGTTTTTTGAGAAGTCTTAATTTGTTTTGTCATAATGTTTGAAGCCGTCTGCTGCTTTCCAACATTATATGAAGTTTTTCTTGATAAGTGTTAGACCATTTTTATTGTGCCTGCATCTTACGGTGTTTCTGATTAGTTGTTAGGTGAAAATATTCAATTTAAGTGTTGGGCCTCTCACTCTACTGAAAGTACTTTCTGTAAAGATTTACCTTTCCCACAGCCTTTCAGATTCTCCCTGTTCTGCACAACAGCCTCCCAAGAATCTTGCTTTATTGTAATCCCCTGTACCAAACTCTATTGTTTTCCTTCGTCTGTGGAGTGACTAAGTGGTATGAGACCAGGTCCTGCACTTGAGCCGTTTCTCTCTAGGGGGATTTCAAGGCATCTCTCTTATTTTGCAGTGCAACATTCCAGTTAAGAAAACGGAAAAAGTCTTTCCCTACTTGTGGCTCTGTGTCTCAAACTCTGTTGTCCTATTTGGCCTCTGAGATGGTCTCCCAGCTGTAGAGGCAAAGAATCTCAAATGGAGAGATCTATTCTCATGAAAGTTTCACACCTGTTCCTCCACAAGCACCCTAAAGGGCTCTCTTTGGGCAGCAGTGTCTCACCTCCTGCACTTTCTCTCTTGAAGCTTATTGTCTTCCTTTATCTTAGGAGTAGCATGATTTCAAGGCTGCCAACTTACACAGTTTGTACGTGTGTGTGCGTGCATGTGTGTGTGTGTGTGTGTGTGTGTGTGTGTGTGTGTGTGTGTGAAGTCAGCCCTCCTTGCAGAAGAAGCAAGTCTTTTCCCTCTTATGGCTCTGTGTCCCAATAGAAAAGTTTTTGATGTATACAAATACTCTTTAGGTCTCATTCATCGATGTTATCCTCTCCTGGTTGTGCCTGCCTGTCTTCTCTCTCTCTCTCTTTCATTTTTTTTCTTTTCCTACTTGGAAGCAGGAGTGGCATCCACTTCCAAATTGGCTTGCCTCTGGATACTAGTTCTCAGGTCTTTCGTTCATAGGGTCACTGTGAGTAGTCTACAACTCAACATCACTTAACAGCAACAATAACACTAACACTAGTTTATTTTACAAAACTCAAATACAAATTAGAACAACTCCTTTGAATTTTCCTCACCCCCCCATCAAATTGTAAAACCCAATGATTAATTGCCCCCTTCCCCAGCACATCCACATCCCTCTGTTTCCAGCCTCTCCCATCCCTTCACACTGTTTGTGCATTTCTGGCTATACATGTCTGCCTAGCTCTGGTGGCCTAGCGGCAAGAAATCCTGCAATCCTGAAAGTGCACAGTTTGAGGACACCAACTACTCTGTGGGAGAAGGATGGGCAATCACCTCCCATGCTATTACCTGCCTCTGAAACCATGCTGGAGGGTTAGTTATGGGTTGGTTCCAACTCTCTGGTACACAACAACAACATTTATACCATAGGGTAAGCCTTCTATAATATCCAATGGATTGTTAAAAAAACAAACAAACAAACAAACCAAACAGGCTCACCATGTCCTGTTGATTTTTCTTTTTTAATATTTTATTTTACATTGATTTGCTTAGAAAATTTGTATATATTGTGTTTCACACTACCCTTCATTCACATTGTTTCATACAACTATTCCCATTTATTATTGTTTTTGTTGTTATGTGCCATCAAGTTGCCTGCGACCCATAGCAACCTTATGTACAGGAGCTCTGAACCCTGCCCTGTCCTGAGCCAGTCTCATTGATTCTGACAAACGAACACCCATTGCGTCAGTTGTTGTATCAATCCACCTCATCTATAGTCTTTCTCTCTTGTGCTGTCCCTCCACCTTTCCAAGCATGATGTCCTTCTCCAAGGATCTGGTTACGTGGCCAAAGTATATGAGACAGAGCTTCAAAATCCGAGCCTCCAAGGAGAAACTTGGTTCCATCCTCTCCAAGACAGGCCTATTTGTTTGTGTGGCAGTCTGTGGTATGTTTAAGACTATTCTCTAGAACCACAATTCGAGGACATTGATTCTTCTGTGATCCTTAGTCATTCTCCAGCTCTCTGTTGCATAGCAAGTACTTGCAAAGACCATGGCCTGGATTAGGTGCACCTTAGTCTTTAGACTGACAGTGTTTTTCAGTACTCTGGAGAGGTTCCAGACAGCATATTTTTCCAATGCAATTTGTTTTTTTTTTTTGTTTTTCTAACTGTAGATGTCAAGAATTTTGATTGTGGAGCTGAGCAAACTGTAATTGACAACAACCTCAATCTATTTTCCATCTATCATGGTGCTGCCAATTGGCCCAGAGGTGAGAATCTTTGTCTTCTTGATGTTGAAATTAAACTAAAATTGAAGGCTACAGTCCTTAACCTTCTGCAGCAAGCACTTCGTGTCCTCCTCAGTTTCAGCAAGCAAAGTTGTGACATCTGCATAACATAGGTTGTTGACGAGTCTTCCTCCAATCCACATTCCTTCTCATAAAGCTCGACTTCCTGAATGATTTGCTCTGCTTTTAAGTTGAAAAGGTATGGAGACAGGATGTATCCCTGATGCATTCCTTTTTCTGAGGTTCAACCATGCAGTGTTGCCTTTCTCTGTTCTGAGGACTACTTCCTGGTCCAAGTATAAGTTTTGCATAAGCACTATCAAGTACCCTGGGATATCCATTTCCTCAAGATTACCCACAATCTGTTGTGATCCACACAATCAAATGTCTTTGCACAGTCAATGAAACACAGATAGACATTTCTCTGGTATTCTTGGCTTTCTGCCTGGATTCATCTGTCATTTGCAATAATGTCTCTAGTGCCAACTTTTCTAAACCCAGCTTGTATTTCTGGTTGTTCTCTGTCAATGTTACTGTTCAGTTGTTTCTGGATAATCTTCAGCAGGATTTTTCCAGTGTGTGAATTAGTGATATTGTTCGATAATTTCCCCATTCTGTTGAGTCACTTCCCCCTCCCCTCTTGTTATGTACTGTTGAGTCACATCAGACAGGCACAGGAGGAGACTTTCTCTCCTTCTCCAGCAGAAAATCTGGTGGATTCAAACCACGTGTCTTCAGGATTGCAGAGCAGCTTCTTTTTTTTTTTTGCAGAGCAGCTTCTTGCCATTAGGCCACCAGAGCTCCCTCAAATTTTTTTTGTTTTGATTTTTAATAGAAATAAATATAGATCTCTTCCAGTCAGTTGGCCAGATAGTTGTCCTCCAGATTTCTTGGCACAAAAAAATTAATTATTGTTGAACTATGCTTACCATTACCCTGTCTTTCCAGATTTCTGCTGGATCTTTTCCTTTTCCTTTACCAAATTTTACTTTCCTGTGTTTTCTCCCCTGTCTATCTTCACCCCTGTATTCCCTCCTTCCACTGCTTTGATCCTCATACACATTTTAAGAATTATCTTTCTATTTTTACAATAATGGTCTTATGTAGCATTTGTCCTTATGAAACTGTATTAGTTCACTCAGCATAATTCTCTCCAATCTATACCAAGTTAATGTAGTAATTTTCAAAATCATTGGTCCTGAGTACTGCATAGTATTCCATTGTGTGAATATTCCACTATTTCCACGTTCTTGCAATGGTGAATAACCCCACTTTGAACATTGGTGTACAGACCTCCACTTGTGTTTTAGTTCTAATTTTCTAGGGGCATATTCCTAACAATGAAATAGCTGGATTATATGGAATTTCTATGTTCAGGTTTTTGAGGAAATGCAAAACTGTCTTCCGGAGTGGTTCTACCATTTTTTAATTCCATCAACAGTGTGTGAGAGTTTCTATCTCTCCACATCCTCTCCAACATTTATTGCTTGCTGTCCTATTAAACTTTGCCACTGCTACTGGGTAAGATGATGTCTCATTGTGGTTTTGATTTGCATCTCTCTTATTGCCAGTGGTTTTGAACATTTCTTCATGTGTCTATTGCCCATCTGAGTGTCTTCCTCTGTGAAAATTCTTTTCATGTCTTTTGTCCATTTTGTAGTTGAATTATCAGTCTTGTTCTTGTGGAGGCCCTACAGGATTCTGTAAATTTTTTAGTAGGACCCTTGTCTGACATGATATTGCCAAATGTTTATCCCCAGTCAGTATTTTCTTTTTATACCCTGTTAGAAAAAAAATTTGTACATACAGAATTTAATCTTTACAAGGTCTCATTCATTAGTTTTATCCTCTACTGCTTGGGTATTTCTGGCTATATTTGTTAGTCTTTTTATACCATGGTCTAGGCCTTCTAAACTTGGTCCCAGTTTGTCCCTTATGGTCTTTATGATTTTGGGCTTAACCATAGGTCTCTGATCCACTTTGTGTTGATTTTTTTGCATATGGTGAGAGGTGTGGATCCTACTTCAGCTGTCTGCAGTCAGCAATCTGGTTTTGCCAGCACCATTTGATGAAGATATTGTAGTTTCCTTATTTGATAGGTTTTGTTTCTTTGTTGAATACAAATTGACTATAGATAGATGGGTTGATTTCTGGATTGTCTATTCTGTTCCCATTGGTCTATGTGCCTGTCATCGTACCAATACCATGCTGTTTGGTTACTACTGCTGTGTAGTAGGTTTTGAGGTCAGGGAATGCTATACCTCCTGCTTCATTCTTGTTTTTCAGAAGTGCTTTGCTTTTTCAAGATCTCTTTCTTCTCCTAATAAACTTGCCAATTGCCTTTTCTATCTCTTTGAAAAATGAGTTTGTTATCTATGTTGAGATTTTGTTAAAGAGGTAGATTGCTTTTGGTAGAATTTTCATCTTCACTAAATTGAGTATTTCTATCCATGAACAGGGATTATTTTTTTGTTTAGTTAGAACTTCTACTGTTTTGCACACAAGTATTCTTTGTAAAGGTCTTTTGTGTCTCTGGTTAGGTTTATTTCTAAGTATCTCAATTTTCTGATAAGGGATAATATTTTGACCTGTCTCTTAAGACCTGTGAACCAGGGCAGGAGATGAACCTATGGTAAGTAGTCCTTTGAAGAACTAGAGTGGTGAAAACTCCAAGCTCAACTGAAGGTCAATTAATTGAGTTGTTTTTCTTTTCCCCCCTTTATCCACTTGTCTCTTCAGTTATTTAGAAAAGAATATGTTTCTGGGTTTTAATTTTTCTTATTCCACAAGTATCCAAAGTATTTGGTGAGATTTAGGGTAAATCCTAAATAGATTTTAATATGTGTTCTTGCACTTTCAAATTTTGCTACTATACATAGTTCCGTTTTAGAAGTCATAGAATATTGTTGTGTACCTTTGTTACTTCTCCTGTAACCCTGTGTTACCTTCTATGACTTTCAAGATGAAGACACCGAACAAAAAGTCATAGATGATCCAAGTATTATGAGAGTTTTAATTACCTGGAAGCAAAGATGCATGATAAAATCTGGACTCCTTCTGGTGGCCTTGTGATGAGAAGCTGTGCTGCCAACTCAAAGGCCTGTGATTCTAATCTGCCAGCTGCCTCATGGAAAAGGTGGAAAATCAACTCCTGAAAACTCTGAAACCCTCTAGAGGATCAGCTATCTGTTGGTTCCAAGTCAGTAGGGTTACTATTGTACTCAATTTGCCATCACCTAACAACAATAGCAAGTCATAATTTAATGGGAGTGGGTTTTTATACATATTATTCAGTGACATTGGGTACACTCTTCACAATGTCTCAGTATTCTCTGTCATGGTTGTTTGGTGTCCAATAATCTAGCTCCCTTGCTCTCCTTCCTTTCTTTGGTCTAAGTATATGTTTACCATTGGATCTCACTTATATGATTGCTTAGAAGTGTGCAAAGGTGATACTATTTCTTTTATAAAAATAATCTTTTGGTTGATAGACGGCCAATGGTAATTATAAAGAATAGCCATAGTTTTTACCTTTCAAAGAAGTAAAATTAAATAAGAAATGTAAGCAATGTACAGCATGATCTGTGGACTGAAAAGAATTTATTGAAAATTCAAGCCAGTCATATCCATTTTGCTTTTTATTTAATTTTATAAAAATTTAGTATAAATGATAAGACACTCTGTGTTAAAGAGTTGCACTGTCTACTCAAAGGCAGTTCAAATCCACTAGTCACTCTGCAGGGTAAACATGGGCAGTCTCCTCCCATGCAATTGAAAGTCTCTGAAAACCTGATAGAGGGTCAACTTTGAGTTGACTCTGACTCAATGGTACATAACAATAACAAATATAAATATAAAGAAGTTATTTAAATATAAATAAGCAATTAAATAGCAAGAAAATCAGTTTAAAGACCTAGCTGAACCTGGTTGAAACCATGGTATTTTCAATTGCTTTGGTGGCATCTGAAAGTTGGGCAATGAATAAGGATGATGAAAAAGAACCAATGCTTTTGAATTGTGGTATTAGAGAAAGTAATGAATATCCCATTTACTGTCATCAGAATAAATAAATCTATCTTACAGAAAGTGAAGCCAGGTTGCTCCTTTGAGGTAAGGATGGTGCAACTTCATTTCATATATTTTGAACATGTTGTCAGGAAGGACCAGTTCTTGTAAAAAGACATCGTTCTGGGAAAGATGGATGCTCAGAAGAAGGGAGGAAGGGCCACAATAACAATAATACAACTTTACAGTTTCACCTACAAAATAAATACCATGTCAATGGTAAGCAACATCCAGATAAAAACTAGAATATGTTCTTGTTGTAAGGATAAAAGGAAATGAGAAGCGTGGTGAGAAGAGTGGTGATGCATTGGGGGAACTACCATCAGTGTAGTAAAACAAGATACGTGTGGATCATTGAATAAAATACCAAGCTGCTCTGGAAACTTTGCTTACATAATATTAAAAAGTTAAAACATCAATAAGCACCAGAATATCATCAGTACTCCAAACCCCTCACACACCGTTTCTGCCCTCCTGTGGCAATTCCAGAAACTTCTAACTAGTTCTAATAGCATCCACCTTTCTAACAATGATATCCATTTTCAAGGAATAAACTCTTCGAGCAAAATATCCAAAGTATGAGAGATGAAGCTTTGCCACTCCTCCAAGGAGTACTCGGGCTGAATCTTTTCCAAGACATACCTGTTCATTCTTTTGGCAGTCTGTTCAATATTCAGTACTCTTGCCAACACCACAATGCCATGTTATTGTTGTTCAGTGCCGTTGAGTTGAGTTCAACTCATACTGACGTTATGAACAAAAGATCTGAGCCCTGTCCTATCTTGCACCACCCTCACACTTCCTGACACGTCCCTCCACACTTACCAGCATCATGTCCTTCTCCATGGAATAGAACCTTCTATCAACATGCCCAAAGTATGTGAGGCTAAGCTTTGTCATTCTTGCCTCCTGCCTCCAAACAGCACCCTGGCTGCACCCTATATGTTTGTTCTCTTGGCCTCCTGTGGGATGTTCAGTGTTCTTCTCCAACACCACAGCTAAAACACATCAATTCCCTTTATATCATCCTTATTCATTATCCAGCTCTCAGATGCATAGCAAGTAATCAGAAAGACCATGGCCTGAATCAGGCACACTGACATCATTACTCCTTAATAATTTGGAAAGGTCCCTAACTGTAGGTTTTTCCAGTGCAATGCATCTCCTTATCTCCTGACTGCTGGTACCAAGAGTGTTAATTATGAATCTAAGTAAGATGAAGCTGTTGACAGTTTCAATCTCTTCTCCATTCATCATGATGCCGTCTATTGTTCCAATGGTAAGAATTTTTGTTTTCCTGACTTTGAGATGCAATCCATATTGCAGGCTGAATTTATTGATCTTCTGCAACAAGTACTTCAAGTTCTTCTAACTTTCTGTAAGCAAGGTTGTGTCATCTGCATAATGCAGGTTATTGATGAGGCTTCCTCCAATCCTGATTCCTGATGCCACATTGCTCTTCACAAAGTCTAGCTTTTTGGATAATTTGCTCAGCATACAGATTGAATAGATATGGAAAGAGAATACAATCCTGATACACTCCCTTCTCTTTTTGAACTATGCAGTGTTCCCCTGCTATGTTCACACAACAGCCTCCTGGTCCAGGTATAGTTTCCACATGAGAAGTGCTCATGGATTCCCATTCTTCTCAATATCAGCCACAACTTGTTATGATCCACACAGTCAAATGCCTTTGCATAATGTCGACTGTGTTTTATTGACTATGCAAAAGCATTAGACTGTGTGGATTACCACAAAGTATGGCTAAGGCTGAGAAAAATGGAAATCCCAGAACACTTAATTGTGGTGTCGTTGTTTAGTGCCATTGAGTGACCCACCCTGTCCTGAGCCAGTCTCACTGACTCTGACACACCTACCCTCATTGTCCCAGTTATTCTATCAATCCATCTCATCCAGAGTCTTCCTCTCCTGCATTGTCCTTCTATTCTTCTGAGCATGATGTCCTTTTCCAAGGATTGGTCCCTTCTGGCCACATGCCCAAGTATGTGAGATGGAGCTTCAAAATTCTAGCCTCCAAGGAGAAATTTGGTTTCACCCTGTCCAAGACAGACCTATTTGTTCCTCGGTGGTTCATTCACGTTATGTTCAAGACTCTGCTCCAGCACCACAACTCAAAGACATCAATTATTATTCTGTCATCCTTAGTCATTGTCCAGCTCTCTGATGCACAGCAAGTAATTTTGAAGCCTGGATTAGGTGCACCTTAGTCTCTAGACTGACATCGTTGCTTTTTAGTACTTTGGATTGCTCCCTGGTCCAAGTAAAGATTTTGTAAAAGCACACTAGAGCGTTAAGAAGTTAACACTTCTCTTAGAAGATTTCAAAGGGCAGCTTGGGGATACAAGACAAAGTGTCATAATGAAATATGCTAGGAGCTGGAGTTGTAAAATCAAAAAGGCCGAATTTGCTCAGCATTTCTTAAGCTAAAGGAACTAAAGAAAAAAATTCTAGCTGTGAGTTGCAGTGTTTAAGGGTATTATGGACAGAATACTGAATGATTCAGGAAGCAGTAAAAGAACTGGAAGGAGTATACAGAGTCACTGTACCAAAAAAGAATTGGCTGAAATAGAAGAATTTCAAGAAACAACATATGATCAAGAGGCAATGGTTAGGAAGGAGAAAGTTCAATCTGCTTTGAAGGACTTGACAAAAAATAAATCCCTAGGAATTTATGGAATACCAATTGACATATTTCAACAAATAAATGCTGCTGTGGTTGTGCTTACCAGGTTGTGCCAAGAAATTTTGAAGAGAACTATCTGGCTAGCTGACTGGAAGAGATCCATATTTATTTCCTTTCCAAAAAAAGATGGCCCAATAGAGTGTGGAAATTATCAAACAGTATCACTAATATCACACACTACCAAAATCTTGCTGAAGATTGTCCAGAAATTACTGGAACAGCACATCCACAGAGATGCTGCCAGATATGCAGGCTGGGTTCATAAGATGTCATGGCACTAGAGATATTACAACTAATGTTAGATGGATATTGGCTGAAAGCAGAGAGTAGCAAAGGAATGTCTATCTGTGTTTCATTGACTATGCAAAGGCTTTTGATTGTGTGGATCATGAAAAATTGTGGTTAACTTTGAGGAAAATTGTGGCTTAATTGTGTACATGTGAAATTTATACCTAGAGCAAGAAGCTGTTATCTCAATGTGTGTGCCAGGGTATATCATTTATTCATATCTATTTAATTTATATGCTGAGAAAATAATTCTTGAAGCCAGACTCTATGAAGAAGAATCAGTGTTGGAGGAAAAATCATCAACAACCTGCACTATGCAGATGACACAACCTTGCTTGTTGAAAATAAGGAGAACTTGAAATGTTCGTTGCAGAAGATCAAAAACTACAGCATTCAATATGAATTGAATCTTAGCATCAAGAACAGAAAGATCCCTACTACTGGGCCTGTGGGCAACATCGTGATAGATGCATAAATGATTTAAACTATTAATGATTTCTTCCTGCTTGGATCTACAACCAACACACTTGCTATCAGCAGTTAGGAGATAAGGAGATGTATTGCTTTGGACAAGTTCACTGGCAAAATACAAGTTCACTCCAAAATAGTGAAGAACAGTGATGTTAGTTTGAAGACTAACGGAGACTGATTCAGGCCATGGTCATGGTCTTTTCAATTATTTGCAATGTGTCTGAGAGCTGGATGATGAATAATTAGTAGAACTGTAATTGGCATATGTTAAGACTCTGCAAACATTAGTCTTAGCACTTTAAAGTTTATAGACAGTTGGTTTTTGTTTTGGTTCTTTTTTAATAGAGGAACTCATATGATTCTCATAAGAATTCTATGAAAAGTGAATTTTACAATTAGAATGCACAGACTTTGAGATTAATAAAGGACAAACCAAGACTACAAATGTCATTTTTGGCACTGCGGTAACTGTCTCTATCATCATATACCCCTTTGGAGAGAATGAAAAGTAACTGATTGTTAAATTTTCATGTGAAGGAGAATCACTTAGATGTCAGAACATTAGTCGTTGTTGTTAAGTGCTGTTAGTACTTGAGATAATGTTGAGATACTACATTAACTTTTATTGTAATGTAAGCAGTAGAGATTGCAAGAATTACACAGGAAGCAGCTAGATCCATGAGTTTGGAGAGCTGCCAGGGAAATTCTTAGTTAGAAGCACACTTTAGAAATCTGGCTGGAAGTAGTTCATCTTCCTACTGTGTCTGATTCTTCTTAAGAACGATGAAAGTTAAGTTGATCTTTAAAGGAATTTTATTCTTAGAGGCAATGGATAAACAAAAAAGCAAATAGTTATGTATATAAGATTTTGTCCTTGAGGTTTCATTACCTTTTACTGTCTTTGTCATGTCTTCCATCTGCCTAACTTAAGACCCAATGTGTAACTTAAGACACTGTGATATTGAATAAATTATAAGATGAACAAGTTAATATTTTACTTCTTTTTGCTATTTTATTTCCTAGTATCCTGTATATAAGCACCAAGATAATAATAAAAAAATTTAAATTAGGAATTGATTTCACAACTTTATATAATCCTTGATAAAAACTGGTCAGGAAAAATGAAGCATAATGACTAAAACAAGCCTTAGTAATTCTTTGTGCGTTTAGCTTGCTCCATCATTAAGATGACAAATACTTTATAATTTAAAAAAATCATGCTTGATTAATACTGCAATCCTCATCTCTCCCAGTAATATTGATTATCCTAAATTGAGTTTATTGAAGCAAAAAATTAAAACCATTGCTACTGAGTCCATTTTGACTCACTCACAGTAACCCTTACATAAAATAGTAGAACTGTCACATATGGTGGGTGCTAAGAGTATAATCTCTATGGAAGTTTCCTTCTGTTGAATGGTTCATCTGTGAGATATAGACGGAGAATTTCATCACGTCATGACTCATAGCCTCAGAAACCAAGGGTGTTGGGTTTGGATGCAGGGCGTGGGGGTAGGTGGTCTCTGTGAGTTGGAACTGACCAAACAACAGTAGATTAAGTTCATTATTATGATCTGATTGCCACACACTGGAACTCTAGTTTCCTCTTCTTATAGTTTATTTATAAAATTCAAATACATTGTTTTTCAGAACAGATTCTTCCCTCACAACCCCACCCATTAAATTATACAACCCCAGGATTAATCCCCTCTCCCACTCCACATTCTCAACCCTCTGCTTCCACTCTCCCTCCCACCTTGGATCCTTATACTAATTTTACAATAATGGTTTTATACAATATTTGTCCTTGTGGGACTGAGTTAGTTCACTCAGCATAATGCTGAGTCCCTTTCAAGTTAGGTAGTAATTTACACAATCATTGCTCTGGTGTGCTGTATAGTATTCCATTGAGTGAATATACTGTAATTTCTCAATCCATTCATTTGTGGTTGACATCTGAGCTGTTTCCATCTTCTTGCAATGGTGACTAATGCTACTATGAACATTGGTGTACAAGTCTCCATTTTTGCCTCAGTTCTCATTTTTTTCAGAGTAAATTCCAAGTAGTAGAATAACTGGGTCATATGGAATTTCTATGTTCAACTTTTGGAGGGAGCACCGAACTGCCTTCCAGAATGGTTGTTCCATTTTACAATCCCATTAACAGTGAAAAAGAGTTCCTTTCTCACCACACCCTCTCCAAAATGTATTACTTGCTGCCCTGTTAAACTTTGCCACTGTTACCAGAAATGCACAGTTTGAAGAGGATAAAATGGATGAATAGGACCTTCTAAAGATGTGTGCCTGTGTGCATCAAAACCTTTTTCCAACAGGATGAAAAGAAGACCTACAGACTGGGAAAAACATTTGGTAATACCATCTCAGACAAGAGTCTTATAATGAAAGTCTACAGAATACTCCTGGGGCTTGACAGGAAAAAGACTGATAACCCAATTACAAAATGGGCAAAAGATATAGAAAGAATTTTTACAGAGGAATATACTTAAATGGCCAATGGACTCATACTCAAAATCACTGGCAATAAGAGAGATGTAAATCAAAACCACAATGAGGAACTCTAGTTTTATGAGAACAGACATATTTATGCCTGATTTTATCACTAATTTGTCTCAGAGATCTAGGATAACCGCTGGCATGTATTAGTACTTTTTTATTGCCAACTCGAATGGAAACAATTCAAATCCACAAGCTCTTCTGCAGGAGAAAGATAAGAAGTGTCCCTCTATATGATACATAGCCTCTGATAATCCACTGGAGAGTCAGCTGTGACTAAATTCTGACTTGATGGCAATGAGAGAGAGAGAAGGTGAGATTAGTGCTCAATTATATTTTGTGAATGGTTTTAGCAAATATTTATTAGCTTTTGTCTACATGCAAGTCAATGTGACTTATATAGAGAAATTAATGAATCAATGAATACTTTCTTCCTAGGTAATGTCCTTGATGCCATCCCAATCAATGAATGAATCAATGAATTAATTCATTCATTCAATGGGTATACGCATACATGTGAAACCAAGTGCCCATATATTTGTGTAAAATTAAACATTTAAATAAATATAAAGCTATGTAACAAAATATTGTGCTCAATTTGACCAAATTGATTCTTTGCTCCCCTGTCTTCTCCCCATCTTGTGCCTGGATGGTGCACTCTCCAAAGTGAAGTTCATTCCTGCAGGTCCTTGCCTCGTCCTACTGTGTGCCCCTCCTACCACCTTGTTGGTTTTTGTTTTTTTTTTCCTCTAGAATACAGCTCATGAACCAGAAGTCTGAAGTTACCATCTGGTTTGCACATGTGCTTTGTTGGACTTGCCGAAGGTTTGAAAATTCTTTATATCAATTGCCAACATTTACAATCTAGAGAATTCTCACTAATATCTAGATTTCCACCTTCTCTTAAAAAACGTAAGCATATTTGCTGACACTGGTCTGGCATTGTGACAAGGCTTCAGTAAGTTGGTGCTGAGCAGCAAATGTCCCTCACATGAATAGGTGTGTGTCCATGAGGTTACCAAAGTCTTCATTAAACTTG
The DNA here is from genome assembly GCF_000299155.1 of Elephantulus edwardii. NCBI lineage: Eukaryota > Metazoa > Chordata > Mammalia > Macroscelidea > Macroscelididae > Elephantulus > Elephantulus edwardii. Next base: position 2,418,223 of record NW_006399861.1, on the reverse strand, counting down.
TCTCATTCATTTACCTCTCTATCTGGCCCTCAGGGACAGTGAGTTTTCAATCCATGCCTTAGTTCAATATTGAACCACTCCAACCCACTTGGTTGGGATTGGACACTGCTGCAAGCTTCCAAGAAGAGATGATTAGATGATAATGCTTGTTATGGATTGAATTGTGGCATCCTAAAAGATATGTGGAAATTATAGAATATTGCATGCAAGCAAAATACTTCTGAAGATCGTTATAGAATGGAAAGAACAGTACACAGGGAACTGTGAAAAGTTCAAGCAGGCTTTAGAAGCTATATCATTGCTGATGTCAGATAGATCCTTGCTTAAAGTAAAGAATGCTAGACAAATGATTATTTGTGCTTTAATGACTATGCAAAAGTATTTGACTGTGTGGATCATAACAAATTATGTCTAACATTGAGAAAAATGTTCTCGGAACATTCATAGCACTCAATTATGCTCATGTAAACTTATGGAGCAAATAGACACTACATGGTTTAAAATGAGGAAAGGAGTGCATCAGTGTTATATTCTTTCTCCATACTGATTTAATCTGCATGGGAGCAGAAAATTGTACAGCTTTATTATATGGGGGAGAATGTGGTATCAGAATTGGAGGAAGAATCATCAATAACCTATGTTGTGCAGATGATACAACCTTGCTTGCTGCAAGTGTGGATTACTTGAGGCAATTGCTGCAGAAGATCAAGGACTGTAGCCTTTGGTATGGATTGCATCTCTACGTCAAGAAAACAATGATCCTCACTACAGGACCAATGGTCAACATTATGGAGAAGGAATTAAAGCTGTCAATAACAATATTCCTTGGATCAACACTCAACACACTTGGTACCAACAGTCACAAAATCAGGAGACATATTGCATTGGGAAAATCCTCTATCAGGGACCTCTCCAGGGTACTGAAGAGCAATGATATAACTTTGAAGACTTGTTGTTGTTTGTTGTTATGTGCCGTCGAGTTGTTTGCGACTCATAGCGACCCTATGTACAACAGCCCTAAATCGTGCTCTATCCTGTGCGAATCTCATTGCATCTGACAAACCCATCCCGAGTACCCCAGTCACTGAATCAATCCACCTCATAGAGGCCACGGTCTTCTCAATTGTTTGCTATACATTGGTGAGCTGGACAATGAATAAGAATAAGAGAAGAAGAAAAAATGCCTTTGAATTATGGTGTTGCAGAAGTGTACTTAATATCCCATGGACTGCCAAGAGACTAGATAGGTATGTCTTGGACAGGGTGCAGCTGGAGTGTCCTTGGAAGCTTCATCTTTCATACTTTGAACATGTAGTTAGGCCAGGCTATAAATTGTAAAGGGACATCATGCTTGCAAATATGGGGGTCAGTGAAGAAGAAGACCTTCAAAATGATGGATTGACATGGTGACTTCAGTAATGGGCTTGAGTGTTTCAGAGATAATGAGGATGACACAAGATAGAGCAGGGTCAATTTAGCTGTTCAGAGGGTCACTATTAGTCATACTTAACTAGACAGCACCAGCAACAGTACCTGTGAACATATTGTTGTTTGAAGTAACAATAGGCTTGAGAATTTCAGAGATTGTGAAGATGCCACAAGATAAGGAAAGGCTTTGATTTGTTGTTCATAGGGCTCTTATGAGTCATAGTTGACTTGATAACAAAAATATTAATATTTTAACAGATAGTTAAAATGAGGTAATTCTGGAGCATAGAGGGATCTAACCTTATAAGAGCGATATCCTTTGAAAAGAGAGATGAAATAGTGATTTAAAAATAGAGGAAAGAGCTATTTGAAGACAGAAGTAAAGACTAGAGTGATATATCCAGAAGCCAAGGAAAGGAAAAACTTGCCAGAAACCATAAGAACCTGACAGAGGCAGTTCTTCCCTGGATCTTTCACAGAAAGTGAGACCATGCTGACACATTGACTTCAAACGTCTAGATTCCTGAACTGTTAGATAATATATTGTTGTTTTAAACTATCCAGTTTAAGGTGCTGTGTGTTATGGTGGTTCTAGAAAATCATCCAAATGTTCAGATCACCTTGATTGACATCTACACACAGTTTTCATAACAAGAGTCATGTGTAAATAAAGCCCTGATATTTCAGAAAATGGGTACCTTTACTTTGAAAAAAATATTTAATTGTGGTTGATCAGTGTGGAAAAGAAATTCTTACATAATCATATATCTTTTTAATTTTCCCTATATAACGACATCATACTCAATATAGCAGAGAGTCAACCCCAAAGAGGAAGATGTTCAACAAGATGGATTGATACAGTTGCTTGAATAATGGGCTCATACCAAGACTTGTGAGGGTGTCACAGGACTGAGGCAATGTTTTGTTCTCCTGAATATAGGGTCACTATGTACAATATCACAATTTCCTCCTTTATTTGGGCTTCTCAACATTCTGCTGTAAGTTTTGGGGTTCTTCTGGTATTCATTTTGGTATTTTCTTTTTCCTCTGTCTTCGCAATGACCTTTTGCTTCTTTCTGGATGAAATCCTTTATGTCATCCCTCAGCTCACCTGGTCACCTGAGGTCCATCCTGGCCACATGTGGTTTCTGTGAGGACAAATCTAGAGGGGCGGAGCTTTGGCTGACTGAAAGCAGACCAAGGCCACCAGATCAAAGAGGAGGTGGAAAGCTGGGGCCAAGGTCGAAGTGCAACTTTGAGGACTCAGTTACTCAGCTGGTGAGAGAGCACACGTGCAAAAAGGGACACACAACAGCAGGATACGGTGTGATTAGCTGTCACCATCCTGAGAAAGAATATAATAAGCTAGAGCTCCAGAAGCCCTCCTGTGCCTTTTCTAGTCACTATCTCCTATCCTTAAAGAAGATCAAAAGACTAAATAAAGCCTTCAATATGGATTTAATCTTAATATCAAGAAGATAAAATTCCTCACCACTGTACTGTTAAGCAACATCATAGTAGAAGGAGAAAAAGCTGAAATTGCCAACAATTTTCTCTTACTTGGATCCATAGTCAACACTTTTGGTACCAGCAGTCAAGAGATCAGGAGACATATGCGTTTGGCAAGTTCACTATCAGGGACCTCTCCAAAGTCTGGAGGAGCAATGATGTTAGTTTGAAACCTAAAGTGTGCCTGATTCAGGCCATGATCTTGTCAATCACTTGTTATATGCATGAGAACTGGACAATGAATAAGGATGACAAAAGAATTGATGCCTTTGAATTGTGTTGGAGAAGAGTACAGAGTATCCCATGGACTGCGAAGAGAACAATGAGATGTCTTGGAAAAAGTGCAGCCAGAGTGCTCCTTGGAGGCAAAGAGGACCACGCTTCATCATGTTGCCAGGAGAGGATATTCCTTGGAAAGTACATCATGCTTGGAAAGGTGGAGAGTTGGCAAGAAAGAGGAAAAACTTCAATGACATGAATTGACACAGTAACTGCAACAATGGGCTCAAAAGTGTTGGAGATGATGAGTACGACACAGGACAGGACAGAGTTCAGATATGTTGTTCCTAGTGTTGCTGTGAGTTGCACTTGACTCAATGACACCTAAAAACAATAATAAATTAGTATAACCTACTGGTACATAATTAAATCCTACTCATGAGGTTTTTTTACAAGGTTGAAGGATAAATAAAGTCCATAGTCTTGGAGATTCTACTACAGCAGTAAACTTGGCCTTTTTACAGTTTTAAGTTTAATCCACATTTCTCCTTATTTTACTAAGGATTTCTACTGTGATTCTTTATAGATAAGGCATTATTTAAGTTTATGGGTGATTATCTTTACAGAAGCATTTCATGCAGGGAAGGAAAATCCTTACCTAGACTCTCTGTTTCAGTAAGAACTAAATGTTGCTCTTCCCCTGCTGAAAACAATCCAGTGTAGTAGAAATGTCCCCAGGTTGCTGGCTTGTTACTCCAAGGAATGGTTTCATACTGGGAACTCGATGTTGATCTTGCTGCTGGTACATTGAACACTCAACAATGGCTGTAGCCTCGTTAACCTTGGTGAGTACATATCCATGTTGCTGAGCCTAATGCTGAGCATTGGGCAATAAAAAGACTGATTTCCACAGATGGTTTCATCCATGTGTCAAAATACTCTGCTAAGAGCACCCTTTGGTGAACATTTATATGAGACACAGATGTCTTCACTTTGGACCATTCAAAGAGGTCTGTTCTCAGATCTCTTTCTCATACCACTTTGTCACCAATTTTCCAGTCATGCTCTTTCCACATCCCTATCAGTCAAATCATTGGCCATACCTCACAAATCAGCTTACAACCACATATATAGCATTTTTTTTAAAATTTAAATTGGTTTGCTTAGTTTGTGTACATTGTGTTTCACACTATTTTTCATTCACATTGTGATTCATACCATTTTTCATTCACATTGTGTTTCATACAATCACACTCATCTATCATGTTTGATTCAATTAATCACCATTGGACTATGCCCATCATTACACTGTCTTTTCAGGTCCCTGCTGAGCATTATGCAGAGTGAACTAACTCATTCTCTTAAGGAGAAATACTATATAAGACTTTTAGTGTAAAAATAGGAGGATAACTAGTAAAACCATGTGTGGGGACCAAACAGGGAATGAGTAGAAGCTGAGGGGTGAGGATGGGTTGTGGCAAAATCACAGGTTTGCACAATTTTGTAGTTGGAAGGAGGGGATAAAGGAAGTGGGAAAGATCAAGCAGGAACTTGAAAAGACGTATCTAGCCTTTTATTTGTCTAAGAAAAGTATACCACTGGATGCACTGCTCAAAACTCTGCCCAGTGAGAGGATTTCCCTTTATCACTGTTCTTTAGTATGATCCTATATAGGGGCTACAGCATTGCTGCTGCCAGGTTCCTGCATATTGTGTAGAACCATCTATAAACCAAGTACAAAGTTCTCTTCTCTCAGTGATCTGATTTACAACTGGGAGATAGAAGGCAAAGTGACAAGAATGGATGTTTAGGCCACTTCCTTACATAACTTGTGTCTTCAGAGTCCTGCATGAGTTCAAGACCACAAATTCCATCTTGATTTAATAATGGAGTAATTCTATACATACCCAAATTTATGACCTTTTTGATTTTGTGGATCAGACAACACTTGATTCATAATGGGCAGCTTGGGACACATGGTGACTTACTGAGCCAGTTAAGCATTTAGTCTCTACTAAGTCCCAGTAGCAAGTAAAAACTTGCTTCTCAAAAAGAAAATCATTATCTGCAGAGAATGACAGGGTTTTGCTAAAAAATCACAAGGGGTTGCACTAATAGAGGCCTACCAAAGACTCCAAGCAGCATTTTTATCTGCTATTGACCCTTTAAGAACTATTGAATTAGCTGGATCATGTGTCCAAGTGGCAGAGGGACTTGCACAGCAGCCTGAACCTATTGTTGAATCCTCTCTTCCAGGCCCCACTCAAAACTAGAAGCTTTTGCAATCATGTGATGCTGTGAGTCTGTTGCTCAAAATGGCTTTTCTAGGCCATTTACCTTTGACTTTGTCACATGGATGGGCAGGAACATGAAAATAGGATGTGTTGGTCTCTATACAAGGAGACTGGATAGTCTCATCATTAAACTGAGCCAAGCCAGCAGCCAAAAAAGGGGAATCTCAAAACCTAGGAGGAAGAGAAAGTAGCATGAGTCTTTTAAGGCCAGGGATTCCTGAGGTATCCAGACCAGGATCTGCTGTAAAGCAACAGAAGTCTTAGCAGACATGAGATTGAGCTGATTTGGGACTGCTGCCTCACAGAACCAGAATCAGAGGCCTTCACCCAAGCTTACTGGAGGACTGTGGGAAGACTACATAACTGGCAAGACTAAGGAAACTTTGTAACACTGACCTAAACCATGAGGCTGAAGGTCAGACAGCCTGTGACCTTGTTTGAGAAGCTGTCTGGACTCAGGGCTAGTATCTGCTGCCAAGCTGAATTATAACTTGTTGACTTCCCTAATAAACCTCACAACTGAGAAAAAAAAGTTGGATATTCAGTACCTCAAATCTATTATTGAGAAGGTTTTTAAATTCAAATGAGATAGACTTAAAGTCCTACTTTGGTTCTTATGGACTTGCTTTTCTTTAGCTTAATTTGAATTTGCACATGAGTAATTGATTGTCTATTCCACCAGCAACACCTGGCAAGGTTTTGACTGCTAACACTGAGCTTCTACAGTGCTTTTTTCAACAGATATAGTAAATTCTATACCTGGGTAGTCCATCAAATGAGGTCCATGTGCATAGTCACTCTGTGGTTTTTCCAAGAAGGTATGTGCAATGGATAAATCATTATATGTAAAAAATTTCAATTATTCCATTTCCAGACTAATTTCTGTAATCTACTTGTGATCTCCAACTATGAGTCACTTTTCTTTGTGTTCAATTTTTTATTTCAGTTACCAATTATTAATGCATCTTGATTGCTTGTTAGGTCTATTTCATACTGCAAATTTGGTAGAAATAATCAATTGCCTCCTGTTTGGCTTTAGTAGTTGGTACATTCCTTTGAAAAATACTTACTTGTATTAACAGTCCCTTCTTCTATGCATATAGTAAATATCCTATCACTCACAGCATTATACTCGGGACAGAAGTAAACGAAAAGTAAAACAAAAGAAAGAAATAAAAAAGTAAAAGAATTGAACAGAAGATTTCAAAGGGCAGTGTGAGAAGACAAAACAAAGTACTATAAGTAAATATGCAAAGAGCTGGAGTTAGAAAATAAAACAGGACTAAAAGTATTATATTTTAGGGCATTATTTTTATCGTAGGAGTATGCAATGAGGGTTGCAGAGTGGATTATATTTGGGGGTAGGGGGTGG
>NW_006399861.1:2408604-2410351 GCF_000299155.1 Elephantulus edwardii | reverse complement strand
CCCAGTCACTGAATCAATCCACCTCATAGAGGGCCTTCCTCTCCTGCGCCGTCCCTCCACCCTCCCAAGCATGATGTCCCTCTCTAAAGACCGGTCTCTCCAAAAGACAAAAATTGGCTACAGGGCCACTCCAGGGACTAAACAGGACAGTAGAGTTTGGGACAAAAAGCTACAAGCAGGAGAAAGACTGCCAAGCTGAACTGCTATAAATAAAGAAACATTTGAAACCTCACTGGACAGAAATTGATTGGAGCACATAAACTTGCACAACTGTGCAACTCCACAGACAAAGAAAGGCAATAAAGTTTGGGAGAGTGGAATCCAATAAGGTGAAACTCCTTTAGGGCTGAATTGCAAACCAGAAAGAACCTGAAGGACTTTAAGAAAGTAAAATTTTCCCAGAAAGGACTTCCAGTAGAGTGAGTGGCCCATACCACAGTTTGAACATTTTAAGTTGGAAATTAGTCAAGAAGATCATAAAGATAAAAACTATCAACAACTTAGACAGACACAATAAAATGGCCTAACACCAAGAAAAATGTCACATAATGTCAAGAAGCAGCAGGCTTTGTAGTGTTTGAAGAAACCTTCAAACACGGAAAAAAACAAATTAAGCCTTTACCAGAAAGAGCAAAGTATATTGCAGACCTAATTAATACCCTAGAGTCAAGAAGGCAGAAAATATATATATACACACAGTATATATACAAGATAGGTAGATGATATAGATATATAAACATAGACATAGATATAGATATAGATATAGATTAGATATAGATACAGATATAGATTAGATATAGATACAGATACAGGTAGATATAGATGATATAGATATAAATATAGATATGGATACATTCAAATAGCTACAGAAGGAAGTGCAAATGATGGGAAAACAATGGAAGCCATTAAGAAAGTGAATACTTCAGAGACAGGGAGCGAGAAGAAATATATTGATGAAGAGGAATTTGAACGACTATGGAAGAAATTGCAAGAGATGGAAGGGAGAATTGAAACTATAGGTAAAGAGGTACAAGAACTTAAAAAAATCATCACAAGACAAAGAAAATACTGTCAACACAGTACTAGAAACAACAGAAATGAGTGAAAATGGATCTTTATAAGACCAAAATGGCAGAAATGTCCACAATCCTGGAGGGACAATAAAAGGAAACAAAAGAGAAGAAGTGGAGAGTCAGTGAGCTGGAAGTTAAGAATCTCAATGGAAACACTGTAGAAGAAAAATCAGAGATGAGACATAAAGAAAGTGAAGAAAACATTAGAATAGTGTGAGATAACATCAAAAGGAATAACACATCTATGTTTGGAATTCCAGAATACAAAAAGGACAGAAAAATCACTAAGAAAATTGTGGAAGATATAGTAGAAGAAAACTCCCCAGGTATTATGAAGAATAGAGAAATCCACATTCAAGAAGCTCAGCAAACATCAAATAGACTACACTCAAAAAGAAAAACACCAACATAAAATAGTCAAATTTTCAAAAATTAAAGATAAGGGTAAAATACTAAAAGCAAAGTAAGAAATTCTCACCACTGGACCAATCGGTAGCATCAGGATGGATGGCAAAGAGATTGAGATTGTTCACAGCTTCAGTTTGCTCGGCTCCACAGTCAACACTCTTGGCACCTGCAGCCAGGAAATAAACGTATTGCGATGGGAAAGTCTGCTTTTAGGGACCTCTCTAAAGTACTCAAGAGCAACGGTGTCTCTCTGGAGACTAAAGTGC
>NW_006399861.1:2404441-2406364 GCF_000299155.1 Elephantulus edwardii | reverse complement strand
GGTGCTCGGCGGGTGTGCGGCCCCTCTTGTGCGGGCGGCCGGAGTCACTGGATTCCCCCACAGCCACCATCCTGGCTCCAAGAATTCTCTTCAGTACAAGACTGTACCAGTCTTGAGGAGGGCCAGTGGCCAGCATCCATCCTGGGTGAGGGAATCCATTCGTTCAGGCTGTGGAAGCGTCATGGAGCTGCAGCAGCTGTTTGGCGTGGCACGGGCTTTGGGGGGGGTGGGAGCCATGAGACTCACCCATTTCTTCTTGGGAATCCTTGAATTCCTGTTGTTGAGCTTCAATCTTCACTGAGGGCCAGTCATCAACTGTTTAAGTGTTCAATTATCAATAAGCCGAAATCTGTGGAAGGCCATAATGGCCCTGCTTTAAGTGGTTCACTACTATCACAGTTCACCACACTGTCTCTGCCGCCCTCTAAAATAAATTTTAAGGGAAATCTTTCACTTTGAGACATCAAAGGAAAGTGGATGGACCATAGTAATCAGAAACAACAACAAAAAAAAAGACACACAAAAAAATGGCAATGTTAAAATCTGTCCTTTTAATGATCATACTTCATATGAATGGACTAACTGTATCAATCCAGAGAAAAAGAATACTGGAATGCTTAAAAAACAAAGCTCATCAATACGTTGTCTACAAGAAACATATTTAAGAATTGAAGAGAATGACTCAAAATCAAAGGATGGAAAAATGTGCATAGCATGTGGGATTAAAAAAAAAGGAGTGGTAATAATAACAATAATAATCGCTAATAAAATAGATTTCAAGATGAAAACCCCCTTAAAATATAAAGAAGGGCACTATATAATGATCAGATGTACAGTTGTTGTTTTTGTTATGTGCCGTCAAGTTGCCTGCAACTCATAGCTACCCTATGCACAACAGCCCTAAACCCTTCTCTGTCCTGTACCACGCTCACTGTCTCTGATACACTTATCTGCATTACCCCAGTCACTGAATCAATTCACCTCATAGAGAGTCTTCCCCTCCTGCGCTGTCCCTCCACCCTCTCAAGCATGATGTCCCTCTCCAAGGACTGTCCCTCCTTGCAACATGTCCAAAATATGTCAGACGAAGCCTCAGAATCCTTGCCTCCAAGGAGCTGGTTTAACCCTCTCCGGGATGAACTTGTTTGTTTACTTAGCAGTCCATGGTACATTCAATATTCTTTGCCAATACCACAGCTCTAAGGCATCAATTCTCATTCTATCTTCCCTTGTCATTGTCCAACTCTATGACACATAACAAGTGATTGCAAAAACCATGGCCTATATCAGGCGCACGTTAGTCTCCAGAGTGACACCATTGCTCTTCAGCACTTTGGAGAGGCCCCTAACAGCAAACTTTCCCATTGCAATACATCTTTTAATTTCCTGGTTGCTGGTGTCAAGAGTGTTAACTGTGGAACCAAGCAAACTAAAGCTGTGAACAATCTCAATCTCTTCACCATCCACCCTGATGCTGCCAATTGGTCCTGTAGTGAGATTCTTTGTCTTCTTGATATTGAGCCTCAATCCATATTGAAGGCTGCAGTCCTTGACCTTCTGCAGCAAGCGCTTCAGGCCCTCTTCAGTTTCAAAAAGCAGGGTTGTGTCATCTGCATAACGCAGACTGTTGATAGATCTTCCACCATTCCTGATACCGCATTTCTCCTCATAGAGCCTAGCCTCTCGGATAATCTGTTCTGCACACAGGTTGAAAAGGTATGGAGACAGGACACATCCCTGGTGTACACCCTTCCCAAATTTGAACCATGCAGTGTTCCCTTACTCTGTTCTGACAACTGCCTCCTGGTCCAAGTATAGGTTTCGCATTAGCATGATCAAGTGTTCTGGGATTCCCATTCTTCTCAGAGTCAGCCACAGTTTGTTATGATCCACACAGTCAAACGCCTTTGCATAATCAAGGAA
>NW_006399861.1:2395008-2403791 GCF_000299155.1 Elephantulus edwardii | reverse complement strand
TCCATGCTGCCTTTTGAAATCTTCTGTTCAGCTCTTTAGTATCTTGAATTCTTCCTTGTGCTTTGGCTTCTCTATGCTCCAGTGCAATCTTCAGAGTCTCTTCTGACATCCGTTTTGGTCTTCTCTTCCTCTTCTGTCTTTGTAATGACCGTTTGCACTCTTCCTGGAGGATACCCTTGATATCCTCTCACAACTCCTCAGGTCTTTGCTCATTAGTGTTCAAGGCCTCAAACCTGTTCCTGAGATGTTTCTGAAATTCAGGTGGGATAGACTCAAAGTCATATTTTGATTGCCTTGGATTTGGTTCAGTTTTCCTCAACTTCAGCTCTAACTTACATATGAGTAGTTGGTGGTCTGTTCCACAGTCAGCTCCTGGACTAGTTTTCACAGCTGATCTTGAGCTTCTCTAGAGGTTCTTTCCACAGATGTAATCAATCTGATTCCTATGAATGGGCACTAGAAGAAATAGAAAGTGAAATAAAAAGTTTCTTGAAACAAATGACATGAAAACACCACTTACCAAAACCACTGGTAAATAGCAAAAGCAGTAATAAAAGTCCAATGCATAGCAATAAGCAAACATATTAGAAGGCAGGAAAAAAAAATAATCATTGACTCTCTAACCAAACATCTCCAAAAAATTGAAAGAGAACAGCAAGAACACCCAACACCCTCTACAAAAACGGAAACCATAAAAATTAGAACAAAAATAAATGAAATAGAAAACCAAAGAACCATTGAAAACATCAACAAAGCAAGGAGTTGATTCTTTGAAAAGGTCAGTGAAATTGACAAACCATTAGCAAAACTAACAAAAGAAGGAAAAGAAACAAATAATTTGATAAGAGATAAAATGGGCAACATCACAACAGAACCAACTAAAATAAAAAGGCTAATCTTGGAATATTATGAAACATTATACTTAAACAAATATGAAAACCTAGAGGAAATGGGCAAATACTTAGAAATTCACAACCTACCTAAACTGACATCAACCGAAACGGAATACCTGAACAGATCCATTACAAAAGAAGAAATTGAAAAGGTAATAGAACAACTTTCAGCCAAAAAAAGTCCTGGACCAGATGGTTTTACAAGTGAATTTTATCAAAAATTCACAGAAGAACTGTTACCACTACTACATAAACTATGTCTGAAAATAGAAAAAGATGGAATTCTCCCTGACTCATTCTATGAAGCAAACATATCCATGATTCCAATGCCAGGTAAAGATACGACCAAACTAGAAAACTATAGGGCTCATGAACACAGATGCAAAAATCCTTAATAAAATCCTGGCCAAATAGAATCCAATGATAAATAAAAATAGATAGATAGATAGATAGATAGATAGATAGATAGATTAATTACCATGACCAATTTGGATTCATAACAGGAATGCAAGGATGGTTCAACATAAGAAAATCAATGTAATTCATCACATTAACAAAGCAAAGAACAAGAACCTCATGATCCTATTAATTGATGCAAAAATGGCCTTGTCAAAATACAACACCCTTTCCTTATTAAAACACTCAACAAAATAGGATTAGAGGGGAATTTCTTCAAATAGTAAATAGTATATATGCAGACTCAAGAGCCAAAATTGTTCTCAATGGAGACAGATCAAAGGCTTTCTCCTTAAGAACAGGAACTAGGCAAGGATGTGCACTATCACCTCTCCTATTCAATATTGTATTGGAAGTCTTAGTGATAGCGATAAGGCAAGAGAAAGAAATAAGAGTTATCCAAATTGACGAAGAGGAGGTAAAATTATTTCTCTATGCAGATGATATTAGAAAACCCAATGACTTTGGGGTAGGGCTTGCATAACAATGAGGGAATTTTTCTTTTCAAGGAGAAGAGTGTTTTGTGGGGTAGGGATTGGGCAGAGAGAAAAGTGCAAAAATGAATGACTGGAAAATCCCAAGTCTCTGTAAACTTTCATTAAAATTAATAAAAAAATTAAAAAATGAAAAATTGTCACGTTAAAGTCAATATATGCTTGGAGTTAGAGACATTTGTAAAGACCACTACATCAACCCACACTTAGAGGACAAAAGATTGAACAATTTATCCAGAGTCTCATATAGTCCATGGTATATTCAATACTCAACTCAAAGGTATTAATTCTCCTATCCTCCAGGATTCTCCTTGAAGGCAAGGATTCTGAAGCTTCATCTGACATACTTTGTACATGTTGCAAGGAGGGATCAGTCCTTGGAGAAGGATGTCATGCTTAGGAGAGTGTAGAGACAGCGCAGGAGAGGAAGATCCTCTATAAGGTGGATTGATTCAGTGACTGGGGCAATGCAGATAGGTGTGTCAGAGACAGTGAGATTGGCACAGGACAGAGCAGGGTTTAGGGCTGTTGTACATTTGGTCACTATGAATTGCAGGCAGCTCGATGGTACATAACAACAACAACTCATATAGTCAAAATAATAAAACAGGTCTTTCTTCCTTTACAAGAGCTGACCATATATGTTCCTTCTAAACTCAGTTTTAGGCACATGAGTGAATAATACATAACAGCTGCAAAAAGTAATCTTCATAATGAGATGAGAATGGTATACTAGGCTGTACTATTTCCATCTAATAACATTCACTGAATGAAAGAAACACAATTAAGAATGATCAGAGCCATTCCTTTGATTATACTACTGAAATTTTAATGAAAAATTTAGGAATAGATTACAAATCCATAAGTAAGCACAGATTGATATTTTCTGAAAGTTGCATATTGCTAAGTGATTACCAAGGGACTAATTTTCAGGGATTAAACAGCCAGAATAAATATGTAAATAAAGGAAATAAAATCATTCATATTCTTAAAAGCAAAAGCTAAGACATGAAGCAAACAATATTGTGCTCTTAGTCTAAGAACAAGCACATGGATTCTTATTTTAGAATTTTTATTTTTATTCTCAACTTGCCATTTCAAACCACTCAGAGGAACCATCAAAACAGAGTTACAACCTTCCCCACCAGCATTGAGTTTGTGCAATCTAAGGAACTGCATGGCTGCCCCAGTTTCCTATCTGTCCTTTTACTTCCGTTCTAACACCCTGCCAAGATCTTACCTGTTGCTACTTATTCCTGGGCCACTAGAGACTACGTTGCTCCTTCAGCTTCTATGCCTACAGGCATCAGATCAAATGTCTGTGGGATGCTGATAGGCTCCATTGACTTTAAAATCCCCAGGTATTTAAGACACAGTATCTTGGGGCTACTTTCCTCAAGAGGTCAACTTTAAGATAGTTAGTGAACTCTGGTTAGCTCTGGTAAGCAGTAGTAAGAAACTGTGCTGCAAACCCTAAGGCAACAGTTCAAATACAGCAGCTGCTCCATGGAAAAAGGATGGATAATCTCTTCCTGTGCAATTAATTACCTCTGAAAACCTGCCAGAGAGTCAGCTATGGTTCATTTCTGACTCAACAGTACTCAACAACCCAACAACAACAGCTACGACAATATCTTGGGAGGACTTTCATTAAGATGGTTTTTTCTAGCTTCAGTGCACCTGTTTTCTTTCCCTACCACATAACTGCACTCGTTACTCACTGCTTACTTGCACTGTAATCACTATACTACATATTTGCACCCTATTTTCTGTCAAATGTTTGAACCATTCATTTCCTCCTACTACTTAAAACTGGCTTCCCTTTACTGCACATTGGATTATTTTAACTGCCACAGAGGTGACATTTTAATCATTTACTTAGCTCTGGTTTCAAAGCAGTGAAAATTTATTATACATTTACACCCACACTTTCCTGAGGATGGCTCAGTCCTGCATGACATAAATTAATTCTCTCCTATTATAGTCTTTTAATTCGTGTCAGCAAGAACAGCAGGAAGGAAAATGAAGAGAACGGGGAAACATCCAAAGGAGATTTATTAATTTATTCACATCATGTTTTCTTCCTTCAGAGAGGGGAGGGAAAGATACATGGTCTCCTTTCATCCATTAACTTTAAGATGTTTTCTTCCTTTCATTGTGTTTTCATTTAGGTCTGATGCAGTGTGCTGGGCTCTATTTTTTTTAATACCAGATAATAAGTCTTCTTTGTGACTAAAACTGTAGGAAACCTATGGAGCTGTTTTTCCTCAAATGACATATATATATATGAGGGATTATTTTAAAAGAAAAGAGATACACTTGAGTAAACAAACTTACAAACTCAAGTGGAAGATTTACGTTTCAATACAGAAAAATCATCAGAAGATGCTTCATGGCTTGCTGAGGCAATATTCCCTACTACCGTGCCTTTTTCTTCAAGGATAAATAATGCTGTTTCAGACAAAGATTAGCAAATGAGTGCATAGTATTGAGAGGCAAAAAGTTAGTTAGGAACTTTGTCTCAGTACCAACCATCAGCTCTTTATTTGAAAGAAGCTGTGTAACAAGCTAAAGGCAACATTTTTTGAAAGCCAGTATGGCAGCTTGGGCTCAAAGCAGAAGATGAACCTGAACCTTGATGAGGTTATTCTATATTTCTGCTTCTGTACATAGTATTTGTAGTTGTTTTTGTTCATTTATACCAAAGAATTGGTTTTGACTCACATAATGTTCATGTAGTTAGGTGTCATCGAGTTAACTACATTTCATAGTGACTTTATGAACAATAGATCTGTACCTTGTCGTATCTTATCCCATCCTCATCATATTTATACTTGAGCCCATGAATAGTCACTGTGTCAATCCATCTCCTTCAGGTTCTTCCTCTCTTTGCCTTTTTCCAAGGACTGGACCCTCATAACAACATGTCCAAAATACATGTGAAGAAGCTTCACCACCCTTGCCTGTAAAGAGCAGCCTAGTTCCCTTTCTCCAAGGCATGTTTGATTTTTGACAGTCATGGCATAGTCAGTACTCTTCTCCAATATCATCACTTTTCCTTCTGTCATCCTTAGTCATTTTCCAACTTTAGGATGCATAATGAGTATTTGAAAATATCATGACTTGAATCAGATCCACCTTAGTCTTCTTTATTTATGTAAATTTATTATTAACTTCAGTAAAAATTTACAGAGACTTTGGATTTCCATTCATTGTTGAACTTTTCTCCCCTCCCAACCCTTCCCCCAGTACTCTATCCCCTTGGAAAAGTAACAGAAAAATATTTTCATTGTTTTACAAACCCTCCCCAGGCCCTCCCCAGGTCCACTCCATCATGTAGCCTTTGCTCTAGATTCCTGTCATGACAAAAATACCTAATCACATACCTCTTTTAGAAAGTTTTATCCCTCACCTGTTTCAATGCAGTATAAATTATTGAACCCATCTTTCTCGGTCTCTCCCCGACCCCAAGGTCAGTCCTGTTTTACAACAGTGGTGCTGTGCAGTATTTGTCCTTCTGTGACTGAGATACTTCACTCAGCATAATGTCCTCCAGAGTCACCCATTTTGAATAATATTGCGTGAGTTCCTTGTTTTTCAATGCAGCATAGTATTCCATCGTGTGAGTATACCCCAGCTTCTCTATCCATTCATTTGTTGATGGGCACTTAGGTTGTTTCCAACTCCTTGCTATTGTGAAAAAAGCTGCAATAAACATGGGTGTGCATATATCTGCTTGAATGTCAGTTATGGTATCTTTGGGGTATATTCCCAGTAGTGGAATTGCTGGGCCAAATGGCATCTTTATTTGTAACTTTTCGAGAAAGTGCCTTCCACAGTGGTTGCACCCACCTTAGTCTTTAAACAGACATAATTGCTACTTAACACTTTAATAGACAGGTTCTTTATTTAGTGCAGTATGCCTTTGGATTTCTTGACTGCTCATGCCAAGGATATTGATTATGGATTCAAGCAAGATTAACAATTTCAATCTTCTCTCCATCTATCATAATGTTGTCTTCTGGCCCAGTCGTGAAGATTTTTGTCTTTTTAAAAAATTATCAACTGAATAAAAGAATGACTTTATCTATAGCAAATAGCAAGAGTAAGAGTAGCTCTGCTCTTTCTGTTATTAAGATAAATAACACAGTCAAAGTCTTTGAATTTTTTGTTTGTTTTAATTTTTTTAATTCATGTACATTGTATTTCACACTTTCTTATGTTTAATACAACAATTCCTATACAATGTGTTTTATAAAATTAATCACCAGCGAATTGTGCCCACTATTACACCATCTTTTCTGGTCCCTGTTAGATCTTTCCTGTTTACCTCATCTACTTCCTCCACCCATCAAATGGTGCAACTCTATGATTCCCCTGTACCCATTCCCCTTCACTCTTTGGACTCCCATACATGTTTTACTAGTTATCCTTCTATTTTTACAATAATAGTCTTATGCAGTATCTGTCCTAATGAGACTGAGTTAGTTCACTCCACATAATACTCTCCACTCTCTCCCAAGTTATCTATTATTTTTCGAAAGTATTGCTTCTGAGTGCTGCATAGTGTTTCATTGTAAATATACTACAATTTCTTAATCCATTCAATTGTAGTTGGACATTTGGCTGTTTTCATATTCTTCTGAAAGTGAATAATGCTGCTATAAACCTTGGTTTACAGATCTCCATTTGTATCTCAGTTCTCATTCCCTTGGGGTGTGTTGCTAGAAGTGGAATAGCTGGGTCATATAGAGTTTCTATGTTCAGCTTTTTGAGGACACACCAACCTGTTTTCCAAAGTGCTTGTACCATTTTACAATTCCACCAACAGTGTATAAGAGTTCCTATATTTTTGTGTCCTCTCCAACACTTACTGCTTGCTGTCTTGTTAAACTTTACTATTGCTACTATAATGAGAGACTATCTCATTGTGGTTTTGATTTGTATTTATCTTGTTGCCAATGATTTTGAGCATTTCTTCAAATGTCTGTTGACGGTCCAAATGTCTTTCTTTGTGAAACGTCATTCCATTACTTCTATCCTTTTAGTAGTTGTGTTATCAAACCTGTAGGATTCTATGAACTTTTGTTATGAGATCTTCATCTAAGATAGTATTGTTGAACTAATTTCCCAGTTGGTTGAGTTCTTGTCACCCTATTGGAAAATGTTTATTATGCACATAAGGACTTAATCTTTAGAAGGCCACATTCATCAATGTTATCCTCTCCAGATTGTGTATTTCTCACTATATTTGTCAGTGAGACGTATTTACCACAGGCTAGGCCTTCTAAGCTTGATCCCACTTTGTCTCTTATGATCCTATGGTTTTAGGCTTTACCTGAAGATCTCTAATTCACCTTGAGTTGAGTTTTGTGTATGGTGAGAGATGTGTGTGGATCCTGTTTCAACTTTCTGCAGGTAGCAAACCAGTTTTTCCAACATCATTTGTTGAAGAGGTTCTTATTTTCCCATTTGGTAGGTTTTGTTTCCTTGTTGACTATCGGTAGGCAGGTCCATTTATGGGTTCTCAATTTTTGTTCCATTGGTCTATGTGCCTGTCATTGTATCAGTACCATGCTGATTTGGATATCACAGCTATTTAGCAGGTTTTGAGATCAGGAAGTATAAGCCTCTCGTTTCATTTTTGTTTTACACAAGAGTTTTTATTATTTGGGGGTCTCTTTCCTCTCTAAATAAACTTGACAGTCGCCTTTTCAATCTACTTGAAAACTGAATTGGATATCTGTACTGGGATTGTGTTAAATATGTAGATTGCTTTTGGTAAGATTATCATTTTCACTATATTGAGTCTTCCTATCTTTGAAGGGGGAACATTTTCCCATTTATTTAGGTCTTTTATTTTGTCTATCCCACCTGAATTTCAGAACCATCTCAGAAACAGGTTTGAGGCCTTGAACATGAATGAGTGAAGAACAGATGAGTTGTGGGAGGATATTAAGGATATCAACCAAGAAGAGTGCAAACGTTCATTACAAAGACAGTAGAGGACGAAAAGATGAAAATGGATGTCAGAAGAAAGTCTGAATATTGCACTGGAGTGCAGAGAAGCCAAAGCAGAAGGAAGAATTCAAGATACTAAAGATCTCAACAGAAGATTTCAAAAGGCAGCACGGAATGACAAAATAAAATAGTACAATGAAATGTGCAAGGAGCTGGAGTCAAAAAATCAAAAGGGTTGAACTCGCTCAGCATTTCGTAAGCTCAAGGAACTGAAGAACCAATTCAAACCTCAAGTTGCTATAATCAAGGATGCTTTAGGCAGAATATTAAATGATCCAGGAAGTATTAAGAGAAGATGGAAAGAATATACTGAGTCACTGTATTGAAAGGAATTGGTAGACACAGAAGAACTTAATGAAACAATATATGAGCAAGAGCCAATGGTGATGAAGGAAGAAGTTCAAGCTGCTTTGAAGGAAATAGCAAAAAATAAGGCCCCAGGAATAGATGGTATACCAGTTGACATATTTCAGCTAATAAATGCTGCCCTGGACATGCTCACCAAGTTGTATCAAGAAATCTGGAGAACAACGACTTGGCCAACTGACTGAAGAGATCTATGTTTGTTCTTATCCCAAACAAAGGTGACCAAACAGAGTGTGGAAACTATGGAACAATATAATTGATTTCACATGCAAGCAAGATTCTACTGAAGATTATCCAAGGATGACTGGAACAGCACATCGGCAGAGAACTGCCAAAGGTCCAGGCTGGGTTTAGAAGGGTTCGTGGTACTAAGGATATTGTAGCTGATGTTAGATGGATCTTGGCTGAAAGCAGGGAATACCAGAGGAATGTCTATCTGTGCTTCATTGACTGTGCAAAGGCATTTGACTGTGTGGATCATAACAAACTGTGGCTGACTCTGAGAAGAATGTGAATACCAGAACACTTGATCATGCTAATGAGAAACCTATAC
>NW_006399861.1:2378335-2394318 GCF_000299155.1 Elephantulus edwardii | reverse complement strand
ACTGCTAGGAAAACAAACAGATTCATCCTGGAAAGGGTTAAACCAGGTGGCTTCTTGGAGGCAAGGATTCTGAGGCTCCGTCTAACATACTTTGGACATGTTGTAAGAAGAGACCAGTCCTTGGAGAAAGATATCATGCTGGGGAGGGTCGAGGGAAGGCGTGGGAGGGGAAGGCCCTCTACGAGGTGGATTGATTCAGTGACTGGAGTTATCGGGATGGGAGTGTCAGAGACAATGCGATGGGCACAAGACAGTGCAGAGTTTAGGGCTGTTGTACATAGGGTCACTATGAGTTGCAAGTGACTCGACGGCACATAGCAAAAACAACAAGTACCCATTCTTGTTCAAGTAAGGTGTTGTTCATCTTCCAGATGTACAGTTTTTTCTCCTTTATCATCTTGTTATTAATTTCTAATTTTGTAGCATTATGGTCTGAGAAATTGCTTCATATTATTTCTATGTTTTTGAATTTATTGATGTTTGCCTTGTGACCTAAAATATCATCTATTCTGGAGAATGTTCCATGAACATTGGAGAAGAAGGTATACTGTGATTTTTTGGGGGAGCATTCACCTATAAATATCTATGAGGCTGAGTTGGCTTATTGTGTAGTTTAATTCTTGAGCATCTTTGTTGAGTTTTTTTTCTGGTAGCTCTACCTTTTCTTTAGAGAGGTGTATTGAAGTCTCCAACTGCTATAGTGGTGTTGTCTATTTCCTTTTTCAGTTTTGTTAATGTTTGTTTAATATATTTTGCAAGTCTTTCATTTGGTGCATAGATATTTATTATTGCTATGTCCTCTTGTTCTATTGACCCTTTAAGCATTAGGTAGTGACCTTCCTTGTCCTTTATGATGGCTTTTGCTTTGAAATTTATTTTATCAGATTAATATCTCTACTCCTGCTTTTATCTGGTGGCCATTTGCTTGGTCTATTTTCCCCATCCTTTTATTTTTAGCCTGTCTTTATCTTCATTTTTCAGGTGTGTGTCTTGTAGACAGCATATTGATGAATTTTGTTTTTTCATCCAATCTGCTACTCTGCTTCTCTTCAATGGTGCATTCAAACCTTTCACATTCGGTGTGATTATTGAATTCAAACTATTGAATTCTTTTTGGTGTTGCTAGTTACTTTGGTCCATGCTGCCTTCTGTGGTACCTCTGCAAGAAGGACATCTCTCAGTTTTTCCTGCAATGCTGGTCTTATTTTTACAAACTCTCTTAGAACCTGTTTTTCTGGGAATATATTGATATCTCCTTCATATTTGATATAGAATTTTGCTGGGTACAGTGTTCTTGGTTGACAGTTACGTTCTTTGAGTGTTTGATATATGTGCTTCCACTCTCTTCTTGAATGCATGGTTTCTGCTGAGGAATCGGCACTTAACCTTATCTGCCCTCTTTTGTAGGTTACTCTTTGTTTCTCCCTCTCTGCTTTCAGGATTCTTATATTTGGTCCTGGCAAATTTAACAATGATAAGTCTTGGTGTTTTCTCTTGGGATCTATTCTATATGGTGTTTGCTCGGTTTCTTGGATATATAGCCTCTCATTTTTCATTATGCCTGGGAAATTTTCCTCTAGTATTTCTTCCACAACTTTTTCGATGTCTTTATTTGCTTCCTCCTGTTCTGTGATTCCAATGATGCACATGTTATTTCTCTTGATGATGTCCCACATTACTTTTTTATTTTCTTCTGTTTCCTTCCTTTTTGATTCTGCTTTTTGCCCTAGAAGAATAGTGGTGACAATTCTATCTTCAATTTCACTGTACCGTCTCTTCAATTCTGTTCATGTGACCCTCCTTCATGTTGGCAGTATCTGAAACATTGGACCTCATATTTTGGATCATGGTTTCGGTTTCTTGTTTATCCAGTGCCACTAATGCCTCATTTGTTTTTTCTGCATTGTTTTGGATTTATTTTTCTCCTCATGTTTTTTGCCCTGTAGTTCTATGAGTTTGTCTTTCATCCATTGAAAATATTCAATCATTGTTCCTTTAAATTCTGTGTGAGACAGTTCCATCAGGCTTTCTTCAGGAAATCCATTGTTACTGTGTCACCCTTTGGTGGTAACATCTTGCTTTGAGCTTGTGTAGTGTGTGAGATAGCTTGCTTTCTTTGAGAGAGTGATATATTCTTGATTTGAAGACAATTTCTCTGAACTTTTAACTCAAGGGAAAGGTCAGTTCAGAGCCTGTGAGAGCAGCCTCTTGTAGGTAAATCTGAGGCAAGTTGATTGACTGCACGTGTAGGCACAGATGTAGAGCCAAATGGGTGGTGCAGCCGTGGGGGGGGGTTGGGGCAATCAGCAGGGCGGGTCAACTGCTTGTGGCACCTCACACAGACCTTAGCTGTCCAGGTGTGCTCATCATTGAGGTCCCTGCTCAAATTCCAGCTGTCTGTCTCCCACCCAGTGGTTCTCACTCAGTGGCCCCTACTCAGTGGCACTATCCAGTGCCCTTGCCCAGCGACCCCTGCTCAAGGAGCATTCTGGGTCCAGCGGGACCAGACAAGACTCAGTTAAATTCCCATAAAGCAGTGCAGCTTCGTGTTCCTATAGTTCCAAAACTAACTGTTCCAACAAAAGTTCTGATTCAAATTCTTACTGTCCACATTGCACAACAGATTCACTGGGTCTTAGTGGGGCTTAAGAAAATTCAGCCAATTTCCCCACTAAGCTTTCTCCTTTCAAATGGGTCCCCTAGAAGCTCAGCTAGTGGCTTCTGGCTTTTGCCGGGTCCCTGCAACCGTGGCTTTGCGTTCCTATAGTTCTGAGAATAAATGTTCCAAAAAAAGTTATGATTCAAATTCCTATTGTCCACGTTGTACAACAGACCCACTAGGTTTTAGTGGGGCTTAAAATAATTCAGCCAATTTCCCCACTAACCTTTTTCCTTTCAGGTGAGTCCCAAAGCAGTTTAGTTAGTGGGTTCCAGCTTTTGCCAGGTCCATGATGGGACTGTGGTGTGGTGTGGCTTTATGTTCCTGTTGCTCCTAAACTAATTGTTCCAACAAAAGTTCTGATTCAAATTCCTACTGTTCATGTCGCGCTGTGATGGTCAGTCTCTGTGCACCATGAAGGACTCTCTGGTGTCCCATCTCTATGCAGCTTGCTATTCCTCTGGATCTTTACACTGTACTCTCCACCACTGCCATCTTGGAATCCCAATTTGGCAATTCTTAAGTAATATAAGGGTCAATGTTGTTTTTGAGCACAACTCATATTGATGTTATAAACAGCATATCTGAACTTTGCTCCACCTTGCCATCCACACCTTCTCTGATATGCTTCAACCCACTGTTACAGTAACTGTGTCAATTCATCTTGCTCAGGATTTCCCTCTCTTTCATTCTGACTTTCCCAGCATGATGTCTTTTTCAAGGACTTGGTCTTTCTAACAACATGCCCAAAGTTTGTGATACCAAGTTTCACCATCCTTGCCTAGAAGGAACACCCTAGCTGCACTTCCTCCAAGAAAAAGAACTTGCTTGTTCTTTTGAAAACTTATGGGATTTTCAGTACCTGTCTCTAATATCACATGGCATGAATTCTTCTTGTCATCTTTATTCACTATCCAACTTTTAGGTGCATAGGATCAAATACACCTTAATCTTTAAATAGACATAAGTGCTCTGTGGAAAGCACATTAGAGAATGAACCATGTCTTTTGATTTTTTGACTGCTGTTATCATAGCTGTTGATGTGGATCCAAGTAAAATGAAATTGTTGACAACTTCAATCTTTCCTCTATGGCCTCCCCCCTACTCCAGGGGTGAAGTAATGAAACTTGTACATGATGTTAGAAATAAAATATGAGAATTAGTAGAAAGCTTGATTGGGCGTTGCTGAATAGTTATGCACCATCGAGTTGGAAACAAACCAAAGCTTCCCCTGAAGTGGGTTTTCAAAGACAGTAAATCACTTGGAGGAGACTGCCCATCTTTCTCCTACTGAGCAGCTGATAAATTCAAACTGTGTGCCTTTTGGTTGGTCACACAGCCCCTTGACACTAAATCACCAGAACTCTTGATTGGATAGATGGTTTATTTTTTAACTGAAGATATTTCTTTTACTGTTAGCACTATGACTTCTACAATTGTAAAATTCTTCTTCTTTTTTTTTTCCCTAGAAGATGACAAAGAAAAGTAGTTGCAAAGACTGGATGGCTCAGAGAAGGGATTCTATGTGAAAGCATGGTATCCATTTTTATCTCTAGCCTTGGTGTTCTTTCGCCCCTGGTTTTAGAAATTATTCTTTCTGTTGTCAACGTTTGGGGACTGACTTTTCCTCTTTATGAATTTAATAAAAGTAAAAGTATCCACTTTAGTCACCCGTTAGACAGGCTAGAGTAAAACTCTCATTTTGAATTGAAAACATGCTTTTTTAGAATATAGACATCTACACAAAGAATTTCTTTTGCAATAAGTAGTGCAATTCTAGTCCCTTTAAGGCAGAGGTTAAGAGCGTTCCAAATGTCCAAATTATTATATCACTCCATCATCTCTGACATTAATTATTCTTCTTCTCCTCTTCAGTGTTAGTACTTGTGTCTCTGCCTTTGAGTCTTCTTGTGATTCACCAGAAGGTTTCACAGAAATGGAAAAACTGTCGGGTGAAAAAAAAGTCACATGATTCTGGATGATTTAGGTAGCTGTACATGGTCACAGAGAGTGGGGTTTCTGGATGAAGTTAGCACAACCAAGTATACCACTCTGCTTTTTGCAGCCATTTTGTTATTCATCTATGTGTCTAGAACCGAGCATAGATGGACCATATGATCAGCTCTAGAACTTACTTTGATGAGGTCTTAAAATAAAGCCAATGACTATGTAAAGTGCAACAATTATAATCTATTTTAAGAATGAAGAAAAAAAAACTCCATTAGTTTAAAGGACTAATTGACAACTGCCTTGAGATGAGAAGAGCTACATGATGTGTAGCCACCACTGTGACCTCTGAAAGGGATCCCAACAAAAAGTTCCTGGGTGGATGGGAGGGAATGCAGAGAAAATGTCAAAATCATACAAAGTCTCCAGATTTTCTGATCTTAAAGACACTAATTGGACCACTGAGAATATGATCTTTAGTAACTCTTTATGCCTAAAACTTAAATTACCCTCATAATTTGGCTTCTAATAAAACAGTGGACAAGCCAAAATGTGATTGAAGAGTTCTTTTTTTTTAAAAAAATTCCATTAGTTTATTTACAAACTTCAAATATAAATTCAAACAAATTCTTTAAATTTCCATCCAAGCCTCTCACACATCATCAAATTGTACAACCTGATTATTAACCTCCCCCCCCAAGCCCTGCACATCCATATCCCTCTGCTTCCAACCTTTCTCATCCCTCTTGGATCTTTATACTTATTCTACAATAATGGTTTTATACAATATTTATCCTTAGTTAGAATAATCCTTTCCAGTCCCTCCCAATAAGTATTTGTAATAATAATTTACAAAATCATTCTTCCTACGTGCTGCATAGTATTGCATGTTTTGAATGTACCATGATTTCTCAATTTATTCATTTGTGGTTGGACATTTAGGCTGTTGCCATATTCTTGAGATGGTGAATAATGCTACTATTAACAGTGATATACAAATCTCAGTTTGTGCCTCACGTTCATAAGAGACAAATTGAGATCAAGCTTAGAAGCATTAGCACAAGTATAAAGAGACTGCCAAATACAATCAGAAATGGACTATCTAAAGAGGATAAAATTGATGCATGGGACCTTCTAAAGATTAAATCCCTGTGCACATAAAAACTTTTTCCAAGAGAGTGAAAAGAAAACCTACAAACTGGGAACAAACATTTGGCAATGCCATTTCAGACAAAAGTCTTGTAACAAAAGTTTACAGGATACTCTTGGGCCTCCACAAGAAAAAGACTGATAATCCAATTATAAAATGGGCAAAAGACATAGACTTTTCAGAGAGGAAGATATTCGAATGGCAAAGACACATGAAGAAATGCTCCAAATCACTGGCAATCAGAGAGATGCAAATCAAAACCACAATTAGGTACCATCTCACTCCAGTATTAGTGGCAAAGTTTAACAAAGCAGCAAGTAATAAATGAATTTTGCAGAGGATGTTGCGAGAAAGGAACTCTTATACATTGTTGGTGGGACTGTAAAATGGTACAACCATTCTGGAAAGCAGTTCGGCGCTTCCTCTGAACATAGCTGAACATAGATTTTCCACATGATCCAGCTATACCACTACTTGAATTAAGTAGTTCTTGTTGAATAATGAATTGCATGTTGGTCCAGTAACTTAAAAGATCAGCAGTTCTAACCCACCACTCACTCTGTGGGAGAAAACTGAGGCAGTCTTCTCCTGTTAAAATTTATAGCCTCAGACCCAGATTGTTGTGAGTTGGAATCAAGTAGATAGTAGTTGTTGTTGTTGTTATGTGTTGTTGAGTCTACCATGACTCATAACGATTTTATGAACTATGGCTGTGAAGACACTAAGTTTATTTTTTTACTTTCTTATAATAGTACCAGGAAGAAGCATCCTTCTTAGAAAAATCAACAAGATGATATCAAACAGCAGTATTTGCCTAGGGATAAACCGCAGGAGATGGGAAGGGATAAGAAAGAAAGACGAACAGAAACAGGAAATACAGAGAGAATGTGAGAAGAGTGTTGTTACTACGATGTGATTGTAGTCAATACCACAATACTTAAAATATTTGAACAGTTGAATGGAAAAAAATGTTCTATGAACCTTCATTCAAATCACAATAAAAAGTTTAAAAAAAAGATCAATACTGCTAAATAATGCCACCAGTGATAATATTCATTCGCCCACAAGAAAGACCAGTTAATATGGCTTTTCAAATTTACACACCAATTGCTAATGGCAAAGCCAAAGAGTGTATATTTTTATCCACCTCTTGAGTCTAAAATTGATCAGGTACATATTCAATATTTATTATTACTAGTGATTGTATGAAAGTTGGAAATAAAAGAAACGGTTCTAGAAAATATGAACTTGATGCTAAGAAGGATGCCAGTGATTACAAGATATCCTTTTGCAAGACATTGAAAAGAACATTTTATGATAAATTTGTGTAGCAAGTGGCCTTATTGCATGGAATAAGCAAGAATCAAATAGACTATATCCTTGGGAAAATAATGGAAAAGCCCAGCATTGTCAGTCAGAATAAGACCAAAGGACAACAGCAGAATAGATTTGCTCATACAAAATTTCAAGTATACAATAAAAAAAACCACCCACAAGTTATAAGAGCCAACGTATAATATTGGGTAAACGGCAATCGAATTAAAGAGCTATCTGAGGAACAAATATAAATAAACTGAATACTAATAACTGAAGATCAGACTATTTGTGGGATCACATCAAGGACATCAAACATGAAGAAAGTAAAAGCTCATTAATATAGAAGACCAAAATGGATGCTATTAAAGTCTTTGAAATTTAATTCTGAATATGCAGTCAAATTTGCTCATTGAGGTCAAATCAGAACTGACTGAAGAGTCAGCTGACTCTCCAGAGGGTTTTTTGAGGGTGTGTATCATGAGGAAGAGAATGGTCATCTTTCTCTTTTGGAGCTTCTGGTGGATTTGAACTTCCAGATAGGCACTACCTTTAATTTATCAGTGTAACTGCCTAGGTACTATGAGAACAAAACTCCCTATAGTAATTAACGCAATATAAGATAGCTAAAGTTACATAAGTACAGTAGCCAAAACAAAGTTGAAGACATCAGGAAGCAAAAATGTTAAACAGAAGATTTCAAAAGAGAAAGTACAATATTATAATTAAATGTATAAAAACCTCAAGTTAGTAAACAAAAAAGGATGAATACACTCTGTAATTATCAAACTGAAAGAAATGACAAAAAAGTCCAAGTTTCAAATTGCAATACTGAAGGGTTCTATGGGGGAAATCTTGAATATTGTAGCAAATATCTTGGAAGAAATACATACAGTAACTGTATTCAAAAGAATTGGTTGAGGTGCAGTCATTTCAAAAAGTAGCATAAAATGAGCCACTTATAGCACTGAAACAGGGAATTCAAGTTGAACTGAAGACATTGAAGAAAAAACAAACTACTGGGAATTGATGAAATATTATTTTCATTTTAAACTAATGAATGAAACCCTGGAAGCTCTCTCTTACCTGTGCCAAAAAACTTGGAGAAAAATACACTTCATGTCCAACTAACTGGAAGAAGTCCAAAGGGGTACCCATCTCAAAGAAAGATAACTCAGCAGAATGTGCAAATAACTGCCTAGAGAAACAAGTAAGGCTTTACTTTTGAAGGTAATTCAAAATAGGACTTAAGCAATATATCTACAAGAAACTGTCAGAAATTGAAGCTATATTCAGAAGAGTTTGTAGAGCAAAGTAAGTAAGTCCTCATTGATGTCAGAAAGCTTTTGGCTAAAACCAGAGAATACCAGAAAAATGTTTACCTGTGTTTAATTGACTATGCAAAGATACTCAACTATGTATTTGTGCTCATGTGGAACTCATGTATAGTCTAAGACTATCAAGAGCAAGAGGATACATTTAAAGTGAAAAAAGACATATATCAGGATGGATATTTTCACCATAAATATTCAGTCTGTACACTGAGAATTAATTCAAGAAGCTGGACTGTATAATGAGGAATGCAGTGTTAAGATTGGTGGAAAGGTCACAAACCACCTGAAATGCATAGATAACACAGCCTTTCTTTTGGAAAACAGAGAGAACTGGAAGCACTTGCTAATGAAAATTTAAAAAACACAAAACCAAAACCCACTTCCTGGATGATATTCTTGATACCCTTCCATTATGCATCTGTTCGTTGCTCATTAGTATTCAAGGCCTCAAACCTGTTCCTGTCAATATGGATTATATTTCAACATGAAGAAAAAAAAACACTTCTTCATGACCAGACCAATAAACAATATTATGATAAATGGCGAGAAGATTGCCATTGTCAAGACCTTATTGCATTGGGTAAATATTCCGTCAAAGACTAAAGTGTTAAAGAAAAGCAAACATCTCATTTTAAGAAATAAGGTGTATTTGACCCAAGTCATGGCATTTTCAATTGTTCATATGCATGGAAAAGCTGGGCAATGAATATGAAAGATTGATGAAGAATTGGTGTGTATTTTCATTACAGAGGTGTTACAGAATACCGAATAATATGTCATTCTTTTGCTAGAAGGAGGAACACATCTCTTTTAGGAGATACAAATACAGAATGCTTCCTAGAAGGAGAATGAGTGACTTTGCCTTATATATTTTGGGCATATATTCTCAGAAAAAGGATATCACATTAAAGTAGGTCAGCTAAGAAGGAAGACATGTCTCCATAAGATGGGTTGACACAATAACTGCAACAATGAGCTCAGACACAATGATTTTGAGGTTGGTACAAGATGGTACGAGATCTAGCAGTTTGTTACACTAGGGCCACTATGAGTCAGGGCCATTGTGCTCCTAAACACAAATAATTAAAAGCATCATATAATTTAAAGTTTTTCTATAAAAAAGCCTGATGCTATCCTGTACTCAGTGCTCTAGATGAAAAAGAGAACATTCTGACCTGGAAATCAGGAACACAAAAGGCAACCATTATGCAAACAAATGGAATGCTGACAATGTAATCTAGCCTCTTTTCCTATTTTCCTCTGCTTTTTTTTTTTTTCTTCATTGACTCATTTGACCATTTTTTCTTTTTAAAATTAAAAAGGCAAAGATGACTTAGAAGAATTGTAGATTCTCTATTACTGTCCTCCCTCAAAGAGGATGGACGGAAGCACAGGAAAATGCTTAAATGAGCACCGCATTCTAAGGACATTCAATTCTCTAGA
Organism: Elephantulus edwardii; assembly: GCF_000299155.1. NCBI lineage: Eukaryota > Metazoa > Chordata > Mammalia > Macroscelidea > Macroscelididae > Elephantulus > Elephantulus edwardii. The sequence continues at coordinate 2,384,471 of NW_006399861.1, read as the reverse complement.
AGAACAAAAGATTGCATGACTCACCGGGACAAAGCTGTATCTTCCTCTTAGTAGCAGATGTAGTCATAGGAAACTGTTTGAAATGAAACAATCACATAGGATAAGTTTTAAAATTCTATACAGTCATGTAAGATTTTGAACATTAATGATGTTTTTTTGCTTTTTCTTTTTACCTTGACATTTTCTATCCTTTCCAATTCGTATAATTTACAACTTAGAACATTTTCTGCTCTTTCCAATTCCTATAACTTACAACTTAGTTGCATGAAAGGATCATCAGGGACATTTTTACAAAATGCTAATACCTCTAACTTATCCCAAATGAGGACAAAGGTGAGCCCATTTCAGAATCTCTGTGGGTGGGGCACTGACACGCATGGTTTTACAACCTCTACATGTGATTCCACAAGATCACTAGAGCTGTACAGTGATATGGTCAGAAACACTCATGTTTCATAAATGAGAATCAGTTGCTTTTGGTGGGAGTTTAAATGTGAAAAATGCCATTGTTTCGTATTTGGAGCAGGGGGTATACTGAGATATTAGAGGAATATCACCTCGATTTGTGATTAGATACAAATGAAAATGGACACTCACTCAAGTCCAAATATAATCCCCAAATGTCCATGCAAGCTAAGTGAATACCATTTTTTCTATATTTATTAGTTAGTATTCTGCTTTGATGAAGAAATTTCTCATCTCCCGCATTTGTTACTGTTATCAGTATGTACCCATGGATTCTTACGCTATTCAATGAGTAACAACTCAAAATATTACTGACTTGTTAATTTTGGTGGGCAAGTTCTCTGATATTTGACAGCTGGGATTTCTCATCGTAATTGTGGTGTCATTATGTCTAGATTTGTTCTGTGTCCTTTGAAATGAACAAATTCTCTTTGTCTTTTCTTTTCCTAGTATGTTAAACAAATCCTTGTATTCTTTACTGATAAAGGAGAATTACTTAATTATGATCTACTGTTATATCTGGCTAGATAGTGTTGTTATTAGGCCGCCTTGAATTGATTTTGACTCATATAGATTCTATCCACAATATAACAAAATGTAACTCTGGCTTGTACCATTCTCACAGTTGTTTGCTATAATTGAACCTATTGTTACAGTCATACTCAACCAATTTTTTGAGGGTCCTCCTCTTTTTTTGCTGACCCTTTACTTTACAAAAAATGATGTCTTCCTTTAGGGACTAGCAGCTCCTCATAAATGTCCAAAATAAGTGAGACTAAGCCTCCCCATTCTCATCTCTAAGGATCTCCCTGTCTTTTATTCCAAAACAGATTTATTTGTTTCCCTGGTAGTCTACAGTATATATAATATTCATCAACATCACAACTTACATGCCTGAATTTTTCCTTTGTCTTCCTTACTTCTTGTCTAATTTGTGCATGTTTATATAAAGTGACTGTAAACTAGTACGTTCACATAATATAAAACTATGCAGCACTAAGAAACAGTGATTTCATAAAATGCTATATAACATGGAAGAATCTCGAGAGCACTATGCTGAATGAAATAACTCAGTCTCATAAGGACAAATACTGTATAAGACCATTGTAAAAATAGACGGATAACTAAGCAAAATGTGTATAGATGTTTAAAAGGGAAAAGGATGTGGAAAAATGGAAAGAAAGGAAATCATTAGGATAGTAGATGTTAGTGGGAAGAGGGAGTGAAGGAATAGGAGAAATTCAATGGGGACTTCTGACGATGCGGTAATAATAGACAGAAATCAATAGTAATTAAATATATAAAATATAATGCACATGAATAATTGTAGACTGCACAATGCACATGAAAGAAACACAATGTAAATGAAAGATTGTATAAAACACAACATACATGCATGAAATAATGTTTATAAATGTATGCAAGCTAACAAAAATCTGAACAGGAGAAAACAAAATAAAACAAAATCCAAGTAAACAATATGATTTGGGCCAGGTACACCTAGGTCATCAATGTGGCATTATGGTTTTTTTAAGATACTAAAGTCTTAAAAAAACAATATTAGAGAGATACAAGGAATTCCAGAACACCTGATTATGCTCATGCAAAACTTATGATTGGATCAGGAAGAAGTCTTTAGAACAGAGCAAGGAAACACTGAATGGTTCAAAATTGGGGAAGGAGTGTATCAAAGATGCATCTTGTCCTCATACCTTTTCAATCTATATTCAGAAAAGATTATTCAAGTGGCTGAACTTTATGGGGAGGCTGAGCTTTATGTAGCATCAGAATTGGAGACTAATCAACAACTTACATAATGCAAAGGACATAATCTTGCTTGTTGAAACTGGGGAGGACCTGAAGCATTTACTGCAGAATCATTTACTGTAGTCTTCAATATGGATTGAAGGAGCTCAGCATTAAGAAGAAAGTGATTCTCACCACTGTGCCAATTAGCAGCATCATCATAGATGGAGAAGAAATTGAGGTTGTTAATTTTAGCTTGCTGGTTCTACAATCAACACTCTTGGCACCAGCAGTCAGAAAATCAAAAGAGGAACTGCACTGGGAAAGTTTGCCATCAGGGACCTCACCAGAGTGTTAGAGAGCAAAAATGTCAGTCTAAGGGAGATTAAGATGCACCTGATACAGGCTATGATTTTTGCAATTACTTGGTATGGATCAGAGAGCTGGACAATGACTAAGGATGACAGAAGGATTGAAACCTTTGAGTTGTGATGTTGGAGAGGAGTGTTGAACATTCTATGGACTGCCAAAAGAACAGGTTTGTCCTGGAAAGGGTGAAATAAAGTTTCTTCTTAGAGGCAAGGACTTGGAAGCTGCATCTCACATACTTCAGGCATATTGCTAAGAAGGATCAGTCAGTCCTTGGAGAAGGACATCATACTAAGAAGGGTGGAGGAACAGCATAAGAAAGGAAGAGCTGGATAAGATGAATTGACACAGTAACAAGGATAATGAGGTTAGATGGAGACAGTGAGACTAGCTCAGGAGAGGACAGTTTTCAGAGCTATTATACATTGGGTTGCTATGAGTCGCAAGCAACTCAATAGCACATAATAACAACAAGGAAAAGAATGACTAGATAATGAACACTAATGAAAATAGAAGAAGTGAAGGGCAATCTGGAAGAAATGAACATATGACAACAATCTCGAACAGGACTAACATTACAAAAAGAATTGAGGGAGAGGTAGGAAGGAAGATGTGTATGATGAATGAAAAGAAAATCTTTTTTATAAAAAAGTGAAAATGACAGTCAGAGGGGAAAAATAAAAGTAATATTTAAAAAATCTAAAGAGGCCTTTTACAGCATACTGATTCCTTGATTTGATACTTCTACAGGTATTGATTCTGAATACAAGGAAATAAAAATCCTTGAAAACGTCTCAATTCACCATTATGTCCATTATAGGTCTAAATGTGGGGATTTTTGTTTTTGTTTTACACGGAAATGTAATCAAGATGAAAGACTATAGTCTTTGACCTTTATCAGTAAACACTACAGGTCATCTTTTCTTTCAGCAAAAATACTGTGTCATTTTCATATTGTAGGTTGTTGATGAGTTCGCTTACAATCTTGATACTGCATTCGTCTTCATATTTCCCTGATTCTTAGATTATTTGCTCAGCGTACATACAAAATAATTATGGGGAAAGATACGAACTCGACACATACCTTTCTCAATTTCAAAGTGCACATTATCCTCTTGTTCTGTTAGAAGGCCCATCTCCTTTTGGTCTTTGTATATGAGCACAATTTCATTCTAAAATTTTTATTTTTTTGGCACTGCAATCTATAATTTATTCTGATTTATAAGTCGAATGCCTTTACATATTTAAAAAGCACTGGAAAACACAATTTTTAAAAAAAATATTCTCTCCTTTCAGCTAAGAACCATTTAACATCAGTAAAGATATTCCATGTTCTCTTCTAAATAAAATTTTAATTCTTGACTGTTTCCTAGTGAGGTACTGCAGCAATTGTTTGAATTATTTTTCAGCAGATTTTACTTGTCTGATATTAATGATGGGATTTGATAATTCTCTCATTCCATTGGATTACATTTCTTAAGAATGGAAATAACTCTGGTTAGGGTACATTCCTAGTAGTGGAATTGCTGGGTCAAATGGTATTTCTATTTGCAACTTTTTGAGAAAGTGCCATATTGCCTTCTATAATGATTGCACCATTTTACACACTTACCAAAAGTGAATATGAGTTGTAGTTTCTCCACAACCTCACCAGCATTTACTGTTTGTTGCTCTGTTGGATTTTGCTATTCTTATTGGTGTTAGATGATATTTAATAGTTGTTTTGATTTGCATCTCTCTTAGAGCTGCTGATTTTGAACACTTCTTCATGTGTTTGTTTGCCGTCTAAATGTCTTATTTTGTGAAGTGTCTATTCATATTCTGTGCCCATTTGTCAACTAGATTGTTTACCTTTATCTTGCTGTGGTGTCTGAGTATTCTGTAAATTCTAGATATAAGTCCCTTAACAGACACGTCATTGCTAAATATTTTTTTCCAGTTTGTGGCTTTCCTTTTTAACCTGTTGGAGAAGTTTTTGGATGTGCAAAGGGATTTGATTCTTAGAAGGTCCCATTCATCCATTTTATCCACTCCTGGTTGTAGGTTTTTCAGGATGCTTGGAAGACTGTTTATGTTGTAGATAAAGGCTTCTAGAGTTCTTCCAAGCTTTTCTTTAATGAAGTTTATAGTCCTTGGTTTTAGTCCTATGTCCTTGATCCACTTTGAGTTGGTTTTTGTGTATGGAGTGAGGTGTGGATCTTGCTTGAGTTTTCTATAGATAGCAATAAGAAAGAATTGGAAAGAGTTTCACAATAGCAAAGAGATGGGAACAACCCAAGTGCCCATCAACAAATGAATGGATAGAGAAGCTCTATATTCACAAGATGAATACCATGCTGCATTAAAAAACAAAGAATTCATGAAATAGTATACAAAACAGGTGACCTTGTAGGACATTATGCTGAGTGAAAGATCTCAGTAACAAAAGGACAAATACTGCATAATGTCACTGTTATAAAATGGGACATTGAGCATGGGGGAACCTAAGAAAAGAGGGGATAAATAATGTACATGACATTGAAACAGATGGGGGAGAGAACTGTTTAGAAGGAATATAGGATTAGGTATAATATTCAAGACAAGATTACAGAAAAAAAATGCACAATAAAGTGGACTGTGGACTGGGTGATTGTATAACACTCAAAGATTTTTTTTCCTTCAAATAGAAAAATGAACTGTTGGGGAGAGGTGGGCAGGGAGGACAATGTGCAACAATGAATGAATGGGGAAAATTAAATGGAAAGGATTTATATGCTGTAAAAATGATATATGTTGCATTAAAAATAAAAATATGTAATAAGAAAAGAATGAAATAAGTCTGGATTACTTCTAACTGCTTGGCAAAGTTGTTGTCTTTCAAATTTCTTGGTATAACTAAGAGAGTTCTTTCAGTATTTCATCAATATATTGAACATTTCAACTATCAATAACCAGAGGCTTGTTTTTTGCTGATCTCTTCCATGCAGCATGGACTTCTTCCTTCAAAATTATGGATTGTTGATTGATCATTTAATACCTCCTGTGATGGTTGAACATCCAAGTTTCTTTTGATACAGTGAGTATTATTTATTTTTTTCATCTTCTTTGGATGCTTCCTTCATATACAGAACTTTATTATTATTATGTGTTTGCCCCTGTAATTATTGAATATTTCAACTCTAGACTTGATTGTTTTTTTCTGTTCTTTCACCTTGAAAAATGTCAAGTGTGCTCTTCCTTTAGGTTTCTGACTTCAAACTTGTCACATTTTATCATAATAATCTGCTTTGTGTTCTCTGACTGTTTTTAGACATCTTCAAAGATTCAGCTCTGTTCAGCTGTATTACCTAATCATTTGTTACATTCACTTTAGCTTCTCTACATTCTAGAGAAATTTTATAGTCTCTTCTGACATTCATGTTGGTCTTTTCTTTCTTCCTTTTCTTTTTAAATGACCTCTTGATTTCTTTATGTATGATGCCATCTCACAATTAGTCTGTTATTTGGAGAATAACTGTTAATGCTTCAAATTTGTTCTGAAATGGGTTTTTTAATTCAGGTGGCATATACAGAAGAT
>NW_006399861.1:2375909-2376465 GCF_000299155.1 Elephantulus edwardii | reverse complement strand
ATTCACATTCAGTGTGATTATTGAGATGCAGGGTTTTATTGCTATCATTTTGTTGAATTCTTTTTGGTGTTGTGGTTAGTTACTTTGGTCCATGCTGCTCTCTGTGGTAACTCTGTAGGAAGGAGATCTCTCAGTGTTTCCTGCAATGCTGGTCTTGTTTTTACAAACCCTCTTAGGTTCTGTTTTTCTGGGAATATCTTGATCTCTCCTTCATATTTGATGGATAATTTTGCTGGGTACAGTATTCTTGGTTGACAGTTGCATTCTTTGAGTGTTTGATATATATCTTTCCATTGTCTTCTTACACGCATGGTTTCTGTTGAGAAATCGGCACTTAATCTTATCTGTTCTCCTTTGTAGGTTACTCTTTGTTTCTCTCTTGCTGCTTTCAGGATGCTCTCCTTATCTTTTGTTCTGGCAAATTGAACTATGATATGCCTTGGTGTTTTTCTTTTGGGGTTTGTTCTATATGGTGTTCGCTCAGCTTCTTGAATATATATTCTCTCATTCTTCATTATGCCTGGGAAGTTTTCCTCTAGTAATTCTTCCACAAGTT
>NW_006399861.1:2372238-2374384 GCF_000299155.1 Elephantulus edwardii | reverse complement strand
CGCCGCACCTCAGACCCTCCAGGTTTTAGTGGGCTCAATAGAATTCAGCCAATTTCCCCACTAACCTTTTTCCTTTCAGGTGAGTCTCAATGCAGCTCAGCTCAGCTCATGGATTCCAGCTTTTGCTGGGTCTGCGGTGGGACCACTGCGGGACCGCAGCAGGGCAGGCAGGCAGGGCTCCGATTTGTAAAGCTTCTAAAATGATGTATTAGCAAAAATTCTTATTCAAAATCCTACTGTTCGCGTCACGTTGTGATGGTCAATCTCTGTGGAGCGTAAAGTACTCTCTGGTATCCTCTCTACGCAGGTTGCTATCCCTCTGGCTCTTCACACTGTGCTCTCCGCCTCCGCCATCTTCCCTGTCCTATTATTAATTTTAATGAAAGTTTACAGAGACTTTCGATTTCCATTCATTCATTGTTGCACTTTTATCCCTGACCACTTCTAGCCCTTAGTTCACTCTTCTCTTTGAAAAGTAAAAAAGAAAAGTAAGGAAAACAAATGTATTCATATTCATGAGAGTGATTGGCCTGTATTTTTCTTTCTTGATAATATTTTCCCTGGTTTTGGTATTAGGGTTATGCTTGCTTCATAGAATGACACTGGGAATATTCTTTCTTTTTTCAATTTGAAATAATTTAAGTCAAATTTGTGATACATACTCTCTGAATGTTTGGTAGAATTCAGCTGTGAAGCCATCTGGTCCAGGACTTTTCTTATGGGGAAGTCTTTTTATGACCTGTGAAATTTCTTCTCTTTTGATGGGTCTGTTCAAGTTCTACATCTGTCCATGTCAAACTGAGTGAGGCATGAATTTCAAAGAATTTGCCCATTTCGTCTAGGTTTTCAAATTTATCTGAGTTTAGCTTTTCACAGTATTCTGATATTATCGGTTTCATTTCCTCTGGTTCTGTTGTAATGTCACCTTTATAATTTCTTAATACAGTTATCTGTGGTTTCTCTTTTTTTTGTTTTGTTAAGTTTGTCAAATTTATTTACTCTTTCAAAAAACAGCTCCTTGTCTTATAAATGGTTTCAATTGTTTTTCTCTTTTCTGTCTCATTGATTTCAGGTCTTGTTTATATAATTTCTTTTCTTCTAGAGGCTGTAGGATTAGATTGGTGTTCTTTTTCTAGATGATGAAGGTATTGAGTTACATCATTGATTTTTCTTCTTTCTTCCTTTCTTGTGGGTGTCCCCTGAAGACTGCCTTAGCTGTATCCCAGTGGTTTTAGGATGCTGTATTTTCCTTTTCATTTGTTTCAAGGAACTTTTAAATTTCATTCTTTATTTCTTTCATAACCCAATCTAGCAGAGTTATTTAGCTTCCACATGGATTATTTTGTAAGCTTTAGGTTCCTGCCATTAATATCTAGTTTTATGGCATTGTGATCTGAGATCTGAGAAGATACTTTGTATTATTTCAATGTTCTTGAATTTTTTAAGGCTTGCTTTGTGTCCTAATATGTGATCAGTTCTGGTGAAAGTATCATGTGCACTTGAGAAGAAAGTGAATTGAGTTTTAGTTGGGGGCAGTTCCCTGAACACATCTACAAGGTCAAGTTGACTGATTGTGTAGTTCAGGTTTTCTGCATCTTTGTTGAGGTTTTCTTTTTGGGTTGACCTATCCTTTGGTGATAGTGGTGTATTGAAATCTCCTACCACTATTGTGGTGTTGTCTATTTCTTTCTTCAATTTTGTTAACCATTGTTTTATGTATTTTGCAAATCTATCATGTGGTACATAAATATTGACCAAAGTTATGTTTTCTTGGTCTACGGTGCCTTTAATCAGTCCTTCCTTTATTTTTTTGGTGGTTTTCATTTTGAAATCTATTTTAACAGATATTAATATTGCCACTCTTGTTTTTTTAGGTTTCCACTTGCTTGGCATATTTTTTCCAGTCTTTGATTTTGAGTTTGTCCTTTCTTCTTTTTTTAGATCTGTCTCTTGTAGGCAACACATGGATGTTTTGCATTTCTATCCAATTCTGGTACTCTTTTTTTTTCTCTTAATTGGTGCATTTAGTCCATTTACATTAAGTGTGATTATTGTTAGGCCTGGTTTTACTTTGACCATTTTGCCGTGTTTCTCTTTCTATTGTTTCTGACTCTATGGTCCAAACTTGGAAGCAGGAGTGGCATCC
>NW_006399861.1:2370580-2372138 GCF_000299155.1 Elephantulus edwardii | reverse complement strand
TTTTAATGTTAATGAAAATTTACAGACTTTGGATTTCCATTTATTCATTGTTGTACTTTTCTCCCTGCCCAACCCTGCCCCCCCCTTTTAAAATTAATTTTAATGAAAATTTAGAGACTTTGGATTTCTATTCATTCATTCTTGCACACTTTCCTCCCTGCTCACCCCTCCCACACACTTCATTTTTTTCTTTGAAAAATAATTTTAAATGTCTTTCATTTTTATGCAATACCCCCTACCCCCAGTAAACTTCACTATGTTGCTTTCATTTTGGACTCTTGTCATGACAATAATACCTAATCATATATCATGCAGCATACATTATTTATCCCTTCTTTTTTCAGTTTTTCCCAACTCTGATGTCAGTCATACTTTACAACAACAACATTATGCAGTATTTGTCCTTTGGTGACAAATACTCAGCATAATATCCTCCAGAGTCACCCATTTTGCATAATAATTCATTAGTTCCTCCCCCCCTAATGAAGCATATTATTCTACTGTATAAATATACCACAACTTCTCTATCCATTTGTTTGTTAATGGGCACTTGGGTTGTTTCCAAATCTTTGCTATTGTGAACAAAGCCACAATAAACATGTGTGCAAATATCTGCTTTGGTGGCAGTTATGGTTTCTTTAAGGTATATTCCCAGTAATGGAATTGGTGGGTCAAAGGTATTTCTATTTGCAACTTTTTGAGAACGCATCATACTGTCTTCCATAGTGGTTTCATCATTTTACATTCCTACTAAAAGTGAATAAGGGTTCCAGTTTCTCTGCCATCTCTCCAGCATTTGTTGTTTGCTGTTCTGTCAAATTTTGCTATTCTTACTTGGGTGAGATGATATCTCATAGTTGTTTGGTTTGCATCTCTCTTAGATCTAGAGATTTTCAACATTTCTTCATGTGTTTGTTTGCCATCTGAATGTCTTCTTTGGTGAAGTGGGTTGTTTACCTTTATCTTTGTGTGGTGCTCGAGTATTTTATAAATTCTAGATGAGTCCCTTATCTGACTTGTCATAACAAATTTTTATTTTTCCCAGTCTGCGGCTTCCCTTTTACCCTGTTGGAAAAGTTTTTGTATGTGCATAGGATTTTTTTTTACTTAGAATATCACATTCATCTATTTTATCCTCTCCTGGTTGTAGGTTTTCCCAGGATGATTGGAAGACTGTTTATATTGTGGATTAGGGAGGCTAGAGTTCTTCCAAGCTTTTCTCTAATAAAGTTTAGAGTCCTTGGTTTTAGTCCTAGGTCCTGGATCCACTTCGAGTTGGTTTTTGTGTATGGAGTGAGGTGTGGATCTTGCTTTAGTTTTCTGCAAATAATTTCCCAATTTTGTCAACACCATTTGCTAATAGGCTGTCAGATCCCTACTTAACTGATTTCATCTTCTTGTCAAAAATCAGTTGACTATAGATAGATGGGCTGATTTCCAGATTCTCAATTCTATTCCATTGATCTGTGTGTCGGTCATTGTACCAGTAACACACTGTCTTGACCACCACGACAGTATAATAGGATTTTAAATCGAAGAGTGAGATGCCTTCTACTGT
>NW_006399861.1:2368972-2369970 GCF_000299155.1 Elephantulus edwardii | reverse complement strand
TATTGACTAGCACTTTGTCTATTGTAGTGTAGAGGTTAGGAACCACAAGATGTAGAGGCTCAGCTATGTCATTCATTTATTGTTCTTAAGTCCTGGAGCAAATTCCATCTACCACTGAGTTGTTTTACAACTCGGAAGTCCGCATGCAAGGCAGAGGTGAAGTAAGGAAGTGCTTATGAGGTTTTCCATCATTTCCAACAACTAAGAAATAGTGAGAAGAGTTGGGACCTCAGAAGGCTTTTAGGACCAAATAGTAGGCTGTTGTGTCCAGGAGAAAATGAATATACTTACCAATAATATTAATGCTCACCCACAGCTCTTCTGGGAGGATCTAAATCGTTGAAGCATCCTCCTTTGTTTCCAGCTGGGAGCTGGGGCCTGCCAGTCCTGTCAGCCATGAGGACCTGATGTGAGCCACCCTTGGCCAAGTATTTGGGACCTCTTCGCATTCCAAATGAAATTGGAGACTGCCTTTTCCATCTCCTTGAAGAATAGAATTGGTATTTGTATTGAGATAGCATTGAACATGTAAATTACCTTTGGTAGTATTATAATTTTCACAATATTGAGTCTTCTTATCCATGAGCAAAGTATATTTTTCCATTTCTCCATGTTTCCTTTTGCTTCTTGTAGTAATGTTTTGTACTTTTATTTGAATAGATTCTTTGTGTTTCTGGTTAGATTTATTCCCAAATATTTAATCTTGTGATTAGCTATTGTGAATCGTATTTTTTTTTGTTAGCTCCAGTTCTGCATTCTCTGTAACTGTAGAGAAATCCAATTGATTTTTGTATGTTAATCTTTTATCATACCACTTTACTGAATTGGTCAACTATGTCCATTAGTTTTCTTGCTGAGTCTTTAGGGTTTTCAAAGTACACTATCATATTACCTGCATGTAGACATAATTTTACCTTCTCTTTGACAATTTGGATACCTCTTATTTCCTACTCTTGTCTTATTGCTATCACTAAGAATTCCAATACAATATTGAATAG
>NW_006399861.1:2365674-2367992 GCF_000299155.1 Elephantulus edwardii | reverse complement strand
CTATTATAGTGTAGAGGTTAGGAACCACAAGATGTAGAGGCTCAGCTATGTAATTTATGGTTCTTAAGTCCTGGAGCAAATTCCATCTACCACTGGGTTGTTTTACAACTCAGATGTTCACATTTTGCTGAGTGTTTTAATCAGGAAAAGGTGTTGGGTTTTGTCAAAGGCCATTTCTGCATCAATTGCTAGGATCATATTGTTCTTGTTCTTTGCTTTGTTAATGTGATGAATTACATTGATTTTTTTTTTCTTCTGTTGAAACATTCTTGCATACCTGATATGAATCCCACTTGGTCGTAATTAATTATTTTTTTTATGTATCATTGGATTCTATTGGCCAGGACTTTATTCAGGATTTTTGCATCTACCTTCATTAGAGATACTGGCATATAATTTTCTGTTTTGATGGTGTCTTTACCTGGTTTTCGTATCAAGGATATGTTTGCTTCATAGAATGAATCTGGGAGAATTCCATGTTGTTCTCTTTTCTGAAATAGTTTATGTAGAATTGATGACAGTTATTCTCTGAATTTTTGGTAGAATTCACTTGTAAAACCATCTGGTCCAGGGCCTTTATTGGCTGGAAGTTGTTTTATTAACTTTTCAACTTCTTCTTTTGTAATGGATCTGTTCAGGTATTCAATTTTAGTTTGTGTCAGTTTAGGTAGGTTGTGAATTTCTAAGTATTTGTGCATTTTCTCTAGGTGTTTTTCTTTTGGGGGAGGATTTAGGGCTGTTATGTAAGGGTCTCTATGATTCACAAGCGACTTAATAGCACATGACAATAACATGAGTGGGGCACATATCCCCATTTTTAGGTCTCTTATTGTGTCTCACAGAAATGTTCTGTTGTTTGTTTCTCTAGTTACATTGACTCCCAAGTATCTCGGTCTGTGGTTGGTGATTGTAAATGCTATTGCTTTCTTGGCTTACTTCTGAGTTCTCTTTGTTACTGTAGAGGACTCCCACTGGTTTTTTGTGTGTTGATCTTATATCCTGTCACTCTACTAAATTGGTCTACTAGCTCTAACAGGTTTAGGTTTTTTGGTTTTGGGTGGGTTTTTTTTTTTTTCTTTTCTTCTTCCTTGGAGTTTTCTGTGTACACCATCATATCAACTGCTTATAACAATAGTTTAACCATTTCTTTGCTGATCTGGATGACTTTTATATCCTTCTTTTGTCGTATTACTCTAGAAAGTACTTCCAGTACAATATTGAATAGAAGTGGTCCCCATTTGCAAAGTAAATTCTTTTAGTCTTTGTCCATTGAGAATGATATTAGCTTTTGATTTTGCGCATATATTTCTCACTATGTTGAGAACTTTCTCTTCTATCCCAATTTTGCTGTGTGTCTTTTTCAGAAGAGGTGTATAAATGTCTTTTCTGCATCAGTTGCTAAGATCATAGGTTCTTGTTATTTGCTTTGTTAATAATTTTCTCTAGGTTTTCATATATGTTTGACTATAGTTTTTCAAAATATGTCAATATTAGCCTTTTCATTTTAGTTGGTTTTGTTGTGATGTTACCCATTTCATCTTTTATTCAAATTATTTGTGTCTTTTCCTTTGTTAGTTTTGCTAGTTGTTTGTTGATCTTAAGGACCTTTTCAAAGAACCAACTTCTAGTTTTGGTGATGGTTTCAACTGTTTTTCTGTGCTGTATTTCATTTATTTCTGTTCTCATTTTTATAATGTCAAGGCTTTTTAAAAAGGGTATTATGTTTTCTAGCTGTCCTTTGTCAAGACTTTTTTAAAAGGGTATTATGCTTTCTAGCTGTTCTTTTTCAAATTGTTGGAGATGTTGGGTTAGAGGGTCAAAAGTCATCTTTTTTACAGTGTTTTAAAGATTTTGCTTATTGCCATAAATTAACCTCTGATTTCTGCTTCGGCTGTTTCCCAGAGCTTTTGTTAAATGGTGTTTTCATTGTCATTTGTTTCGAGAAACTTTTTTTTCCTTCTAGTACCCACTCATGTTCAATCAAGGTTTTGTTCAGCTTCCAAATGTATGTTTTTTTCTCCTTTATCCTCTTGTTATTAATTTCTAATTTTGAAGCATTGTGGTCTGATAAGATGCTTTGTATTATTTCTGTGCTTTTGAATTTATTGATGCTTGCCTTGTGACCTAAAATCTGATCTATTCTGGAGAATGTTCAATGCACATTGGAGAAGAAGGTATACTGTGCTTTTTTCCAGCACATTAGCCTATAAATATCTATGAGGTCGAGTCGGTTTGTTGTTGTTGTTATGTGCCATCGAGTTGCTTGCGACTCATAGCGACCCTATGTACAAGAGCTCTAAATGCTATTCTATCCTGTG
>NW_006399861.1:2363153-2364808 GCF_000299155.1 Elephantulus edwardii | reverse complement strand
TGCTCTGTTCTGACAACTGCCTCTTGATCCAAGTGTAAGTTTCACATTAGCACAATCAAATGTTCTGGGATTCTCATTCTTCTCAGAGTCAGCCACAGCTTGTTGTGATCCATACAGTCAAAAGCCTTTGCATAGTCAATGAAGCACAGATAGACATTCTTCTGGTATTCTTTGCTTTCTGCTAAGTCGATTCATTGTGTGGTTTAATTCTTCAGTATATTTGTTGAGTCTCTTTCTGGTAGTTCTATCTTTTCGTGAGAGTGGTGTTTTGAAGTCTCCAAACACCATAGCATTGTTGTATATTTTCTTTTTCAGTTTTGTTAATGCTTGTTTTTATGTTTTGTAGGTCTTTCTTTTGGTATTTAGATATTTATTATCATAATGTCCTCTTCTATTAACACTTTAAGCATTATGTAGTGACCTTCCTTGTGCTTTTGATAGTTTTTGCATTGAAATTTGTTTTATCAGAGATTAATATCACTCCTCCTGCTTTTTTCTTGTTGCCATTTGCTTGGTCTATTTTTTCACACCCTTTTCATTTTAGTCTTTCTTTATTTTCATTTTTCAGGTGTCTCTTGTAGACACCATATTGATGAATATTGTTTTTTATCCAATCTGCTACTCTTTTTCTTTTCAGTGGTTCATTTAAACCATTCCCATTCAGAGAGATTGTTGAGAGGCAAGATTTTATTGCTATCATTGTGTTGAGTTCTTTCGGGTGTTGTTGCTAGGTTCTTTGGTCCATCTTGCTCTTTGTGGCACTTCTTTAAGAAGGACATCTCTCAGTGTTTCCTGCAATGCTCGTCTTGTTTATATGAACTCCCTTAGGTTCTGTTTTTCTGGGAATCTCTTGATTGCTCCTTCATATTTGATGGACAATTTTTCAGGGTACAGTGCTCTTGGCTGACAGTGGTGTTCTTTGAGTGTTCATTATATGTCATTCCATTGTCTTCTTGCTCACATAGTTTTTGCTGAGAAATTTGCACTTAATCTTATCTGCTTTCCCTTTTCTTTATTTCTCTTCACTGCTTTCACTATTCTCTACTTATTTTTTATTCTGGGAAATTAAACTATAATATGCCTCAATGTTTGTTGTTTCGATCTATTCTATATGGTGTTTCCTCATCTCCTGTGATGACAGAAATACCCAGTTACATCTCTCTTTTAGACGGTTCTCTCCCTCCTCTGAAGTTTCCCTCTAGAAATTCTTCCAAAACTTTTTCGATGCCTTTACTTGCTTCTTTCTGTTCTGAGATCTGATGATTCTAATGTTATTGCTCTTGATGGTGTCCCACATTATTCTTAGGTTTTCTTCTTTTTTCCTTCCTTTATGATTCTGCTTTTTGCTCTAACAGATCAGTAGTGACAATTCTATCTTCTATTTCACTGTTTCTGTGTTCCATCTATTCAATTCTGTTCACGTGTCCTTCCATCATGTTATCAGCATCTGAGATATTGGACTTCATAGTCTGGATCATAGTTTCTTATTTTTTCAGAGACTCTAATGCCTTTATCTGAAAGCTCCACTTCTCTCTCCTCCGCGATTCCAAAAAAATTCTTTTTCCAGCAATGCTTCAGGCTGCGCTGAAGGAGCTGAAAAATAAATTCAAGCCTCGGGTGGAAATACTTAAGGATACTTTGGGTAGAATGTTAAA
>NW_006399861.1:2352488-2362656 GCF_000299155.1 Elephantulus edwardii | reverse complement strand
AAGAATGTCTATCTGTGTTTCATTGACTATGCAAAGGCTTTTGACTGTGTGGATCACATCAAGCTGTGGCTGACTCTGAGAAGAATGGGAATCCCAGAACATTTGATTTTGCTAATGTAAAACCTATACTTGGACCAAAAGGCACTCATCAGAACAGAGTAAGGAGAAACTATATGTTTCAAAAACAAGAAGGGGGTCCATTAAGGATGTATTTTGTCTCCATACCTGCAGTCTTCAATATGGATTGAAGTTCAACCTCTCTTAATTAGAGAACAAAAGGCAAAAGAGCCCTCATCCTACCTGCAGCAGAAACATGTTGTTAGTGTTATTGCTAGGTGCTGCTGAGTTGAGTTCGTCTCATAGCAACCCTATAAGTACCATATCTGAACCCTATCCTATCCTGTCCATCTTCACAGTCCCTGATTCACTAATATTGCCATATTTATTGTGACAGTCACTGTGTAATTCACCTGGATGATGGTGGTTTTCCTCTCTTTCGCCAGTCCTCCACCTTTCCAAGCATAAGATCAATCTCCAAGGAATAGCTCCTCTTAGAAACATTCCCAAAGTTTGGGAGGTGAACTTTTAACATCTTTGCCTCCAAGGAGCACTCTGGCTGCCCCCTTTCCAAGACAAATTTGTTTGTTCTTTTGGCAATCCATAGGAAGTTCAGTATTCTTCCTGAATACCACAGTTTGAAGGAATAAATATTTCTGTCATTCTTATTTATTGTCCATCTCTTAGATGCATAACAAGTGATATGCAAAACCAAGGACTGAATCAGATAAAGTTTGTCCTCAAAATTATATCATTACACCTCAATAATTTGGAGAGATCCCTCACTACAGACTTTCCCAGTGAAGTACATTTCTTGGTTTTCTGACTGCTGGTACCAAGGGTGTTGATTGTGGATTGAAGATGAAGTTGTTGAAAGTTTCAATCTTTTCTCCATCTATCATGATGTTGCCTATTGGTCCAGTGATAAGAATTTTTGTTTTCTTGATGTTGAGATACAATCCATATTGAAGGATGTATTCTCCAATCTTCTTTAATAAATGAATCAAGTCCTTCTCATTTTCAGCAAGCAAGATTGTGTGATCTGTGTAACAGGTTATTGATTAGTCTTCCTCCGATCTTAATGCCATATCCTTCTTCATAGAGTCTACCTTCTTGAATAATTTGTTCAGCATACAGATTGAATAGGTATGGTGAAAGAATACAATCCTGACCCACTTTTCTTAAATTTAAATCATAGAGTTCTCTCTTGCTCTGTTCACACAACAGCCTACTGGTCTAGGTCTAGGTTTCATATAAGCATGATTCACACAGGTAAATGCATTTGTATAGTCAATAAAGCATAAATAGACATTCTTCTGGTATGCTTTACTTTCAGCCAGTATACATCTGACATCAGCAATGTTATCCCTTGTGCCAAGGCCTCTTCTAAATCTTGTTTGAACTTCTGGCAGTTTCCTATCTATGTACTATTCTAACCATTTTTGAATGATCTTCAGCAGAATTTTGCTTGCACATGATGTTAATGATATAGTTTGATAGTTCCCACATTCTATTAGATCATCTTGTTTAATCAATTGTCTACATTCTATAACACATTTATCACCTACTTGTAAATATATTTTATTTCATTTATTTTTATTTTTGCCTGCTTTCTGCCCTCTCTAAGAGTACCCCAACCGAGTCCCATGCAGCCTTAGGGGTCTTCTGCTGTTACCTGTATGGGCAGGGATTTTTAAGAAAACAGATTCATCCTAGAGAGGGTTAAACCGGGCTACTCATTGGAGGAAAGGATTCTGAGGCTTCGTCTGACATACTTTGGTCATGTTGTAAGGAGAGACCAGTCGTTGGAGAAGGACATCATGCTTGGAAGGGTGGAGGGCAGGTGCAAGAGGGGAAGGCCCTCTTGGAGATCGATTGATTCAGTGACTGGGGTAATCGGTATGAGTGTGTCAGAGACAATGAGATTGGCACAGGACAAAACAGAGTTTAGGGCTGTTGTACATAGGGTTGCTATGAGTCACAAGTGACTCAATGGCACATAACAACACATAACAACAATATTTTTATTTTATTTTCTTTCCTATTTTAAAAAATAGTGTTTTGTATGATAAAAACCTACAGCTGTGAAGTCTAGCCCTATTAAAATTCACCATTAGATTTCTAAGACTGTAAATGTTTATTTTTTAAAACAAAATTTTCATTTTACACAGCTTTACTTACAAAGTTCACATACATTATTTTTCACACTGTATCTTTCTCATTTCCTTTACCCACCCTTCCCTCAATCCTTCAAATTGTGTGCACCTATGGTTACCTCGCTACCCATCCTTATCACTTTGCTTCTCCCCTCCTCCCCCTTTTATCCTCATGATGTTGTTGTTGCTGTGTGCCATAGAGTCAGAACCAATCCATAGCTGACCCTCCAGTGACTTTTCAGAGGTAATTAATTGCATGGGAGAAGATTGCCCATCCTTCTCCCATGGAGATGCTGGTGGCCTCAAACAGCATGCTTTCGGGATTGCAGTCCAGTTTCTTGCCACTACGCCACCAGAGCACCCTGTATCCTCATACATCTACATATTTAAATAGTTATCGTTCTATTTCTATAATAATGGTCTTATACAGTATTTGTCCTTATGGGACTGAGCTAGTTCACTGAGCTAAATGCTAAGTCCCTCTGAAGTTAGATAGTGATTTACAAGTTAGGCAGTTCCTGCATGTTTTCAGGTCTTTCGTTCATAGGGTCATTATGAATCATCTACTACTCGACAGCACTTAACAACAACAATACATAGAGAGAGCTCTGCTTAGTAGATATAAAGTGGTGCTACCAATCCAAAAATGGGTAATTTTAATCTGGAGCCCTCAGGTTTGCTTTTAATTGTTTTTTTGCCAAACATTCTTTTAAGTGGTATAGCACTGGTCTGTCCACTTGCTGTACAGAGGTAACTCGTGCTTGCTGTGATGCTAAACCCTGTGACACTGATGTGTCAAATGCGATAATGGTTACCCATGCTGTACACAGTTAGGTGAAGCTCTCCAATTAAAATAGACTTGGAAGCTTGCCTCCAGAAATTCTATGAACTTGGAGAAATGATAAAAGTTATACAAGCATTCAGGTCTTTCATTTATAAGGTCTTTATGAATTGTCCACAACTTGATGGCACTTAACAACAACAACAACAACATTCCAGTGTGGAAGGCCATTTGGGCTGTTTCCAAGTTCTTGAGATGGTGAATAACACTACTATCAACATTGACTTACAATTCTCTGTGCCTCAGTTCTCATTTTCTCAAAGTATGTTCCAAGCAGTGGAATAACTGGATCATATGGAATTACTATGTTCAGCCTTCTGACATGAAAAGAATTGGGAGACCGAAACTCCTTAAGATATATAATTAATGGAAAGAGAGACCTTAGAATTCTCAGCCCATTTGGGGAACAGAAGACAAAGGTTTCTCTTTAATTATTAAACCAGAGTTAACCGTTTGCAGGCTGAACTCTGAATAACCCCGAAGCCCACTAATGGGGTCCGGTCCTCATCACCAGTCAGTAGGTTTTCTTTTTACTCTGTTGGAAAATGTTTTGAGGTGTACAGGGAGGTACCATTCATCAATTTTATCTTCTCCAGATTATGCATTTCTGGCTGTATGTGGCAGTTCTTTATACCATAGACTAGGCCTTCTAAGCTTGATCCCAGTTTATCTCTTATGAAGTTTATAGTTTTGAGCTTTACTCACAGGCCTCTGATCCACCGTGAGTTGATTTTTGTGTATGGTGTGAGATGTGGATCCTGTTTCAGCTTTCTGCAGGTAGAAGTCCAGTTTTGCCAGCACCATTTGTTGAAAAGGATGTAAGACTCTAAATCTTTACAGGAGAAGACTGCCATCTTTCTTTCAAGGAGTGTCTTGTGGATTTGAATTGCTGGTATTTGTAGGCAGCCTGATACATTACTCAATATGCCACTAGGTCTTTTTATGATTAAAACAGCAACATAATCCCCCCAAACAGAAGGAAAAAGCCAGCTCTTCCCCAAATCTGTGATGATTAATCCTGATTTTCTTTTCCTTTTTTTAGCCTTTTCTATTTCCTGCTTTTCTGTTTTAATTATTATGTAATTTTATTTTAATCAAACAACTTCATGTTGATATTTTTCCTCTTTCTCCCTGAGAACTCCTTTTTAGGCTATCCATATATGAGGTAAGTAGCTGGCACACATTTCCTCTGAAATTCAGGTTGAATCAACTTACAGTGTAAAGAGATTTTGTGTGGTATAAATAAGTACACGCCATTACATAAAACACATTGTTGTTGTTGTTGTTAAGTGCCGTCGAGTCACAGGCGACTCATAGCTACCCTGTGAAGGAGAGTCCTTGACGCTTGGGTGCCTTTCATCCTCTCTCCAGGTTTATAGGGTTTCCGGAGGCAAGCTATTACGGAATTGGATGACACTCCTCCTTCCAAGCTTGTTTTAATTGGGGAGCTCCACCCCACTCTCTGTCCGCATTGGGTAGCCAACCACTAACGTGTTTGACACATCAGTGTCAGTGTTCAGCCTCACAGCAACCACAAGTGACCATGGTATGGCAATCTGTACACCAGGGCTATACGACCTAGAGGAATGTCGGGACAAAAACAATGAAAGACTCTGGCAACCAGGTCATAGCAGCTCTGGGCTGAGCAAACCTGGGAGAACATGGCCGCATTCTTTCCCCTCTTCCCCTTTTGGGCTTGAAGCCCCCTGCTTCCTTAAACCCTAGGCCAAGCGTGGCTTGTCTGGCTTGCCTGGCTCCTGGAGGCAGAGTAGTCCTTCACGTCCAAAACCTGCCACAACACCCGCACACCCATAAAACATGTAAGAGAAAGAAACATAAAAGGGTGGGAGATATGGCATGAATCCATCCCCTATAGACAACCATGTTCAAGACTATTGTTGAAGTCACTATGTTAATCTATCTTGAGGTTGAGAATCTTCACCTCTGTCTCTGTTCTACTTTTCCAAGCATTATATCTTTTTCTAAAGACTTGTCCTTCATGATGACACATTTGAAGTATGTAAGATAAAGCTGCACCATCCCTTACCTCCAAAAGCACCCTGGCTGCACTTTCTCAAAGGCAAGTTTGGTTGCTCTTTCTACAGTCATGGCATTATCAATGTTCTCTGTCAATATCATGGATTCAAAGTATAAAATATTTCTGGTTGATCTTCATTGCCAACTTTCACAGGAATGTTGTTGTTGTTATACGTTGTTGAGTCGCTTTCAACTCATAGCGACCATATGTACAAAAGCCCTAAACCCTGCTCTATCCTGTGCTAATCTTATTGTCTCTGATACACCTATCCCTATTACCCCAGTCACTGAATCAATCCATCTCATCCAAGGTCTTCCTCTCTTGTGCTTCCTTAGCATGATGTCCCTCTCCAAGGACTGGTCCCTCCTTGCAACATGTCCAAAATATGTCAGACAAAGCCTCAAAATCATTGCCTCCAAGGAGCAGCCTGGTTTCACCATCTCTAGGATGAACCTGTTTGTTCTCCTAGCAGTCTAGGATATATTCAATATTCTTTTCCAGCACCACAGCTCAAAGGCATCAACTCCATTTCTATCATTCCCCATCATTGTACAGCTTTCAGACGCATAACAAGAAAGTGCAAAATCTATGGCCTGAATCAGGTGCACTTTAGTCTCCAGACTGATATTGTCACTCTTCAGTACTTTGGAGAGGTTCCAGACAGCAGACTTTCCCCAAAGCAATTCATCTTTAATTTCCTGGTACCAAGAGTGTTGACTACAGAGCCTAGCAAGCTAAAGCTGTTAACAATCTCAATCTCTTCACCATGTATCATCATGCTGCCAATAGGTCCAGTGTGGAGAATGTTTGTTTTCTTGATGTTGAGCTTCGATAAATATTGAAGGCTGTAGTTCTTGACCTTTTGCAGCAAGTGCTTCAGGTCTTCCTCAGTTTCTGCAAGCAGGGTTGTGTCATCTGCATAATGCAGATTATTGGTGAGTCTTCCTCCAATCCTGATGCCACATTCCTCCACATAGAGCCTAGCCTCCCAGATGATCTGCTCTGTATATAGATTGGAAAGTTATGGAGATAAGACATATCCCTGGCTTACATCTTTCCTGATTTTGAACCATACAGTGTTTCCTTTTTCTGTTCTGATGACTGTCTCCTAGTCCAAGTATAGGTTTCACACAAGGATAATCAAATTTTCTGGGATTCTTATTCTTTTCAAAGTTATCTAGTTTGTTGTGATTCACACAGTCAAAAGCCTTTGCATTGTCAATGGAACACATATAGACATTCCTCTGGTACTCTCTGCTTTAAGCCAAGATCCAGCTAACATTAGCTATGATATCCCTAGTACCATGGCCTCTTCTAAACCCAGCCTACACTTTTGCCAGTTCTTGGTTGATGTGCTGTTCAAGTTGTTTTTGGATAATCTTCAGCAGAATCTTGCTTGTATGTGATATAAAAAGCAATTAAAAATACTGTGGCTTGATTAAGACATTTTTCAGTCTTGAAGCTGAAAATCTTGCTTTTTAGTACTTTTAAAAAGTCTTTGATAATAGATTTCTAGATGCTGTTTCTATGAGTGTTGACTTCAATCTCCTCTCCTTTTATCATCATGTTGCCTTTTGGTCTAGTTGTGAGGATTTTGTTTACTTGATGTTGAGGTGCTATCCATACTGACAGCTGACAAGTATAGTATTTCATCTTCTTAGATGTATACTTTCACATGCCTAGAAACAAAAGAAAACTAAGTTTAACATGAATTGATTACTTCCTTAGTTAGATTTAACTAGATGAAGAGAAGGAGGTGATCATTTCAGTCATAAAATGGTCCATTACTTGGCTTGGTGACACCTAACAACAACAACATGGAAAAAAAGAAAAGAAATTTTAAACAGATGGCTGAGTGCTGTTTTGTGACAATAATGACATATAGGATTCTGGAAAAAGGACTGTGTAAGGCTAGTAGGTTGCATTTAGGAATTTCTTCTCCTCGTTCTCCTTCTCCTGCTCCTTCTCCTCCTCCTCCTCCTCCTTCTTCTCTTTCTCCTTTTTATCTTAAAAACAATTACAGACTCTCTGTTTCCTAGGGCTGTCATAATAATGTACTGCAAACAGGTGGTGTAAAGTAAAAAGAAAATTATCTCTCATAATGTTGGAGGTTAGAAGTCAGGAATCAAATCAGCAGGCCCATGCTCTTTCTGGAGTTTCTTATTCTTTCCTTAACAATTGCTGCTAATTTCTTACATTCCCTCTTTCAGAGGTTTGTCACTACTAATTTCTGCCTCTATCTTTATACAGCTGTCATCCTTCTGTGTTTCCACTTGTGTCTCTTTTCTTCTTTTGCAAAACTTTTGGTCACATTGGATTAGGATCCATCCTACTCTAGTATTATCTCATATCAATTTCACTATCAATATCTTTAAGTAGTCTATTTCCAAACAAAGTCACATTCACAGATACTGGAAGTTAGAACTTCAATGGTTTTTTTTGAGAAAACAAGTCAATATAGGACTTCAAGCAGGGATGTTTACATAATTATATTTAACAGTGAAAAAATTAGTATGATTGCAATGAGGATAAACCATTAGAGGAACAGAGTGGGTGTTCAGGAACAAGCTAGGGCATTTTGACTGAGAAATGATATATGGTTTAAACTGGTGTGTGGACAGAGGAAGTGGAGGAAGGAAATGACAGAGAGGCTGCTGAGATTTCATTACCACAATGAAAGGTGGTATCATGTACTATCAGGGAACTGAGTCTGTGAGTTCTCTCTTGAACATATTGGCTTGTACAACCTTTGAGATAGTCAAGTTGACAGTTCATGATTCATCTATAAAGTTTAATAACAGATTTGAACTATTGTGTGATGAAAACCAGAGAATAATAGATTCTAACATGGGAACTGAAGCTAAGATATGGAAGAGATTATTTAACACACGGAGCATCTGCCAAAAAGATGACACCAGTTCACAAAGCTTAAATGACATCTGCACTCTTAGTAGCCAATTCTTGCATTATTAACATTTCCCTCAAAATGCACAGGTTAAAATAATTTGGCGTTGCTTTAAAATTTCAAGTAGGAGTAAACATCTGTTTCTATCATTATTAGCTCTTCCCCCCCCCCCCCGTGATTATCTGGTCACATGGCTGTTTTGCTATGATAGATTTATCTATTACTTTGCCAGTCAATGGTAATGGTATGCAACCAGGATGTTCCTTAGAAGAAAGGATGAAGAAACATGGCCCATATACATGGGCTGTGTCATCAGGAGGAACCAGTCTCTGGGGAAGAACTGCATGCTTGGTAAAGTGGAGTATCAGTGAAATAGAGCAAGACCTTCCATGCTATGGTGAACCAACTGTAATGATGGGTTCAGACATAACAGAGGTTGTGAACATGGTGCAGGACTGGAACATTGTGGTGTATACAGAGTTCTGTTTTGAAGGTGATCACGAAGAGTCAGAAGCAAATGGATGACACCAACCAACAGAATATATTTTCACATGTACATTTTTAATAGGGAAAAAAATCCATAGATTTATCAATTCTCAGTTTAGAAACACAAGTTTAGATTTACTCTAAACAAGCAAATTTAATATTTTACATGTCAGTCCTTCAAATATTTGAAGTCTACTTTCACTGCCTTTATAAGCTATGAATTCTATGCCCTTATCTTCCTGAAACTCACAACCTCTACCTTCTGTTTTCTCCAATGTATCTATCTTGAGTCTCTTGAATGTGTCAAAGATCATGATTTCTCTTTTATAAAACTTTCTTAGTCCTAAGAGAGAAATCTAGTGCAGTTTTATTATGTTATGATAGAAACTCATTCTTTTCAATTTATTAATTTCTAGGTACTTAAAGTTCCAACTTCTAATCAGGAGAGCAGCATTGGTGAGTGTGTTAGTCAGGGAGTAGAGGAGGTGAAGGTGCACATTCTTACAACTACCCACATTCAAGAATGGCTTTTTGAGGTGAGGTTTAGGTCATTGAAAAGCTTTCCTGGGGCTGTCACTAGGGGGAGCATAAGCCAATTTTTTTCACTAGAAAATGCTTGAAAAGGCGATTGGATGCTGACTCATAGAAAATGCTGAAAAGGTAGACAGGAATCTGAGAGTTGCTTCCTGCCTCTCACACTGACTGTGAGTCTGGAGCTGCTGGAGGCCTAGACTTTCGTGGGGAATCTAGATTAAACCCATGGCTATTAAGGGAACCTTACAAGCAATAAACCCCCATTGCAAACCCATTTCCATGGAGTCAATTTTGACTCATAGCAACCTGTTTAAAACATAATAGAAAAATCCCAAAGGCTAAAGCAGAGGCCAGAGATAGAAGGAGGAATAATAGCCTTTAGACTTCCAGGATGATGAAGCATGTGGATACTTTTTGCTTTGTTATGTTTCTCAGAGATAGTATATTATCTTCATTGTGCTGTGTTTTAGTTGATGTTCAGTGAAGGAAAATATTCAAATTATAAACTCAGGTATCATGATGCCAGATGGTAAATAAACTTCCTACTTGATATAATGCAGGAGAAGGATGGACAACTTCCTCCCATATGATTGTCTCTGAAAACCCACCAGAGGGTCAGCTATGGGTCGGATCTGACTTGACAGTACACAACAGCAACAACAAAGAGTAGTGTTATCAACCCAAAAGCACATGGTTTGAATCCACCAGCTGCTCTGTAAGAGGAAGATGGCCCCTCTCAGGTGATTTACTGCTTCTGAAAACCCACTGGAGGGCCAGCTATGAGTTGGTTCTGGCTCAGTACTACCATGACTTGACATAAATCAGATGTTAACGACAGTGAAAGGCAGATACATTTAAGTTAAAAGACAAAGGAGAAAGAGGAAATCCTTGTCCTTACAGTTTAAAGGTTTGGAAATCTGCAGTATTATAACCATTTTCTCTTTTGCTTTACGTTATCACTACATCCATCCTTCTTTATCTTCTATCTTTGTGGTTTTTGTATCTCTTTGCAAATTTTTTTAAGGCCTTGAATGAAGTCCCACCTCTGCCTCTTTGTAATCAATTCCATTGTCAACCCATCACTCCTCTTCTCCATGAAAGTCTTGGAGGTAAATGCCACTGAAAAATTACTTTCTACTGGAAAGGATGTC
>NW_006399861.1:2347850-2352078 GCF_000299155.1 Elephantulus edwardii | reverse complement strand
CTTACTCCACCCCAATGCCAGCCTCATTCTACAACAGTGGCACCATATAGCATTTGTCCCTTTGTGACTGAGATACCTCACTCAGCATAATGTTGGAAAGGATGTCTTCTAATCCTACCATCTGGCTGGCCACCCAGTGACCCTCTGCCTGGATAGTCACAGGGAATAAATGTTTGTGTTTCATTTTAAGGATATTTTATACATGTACAAGCAAATGTATAAATACACTTTCTCATTTTGCATAAAAGATGTCAAGCTGAAAACACTGTCTTGTACTGACTTCATTTTGGTGTAAGTATTTTTTTTTTATTAATGTGCAGTATATTTTCGTAACTTCATTATAAGGATATCTTTTCTTTTTTAATGGCTACCATCATAGAAAGGTAACAAAACTCATCTAGTAGTCTTCTTTTGACATTTAGCTTGATAGTTCACTATTAGAAATCAGGCTACATTGAAATAAAATTATACATATTTTAATTCACACAAATGTAAGCAGAACTGCACAGTAAAGTCTGGGAATATAAATTTTTAACTCAAAAGTGTGTATTTGTTAGGTGCCATCGTGTAGAATATGACTCGTAGCGACCCTATGAACAAAAGATCTGAACCCTGCTCTATCCTGCTTTGTGACACAAAAGCCCATTGCAGAAGTCACTGCATCAATTCACCTGGTTGAGGGTCTTTCTTTACTTTGCCGATCCTTCACCCTTCCCAACATCATGTCCATCTCCAAGGAATAGTACCTCCTAGCAACATGTCCAAAGTATGTGAGGCAAAGCCTCATCATTCTTGCCTCCAAAGAGCATTTTGGTTGTACCCTCTTCAAGACATAGCTGTTTTGTTCTCTTGGATGTCCATCGGATGTTCAGTGTGCTTCTCCAACATCATACCTCAAAGACATCAATTATTCTTCTATCATCCTTATTCACTGTCCAGGACTCAGATGCGTAGCAAGTTATTAGTAAGACTTTGGCCTGAATCAGATGCACCTTAGCCCTCAAACTGGCATCATTGCTCCTCAATTATTTGGAGAGGTCCCAAACTGCAGATTTTCCCAGTACAGTGTATTTGCTTATTTCCTTACTGCTGGTACCAAGAGTATTAATTGTGGATCCAAGAAAGATGAAGCTGTCAACAGTTTCAATCTCCTTTCCATCCATCATGACGCTGCTTATTGGTCCAGTGGTAAGAATCCTTGTCTTCTTGGCATTGAGATGCAATCCACTTAAGCAAAAAGCATATCTATTTGTAAAAATAAAAATTAAAAAAATTCTACATGTTTGTAATTTAAATATAAAATCTCCAAATTTTTGTTACTCCTGTAAGCTTTGTGGATGAATGTCTGTTTCTCCATCTACTTGGACCTTTTGACAATATGATGAATGCCAAATCACATCTGTAGTTTTTAGTTTACCATCTTATATTTAAGACTAATTTTAGGTGATGTAGTCTTTAGGGAGTCATGCTGTTAACCCATAGATCACATCTCTCTGGTGGTTTGAATTCACCATCAGCTCCTTGAGATGGAAAATCTCCCATGAGATTTGGAAGGTCAGTTATGAGTCAGTTTTGACTTGATGGCATGTATCTGAGGTCTTTTTAGGTTTTATATTGATTACTTTTGAAGGTATTTTTGATCTTTCTTATTGCTCCCCACCACATTTGGGATATAGTACAAGACTAACCAATCCCCTTGTGGATTGATGAAACTAGCAAATTCTTTGTAACACACTCTGTCTATAGTCTTGCCCACCCACATGGTAAAGTCAGTCAATGACTAGGGAAGCTATTTTGAACAATAAACCCTTAATACTACAATATGTATAATTTATTCTATTGTTATATAAAACCCCTTATATTCATAAATATATTTTTCTGCTTTTTCTTTCACTTATGTTCCTGAATATTTTTTTAAATCACAGAAATAAATACCAATAATAGACTCCACAATTCAAAGTCACATTGCTCAAAGATGTTGCTGTTCAAGGGAAGTAAGCTTTTTGCTAAGGCTAATATAAAAGAGGAAGACCCTCAACCAGGTGGATTGACACAGTGACTGCTGCAATGGGCTCTTGTGTGTCAGGAAGTGTGAGGATGGCACTGGAAAGAACAGGCTTCAGATCTTTTGTTCATAGGGTCATTATGAGTACCTGACTGATGGCACCTCACAACAACAACAATATTAAAGAAAAAAGTAAAATTTTTACAATTCACACACACACACACACACACAATTTTATTTTTTTTCTTAATGAGAATAGAAAATATTTGATTTATTTGTTAGTGGGAGCCACTAAGACTAATCGGATAGATTTCAACATCAAGATTAAAAGCCCATTTTCATCAGTATAAATACTATGTGTTGTTTCAGTTTGCCTTCAAGTAAAACTTATATCTGTATCATGCATTAGGGAGAAAGTCAAGATACTCTACTTCTGCAAAGATTTACAGCCTTGAAATACTATGAGGTAGTTTTATGCTGTTCTACGTGCTCTTGACAGGACACCTGACAGCAATGAGCTGAGTTTGATTCTGATACAGAGAAATCTAGTGTCCTGTCATCAGCAGAAATAGTTATTGGTTCCAACTTTGTCAATAACTAGCTACAAAGCCAGACAGTTTTCCTACCAAAAGAGCAAGAGAGTCATATTGGTTTGTTAAAAGTCATCAGAACAGAACAAGGAAACACTGCATGGTTTAAAATTGGGAAGGGTGTGCACTGTGCCGGGGATGTGTTCTATCTCTGTACCTTTTCAATCTAAATGCAGAACAGATTATTGGGAGGCTGGGCTGTATGAGGAGAAATGCAGCATCAGGGTTGCGGGAAGACTCACCAACAATATATGTTACGCAGATGACACAACCCTGCTTGCTGAAATTGAGGAGGACCTGAAGCACTTGCTAAAGAGGGCCAAGGACTACATTGTTCAATACAGATTGAAGTTCAACATCAAGAAAGCAAAGATTCTCACCATTGTTCCAGTTGGTAGCATTATGATAGATGGTGAAGAGTTTGAGATTGTTAACAGTTTAAGGTTGATTGGCTATACAATAAATACTCTTGGTACCATCAGCCAGGAAATTAAAAAAAAAAATGAATTGCATTGAGAAAAATCTACTGTCAGAGACCTCTTCGAAGTACTGAAGAGCAACAATGTCAGTTTGGAGACTAAGGTGAGCCTAATCCAGGTCATAGTCTTTGCAATTACTTGCTATGCATCAGAAAGCTGGACAATGATTAGGGGTGATAGAAGGAGAATTGATGCCTTTGAGTTGTGGTGCTAGAGAAGAGTATTGAATATACTGTAGACTGCTAAGAGAACAAACAGGTTCATCCTACAGAGGGTGAAACCAGGCTGCTCTTTGGAAACAAGGATTCTGATGTTTCATCTGACGTGCTTTGGACATGCTGCAAGGAGGGACCAGTCTTTGGAGGGGACATCATGCTTGGGAGGGTTGAGGGACAGCACAAGAGAGGAAGAACCTTGATGAGATGGATTGATTCAGTGACTGAGGTTATGGGGATGGGTGTGTCAGATACAATAAGATTGGTGCAGGCTAGAGCAGGATTTAGGGCTGTTGTACATATAGTTGCTATGAGTCGCAGGTGACTCAATGACACATAACAACATCAACCTTTCTAGCAAGCTATAATTTTAAATATTTATATTAATTTAAAACTATTTCTATTTAGCATCTTATGTTAAAACACACTATTTTTAAATAATTCAGTTCTTGCTGTATGTGATAGGTCATTAATTTATTTCTTAAGTATTCTACACATATCCATGAGAAGGAGCTCTGGTGATGTTATTTCTAGAGTTGTGCTGCTAACTCAAAGGCAACAACTTTCTGGTGGTTGAAACCCACCAGTGGCATCAAGGGAGAAAGACTGGCAACCTCTTCCCATGTGATTTACAGCTTCAGAAACCCAGTGAGGGTTAGTTATGAGTGGGCTCTGACTTGATGGCAATGAGTTTGAGTTTTGGCACCCACGGGAAAAACAAATTCGCATTTTAATGTAAGTAAAAACACATTTTAAAAGTTCATGACAATTATATATTTATATAACAACTCCATTTCTTTACATTTTCACCCATTTATTTCTAGGAAACTCTGAGGGATGTCTTCTTTTTTTTAACTTTAATTTTCTTTTTTTAAAAATTATTATTAAATTTTATTAGTTTTAGTGAACATTTACAGAGATTTTGCGTTTTCATTCATT
>NW_006399861.1:2320383-2341145 GCF_000299155.1 Elephantulus edwardii | reverse complement strand
GTATCTCTATTTGCAACTTTTTGAGAAAGCGCCATACTGCTTTCCACAGGGGTTGCACCATTTTACACTCTTACCAACAGTGAATAAGGGTTCCAGTTTCTCCACAACCTCGCCAGCATTTGTTGCTTGCTGTTGTGTTAAATTTTGCTATTTTGACTGGGGTGAGATGATATCTCATAACTGTTTTAATGAGGGATGCCTTCTATCAGTCCATTAATTGTTATGAATCTTTCTGAATCTCAGGTACCTGCCTTTCAACTCTCCAGTGAGCCTGAAATCTCTGAGTCTTTTAATTCTTGCTTTTGCCCTGTTGGAAATGTAATTCCACAAGTGCTATTACTTCCCCTGAGCTGAAACCTGAGGAGCTAGGATAATTAGTTTTTTCTGTGAAAACTGAGGTGAGCTGACAGTGATGGTAGAATTTTTTGTTTGTTTGAACTTTTCTATTTATTTTGTATTAGGACTTTTGAGAATGGCTTTTCTATTCATTGTCTTAGCACCATTGGGGAGTGGTTTCCAGCTGCCTCAGTTGCAAACATCATTGATTAACATACTCAACATCATCAACATCTGTGAGACTAACATAAGAGGGAGAGCTAATCAAACTGTGAGGAGACTGTTGGGAGGTGTAGGCTGACAGCATCAGACAGAATCTAATTCTGGAGATAGAATCAGACTTAAAGGTTTTGATTGCTGGTAATTAAAGAAACAACTGACTTGTGACTGCAATGAGAAAATTTACTGAACAGTTGAGGAAACAAGAGGCTTCTTGCATTTGTATTATTGGACTGAACTTGACCTTTCACTTGTTTACTGAGAAGTTGTCTCAACTAATATAGGAATTATATCTTGTTATTAATCTGACTTGTGACTTCTGTTCACTAGACCTGGATTTTCACTTTGTGATATCCTTTGCCCCCCCTACTTTCCAAACTATTTCCCTAATAAACTCCACAACTGTGAGTAAAAAGATTTTATAAAATCTGCCGGGTCTATTTGCAATGATTACAAGACCCAGTGATTAGTAGAAGTAAGTGCAGTAGAGTGGAGGACCATGTTAGAGCTCATAGAGATCAGTTTTATATTGTGGATATTGTTGATGAGGACAGTTCCCCTTTATGAAGTTTTCAGAAGTCAGATTTGATCTTCCCTATGCTGTCCTGGCCCCTTTTATACTGACACAGTGCCTATAATCTCTCCTCATCAGCTCCTTGTTGATTCCAGTCATTTTTGTCCTCATTCGGCTGAGAACTAAAGACTGGTTCAAGGTAAGGACTCCACATCATTTCCAATATCTTGTCAAAACAAGCCAAGATATTACTAAATTCAATCTGAATATGTTAAAAACTTAGCTTAATTTTAAAATATATAATATATGTCTATTCATGGGCTGCTCTGCAGGAGAAGGATGCATAAAGTCCTCCTGTGTAATTTACTGCCTCTGAAAACCCAGTATGTTATGGATTGGTTCTGACTCAAACAAATTTGTCTGTTCTGTGCATTAGAAATAAGACAGACTAAGTATGTACTCTCCAGGTTGTTGTTGTGATGGTTGTTACATGCTGTCAAATCAGAATTGACTCATAGCTGATCCTCCAGGTGTTTTCAGAGGCACTGAATCAAATGAAAGGAGATTACTCATCTTTCTTTTATGGAGCAGCTGGTGGACTAAAATGGCTTGCCTTGGGTTGGAAGAACAACGCCATCCTACTAGGCCACCAGAGTTCCCTCCACATAGTGGCGGAGGAGCCACATATATCAATAAGCAAAATAATTTCAGTTAGTGATACAGATTTAAAGAAAATGAAAGATGACAATGTAATGAAGTGTTACTGAGGACTGAACAGTAATTTTAGATTGTATAGGATCTTTTTAGAAAATTTTTATTTTATATTGGTTGTCTTACAGAATTCATATGCACTGTTTCACACTATTCTTCATTCATTGTTTTTAGTACAATTCTTCCTATGCATTAATCGCCATTGGACTCGCTGCCCTTCATTATCCTGTCTTTTCAGGTTCTTGCCACATCTTGGTCATTTTCTCATTGCTCCACCCACCAATTGTAAAACCCTATGGTTTCACCTTCTTTGACTGTCCATATGTGTTTTAGTAGTTATCCATCTATTTTTTTACAACAATGGTCTTATGCACTATTTGTCCTTATGAGACTGAGCTAATTAATTCAGCATAATGCTGTCCAGTATTTCCCAAGTTATGTAGTATTTTTTTTTTCAAAATCATTCCTCCAAGTGCTGCACAGTATTCCATTGTGTGAATGTACCACAATTTCTCAATCCATTCTGTTGTGTTTGATCATTTAGGCTGTTTACATATTCCTGTGATGATGAATAACAATGCTATGAACATTGGTGTATAAATCTTCCTTAGTGTCTCAGTTCTGATTTCTTTGGTGTATATATATATATTCCCAGTCATAGAATAGCTGGGTCATATGGAGTTTCTGTATTAAACTTTTTGAGGAAATGCCAAACTGCTTTCCAGAGTGGTTGTATCATTGTCCAATTCCACCAACAGTGTATGATAGTTCCCACACCTCCACATTATCTTCAACATTTATTGCTTGTTGACCTGCTAAACTTTGTCACTGCTCCTGGGGTGAGATGGTATCTCATTTTGGTTTTGACTTGCATTTCTCTTATTGCCATTGATTTAGAGCATTTTTTCATGTGTCTGTTGGCCATTCAAATATCTTTCTCTGTGTAAGTCTGTGTCTTTTGCCCATTTTGTAGTTGGTTTACCAGTCTTTTTCTTGTGGAGGCCCAGGAGTATTCTGTATAATTTTGTTATGAGACCCTTGTCTGAGATGGTATTGCCAAATGTTTTGTTCCACCACCCCCCCAGTTGGTAGGTTTTCTTTTCACCTTGTTGGAAAAAGTCTTTTATGAGCATAGAGATTTAATCCTTAGAAAGTCTTTATCCTCAGCTTTATCCTCTCCAGATTGTACATTTCTGGCTGCATTTGTCAGCCTCTTTAGGTCGGATATGATCTTTTGTTTGAACCCTAAATGGTCATAAAGACCTAGCCAAGCCATGGCTGAGGAAAGCAATTCCAGTCAGAAAGAAGAACTCATGAGGCCCTGAGAAAGAAGTGATCTCAGATGACTGAATGTTCAAAGAAGTAATTAAGGCAGGTAGGGGTAATGTCATGTGGAACTTTTAAGTAAGTACTTTTTACTAAGTAGAAAGCATGTGTGCTACTAGAAGAGCTGGCTTGAGTTGGGACAAGTCCAAATGAGGTCACACGTTTGGTTTAATCACTGCCTTCTGACTTTGGCCCTATTGTTGAATTCCCTGTGATTATCTCTCCAGGGGAACTTCTGATTAGTTTCCCATTATGTTGACCCTCCCATTCTTACCCCACATCCTGCCAACCCACCTGTATTCCAATTGGATGTGGTTAGAGTATCCTCACTCCCTCAATCCCCAGGACCCTGTGTAGGTAAATTATTGCAAGAACAGAGTTTAAGGAGTTGAGACTGGGAGTAGGATGAAATTCACTTAGCTTCAACTGTCAGCTGTTTTGAATTCCAGTTTTAAACATCCAGAATCCTTACTACAAATTCATTCAACAAATGTTTGAGGGGAAAAAAGTAAAAAAGTTGGAAAATCTGTTTAGTCCAGACCCCGTTTTAAGGCACAACAGGATAAGCTTAAGTGTTTCAGATATTACTGCTGCATCAATTTACTCCATTATGAAATGTTGTTGTTGTTGTTGTTGTTGTTATGTGCCATTGAGTCACTTGCAACTCATAGCGACCCTATGTACAACAGCCCTAAACTCTGCTCTGTCCTGTGCCAATTGCACTGTCTCTGACATTCCCATTATGAAATAGTTTACAAATAATCATAGTTAAAGGCAATATGGTAAATGCCAAAATAAAAATTTAAGAAATTAACAAGTAGGTAGGAAATTATTATTTCTAAAGGCTAAATGCAGAAGGAAATCAGAGGGAGATTCTAAGTACAGCTGGGATGGTAGATAGGGGAAGAGACGGGACATGTGGGAGCAGATTTCAAAGAGTCAGATTTATTCGGTCGGTAAACATGAATGAGCCAAGACAGCAGCTTCCAAAAGAAGATGATGAAAAGGGGATAGAGAATGGTCCATCTTAGTTGAATGGTGGCATGTGTAAAAATAAGGGGTAAGAGATACAGAAGGAATTCATGGGGCACCAGATCATCAATATCTGGTATCAACAGTCACAATAATAATGCCAATTTTTTTACAAATTTATTTGTAATTTAATAAACTATAATTCATTTACTCTATGCTCAAGAAATGAGAAGATAAAGAAAACTGTAGTATTATTTTAGATTTTATTATTTTGTCAAAACCATTGCCTTTGAAACCATTTTAACACTTAAAAAAGCACTTTTTTTTACAACATTCACATATTTGGAACTCCTGAAAAATATGGACTATACATTGGGCTTGACTATTTTACTATTTCTGAATCACAGAGCCTTTTTTGTTTGTTTGTTTCCTTTCCAGTGCATTTCCCTTACATTCACATAATGTGGTGTTGAATGCCCTCTTGGGTTTCTAAACAACAGAGTTCTCTAAGTGGGTAAAGGCTTCTTGACCTATACTGTGGGCAGAGCCAGGAGAGGCGAGGCGTAATTGTGGTGGTCTGGGAGACACTGTCTGTCTCTTGTGGAAGGGCCATGACTATCACTTACAAGTGACATCTTGCCAGGAACACAGCAATGTCACAAGTCAAAGCTGTTTCTTCTTCTAAAATCACCAGGAATAGAAAGGGTTACTGTAACCTATACTATGGGGTGCTGAATATGGCGTTGGTATATTTGTCTCTTTGGGGTTACTATTGCTTTCTGATACAGTTTTCTATGATATAGTTTTGTGGGGATTTTACACCAATCACTACTATCATGAAAGACACTTTGTGTTCTTTCCTTTTTTCATCCCAACAGTTAGCATTGAGAAAAATATTCTGATTTCAAATTTATTCTTTTTATGTTAAATGAATTATTAGTAAATATTGCTTATAATTGCCTTTGAAGAATTCATATTAAAATCCAACAAAAATGTAACATAAAACATATATTGTTATTGTTGCTAGGTGTCATCGAGTTGCCTGCAACTCATAGCCACCCTATGTAAAACAGCCCTAAACTCTGCTCTTTTCTGTGCCAATCTCACTCTCTCCGACACACCTACCCTCATTACCCCAGTCACTGAATCAATAAATCAATCTCATTCAGGGTCTTTCTCTCCTGCACTGTCCCTCCACCCTCCCAAACATGACATCCCTCTCCAAGGATGGGTCCTGTCTTGCAACATGTTCAAAATATGACAGATGAAGCTTTAGAATCCTTGCCTCCAAGGAGCACCTTGCTTTCACACTCTCTAGGATGAATCTGTTCTCTTAGCCATTCATGGTATATTCAATACTCTTCTCCAGCACCACAGCTCAAAGGCATCAATTCTCCTTTTATCGTCCTTAGTCATTGTCCAGATCTCTGATGCATAGCAAGTGATTGCAAAGACCACAGCCTGTATCAGATTCACCTTAGTCTCCAGACTGACATTGTTGTTCTTCAGTACTTTGGAGAGTTCTCTGACAGCAGATATACACATATAAATCTTTCATATGTAAAATCAAACTCAAGGGGACAGAATTACCCTACAGTGGGAATCTTGGCCTTCAATAAGAAAATGCTTTTTTTAAAAAAACAAACAAACAAACAGAAAACCAAAAAAAGAGTAATAAGTGTGATATCAGGGACTTTCACATTTTTGTGGAAAATTGATCAGAACTCCAAGAATATTTTGTGGAAACTGCTTTCGTCATGATAGGTCAAAAGCCTATCGGACACAGTAGAAGAAGGAAGGGACTCTTCTCCCAATTACCTCAAAGTGGCCCTAAATATCTAGAGTAATTTTAAACTATGTCTATGGAAGTTGTCAATGTCAGTCCAAGAAAACATGTAGATGCCATTTCAGGGTGTTCCATTCCAAGAATGTGGTTTCTTTCCCTGTGTGGTTTCTTTTAAATGTGCAATACTTTTCTGCCTAGGTTTGGTAGGGGGAAAAAAAATTAAAACGGACACTTGTAATTAAAATAAAACTAGGACCATAAGATACTGTTTATAGATCATGAAATGTTTTTATAACAAAATCTGAAAATCGCAACTCGCCCCCCAAAAGAAGTCTTTTATTGCCCATCTATGTAATTTATCTAGTATCACATCTGGGTGAGCCCTACTTCTGGGGCCTCGGAAGCAGCCTGGAAGATTTCTGAAGTTGTCTGTCAGCCTTTCTTCTGTAAATCTTATTTCTCAGAGATATCTCTAATGTTCTCTCATGCATTTTTATAAAGGAAAACTGTTTTCACTTGAGAAAACAAAGTTGACTGAAAGCCTGGGAACTTCTTACAGTTTCGTGATATCAAGCAGGATTCACCAAGCAGATAATAAACCAAGCAAAAACTAGTTGTCTTCTGTCTACGTCCCATCTCACTCACCAATGCTTTTATCAATTTAATCATGAGCTACTGAGAAGAATTTAGAAATAATTTGACAGAATAAAATAAACTGCAATAATTAGGCAAATACATCAATATGTTTAAATCTTAGCATTAGAGGGTTAACTTGCTTTACTCAAATGCTATTCATTCAAGAGGTCAGTGCAGTCATAGCTGGTCTTTCTGGATACTGTTTCTATCATTAGCCAACTTCACTGAGGCCACCCAAGCTTCTTTGGTATTTTTTAGTAATTTCTTAAAGTGTTTGGATAATCTTTCCTTTCTGTTCTCATTTCTGATTCTCCATCTGACATTGCCTGGAAATTTATCCCAAATTCTCTTATAGTAAAGCATTACTTCTTCCCAAAGATAACAGGGTTCCTGATCCCGGGAATTATTGAAAGGACACTTTTCTGCATGTACAGAGACTTCACCCTATGGATGTGTCAATTTCCCTCTCTCCAGGATTGAACTCAGAGCTGAAGTTCATCAAGTTTGAGCTTTAGGAAAGCCATGTGTCCATTTAGAGACACTCATAAAGTACATTTTCACTCCTGCAAAGCCCTCCTTCCCATAAGCAAGCTTTACTTATGCTTCAGAGGATGACTCAGAGATAGTGATAGTGAAAGCTGAAAAAAACCTAGTCTCCCAGGAGACCTGGCAGTGAAAGCCTGTCTTCAAAGCAAGTTCTTCATGGAAAATGTTCTTTGTCAAGAGTACCAAATCTACTAATTATGCAAGAAAAATGTGGATTGGCTATTGCTATTCAAATGTATCTGCATCTGTCAGTCTGCCAGTGTGTTACTTTTGGAAATAGTCTTTGCACAATCTGTTTTTTTCATAGAGATTATTGACACACAGTGCAACAACTCTGTGGTCTTTAAAGTGCAAAGTGTTGGATATCAGCCTTAGTCCTGAGTTAGCCTTAGTTAGTCCTGTGAGTCTGGTCCTATGTTCCTAAAAGGGAATGTACACGTGGCCCTCTGGACCTTATCTTTCTACAGATGAGGTCACTGTTCAGATTCACTTTTCCAGACCAAGTGCAGACCAGTATGCAAACTGGGATGCTTGAGTTAGCATCTAGTAAAGAAAAATACATTTTCATGCTCATATGCACAGTTTTAAAGGAGATACTCATCAACAATCTGTGTTGTGCAGATGACACAACCATGCTTGCTGAAACTGAGGAGGACCTGAAGTGCTTGCTGTAGAAGGTCAAGGACTGCAGCCTTAAATATAGATTGAAACTCAACATCAAGAAAACAAAGATTCTCACCACTGTGCCGATTGGCAGTATCATGATAGATGGTGAAGAAATTGAGATTGTTAACAGCTTTAGTTTGTTTGGCTCCACAATCAACACTCTTGGTACCAACAGCTAGGAAATTAAAAGATGAATTGCATCAGGAAAGTCTGCTATCAGAGACCTCTCCAAACTATTGAAGAAGTAATGTCAGTCTGGAGATTAAGGTGTGTCTGATCTAGGCCATAGTCTTTGCAATTTTGTTCTATGCATCAGAAAGCTGGACAATGGCTAGGGATGATAGAAGGAGAATTGATGCCTTTGAGCTGTGGCGCTGAAGAAGAGTATTTACTGAATATACCATGGATAGCTAAGAGAACAAACAAGTTCATCCTAGAAAGGGTGAGACCAGGCTGCTCCTGGGAGGCAACGATTCTTAAACGTTGTCTGACATAGTTTAGACATGTTGCAAGGAGGGACCAGTCCTTGAAGAGGGATGTTGTGCTTTGGAGAGTGGAGGAACAGCACAGGAGAGGAAGATCCTAGATGAGGTGGATTGATTCAGTGACTGGGGTAATGAGGTAGGTGTGTCAGAGACAATTAGATTGGCACCGGATAGAGCAGGGTTTAGAGTTGTTATACTTAGGGTCGCTGTGAGTCACAGGCAACTTGATGGCATATAACAACAACAACAACCCAAGAACATATCTAAGGTACCTCAAGAGTTTTTGAGTTCTGGAAGATCAAGTAGTGCAGCTTTGCTGGGAAATGCATCTTTTGCATTTTTAGTCTTTGAACTTTAGTGATCTAGGTATGACAATTACAGTTATTTCTATTGACAAATATGAGATAAATGATAATAATTTCTTACTGTACCAGAAGTCCAGGCTGGGTTTAAAAGGGGTCGTGGTGCTAGAGATATTGTAGCTGATGTTAGATGGATCTTGGCTGAAAGCAGGGAATACCAGAGGAATGTCTATCTGTGTTTCATTGACTATGCAAAGGCATTTGACTGTGTAGATCATAACAAACTATGGCTGATTCTGAGAAGAATGGGAATCCCAGAACACTTGATCGTTCTAATGTGAAACTTATACTTGGACCAGGAGGCAGTCGTCAGAACAGAGCAAGGGAACACTGCATGGTTCAAAATTGGGAAGGGCGTGTGCCAGGGATGCATCCTATCCCCATACCTTTTCAACCTATATGCAGAACAGATTATCCGGGAGGCTGGGCTCTATGAGGAGAAATGTGGGGTCAAGATTGGTGGACCATTTATCAACAACCTGTGTTATGCGGATGACACAACCCTGCTTGCTAAAACTGAAGAGGACCTGAAGCGCCTGCTACAGAGTGTCAAGGACTGCAGCTTACAATATGGATTGAGGCTCAATGTCAAGAAGACAAAGATTCTCACCACTGGACCAATTGGCAGCATCAGGATGGATGATGAAGAGATTGAGATTGTACACAGCTTCAGTTTGCTTGGCTCCATAGTCAACAGTCTTGGCACCAGCAGCCAGGAAATTAAAAGGCGCAATGCCATAGGAAAGTCTGCTGTTAGGGACCTCTCCAAAGTACTGAAGAGCAATGGTGTCTCTCCGGAGACTAAAGTGCGTCTGATACAGGCTATGGTCTTTGCAATCACTTGTTATGCATCAGAGAGTTGGAAAATGACCAAGGAGGATAGAAGGAGAATTGATGCCTTTGAGCTGTGGTGCTGGAGAAGAGTATTGAGAATACCATGGACTGCTAGGAAAACAAACAGATTTGTCCTGGAAAGGGTTAAACCGCGTGGCTCCTTGGAGGCAAGGATTCTGAGGCTCCGTCTAACATACTTTGGACATGTTGTGAGGAGAGACCGGTCCTTGGAGTGGGACATCATGCTTGGTAGGGTGGAGGGACAGCGCAAGAGAGGAAAGCCCTCTATGAGGTGGATTGATTCAGGGACTGGGATAATTGGGATGGGAGTGTAAGAGACAGTGCGATTGGCATAAGACAGAGCGGAGTTTAGAGCTGTTGTACATAGGGTCGCTATGAGTCGCAAGCGACTCGACGGCACATAATAAGAACAACAACAACAATAATAAGTTTTAACCCATATAGGGTAGGTATTGTTTTAGGAGGACTCTCAGAGTGGTGCAAATTCCTAGCGTACTTGGCTGCTAAGTGAAAGCTTGAAATTTGAATCTTCATGGAGGCCTGCTGATCTCATTGTTAAAATGTTGACACTGAAAATCGTATACAGCATTTTCATATCCTAATACACACGGTATTTCATGAATCAGGATCAATATGACACTTATTTGGAAAATTTGATGCTTTAGAATATTATCTGGTACTTGATTTTATTCTATTTGGTGGGGATAAACAGAGGTCTCTCTCATCTATCTTAAGGGAATATATATAAAATCGAGGTGTATTCTTTTTAGTTTCTGAAAACACTTCTTTCAAACGCACAAAGCTTAGAAAGAAAAGTAATAATACATAGTTTTGTTTACATGCTTTCTTGATCTCTTTATAGCAGTACTGGTGCAAATGTCATTTGTCAATCATGCTTTTCATTTTTCTGACCCTCCTTATGTCTCCACTGCCAGTTAGAAATACTTCATTGATTACCAGAATACCACCAATCCTACTTTTCAAACCTCTCTTCTGACCCATTCCTTGCCTGTGGCTTTACGTGAGGCCTTTCCTATCCTTTGCTGTCCTATGTCCTCATTTCTTCTTCATCTTACATCGTTATTCCACTTCACAGTCAGAATCATCCTTCTGAAATGCCAATCTTAGCCTATCCTAAATGCCCAAAATATTTCAGTGGCTTGTAGTGCTCAGTGGAGAAGTCTTTGATAATAGAATAACCAGATATGATTGTGTGAACTGGCTCCTATGTTACTTCTTGCTATTTTAAATTTCTAGCACTTTATTTCAGAAATATTTAAACAATGGTAGTTCCCTAACTACTTCATTTATGTCCTGCTTTAAAACCAGAGTCCTCTTTGGAAGCAAGGATGCCTTTGAACGGTCTTCTTGGAACATTTTCTTTTTTTCTTTTTGTATTTCCAAAACGCCTATTTATCCTTCAAAATTCTATTTGGCATGACAGCCTTTTAAAGTCTTTTCTGTATGCTGAAATATTTTGCTTTATATTTTATTCTGTGTTATAAATAAATGTCATATTATTTACAATATCCTCCTGACATTCTATCATTTATTATTTAAAATAGTATTAAATATTGCATTAATATTAAAATTGAATGTGGTGAAGATTTTTTACAAAACTGCTTTAATAAATATTAATACTTGACAACTTAATCTTATAAATCGAGAGACATTATTGAATTTGGATGTTCCATGTATAGACTTTAGCCTAGAGTTATATAACATTTCAGACCAGGTTATGGACTGAATTGTGTCCCAATAAAATAAGTGTCTTAAAAGCAGGAGTGGCATCCACTTCCTAAACAACATGCCTCCAGAAACTATGAACTTTGATAAAATGTAAATAGTTATAGAAGAACTTCAGGCCTTTTGCTCATGGGATTGCTATGAGTTGTGCTCCTGTCAAATCGAAGGCAATCAACAACAACAACAACAACAACGGCAAATTAAGCATCAGATCTTTATCTTTCCTTCCTACCTATTTGATTAGTATGCTAAACAAGTAATTTGAGAAGCTGGACTTTGTGAAGAAGAATGTGGAACCAGGGTTGGAGGGAGACTTATCAACAACATGCCCTATGCAAATGATACAACCTTGCTGCTGAAAATGCTTGCTGCAGAAGATTAAAGACTATATATAGCCTTCAATACGGATTACGTCTCAACATCAAGAACATGAAAATCCTCACCACTAGACAGTGAGGCAACATCATGATAGATGGTGAAAAGATTGAAATTGTCAAACAGTTTTATTTTACCTATATCTATCATCACCCTTGATATTAGCAGTCAACAAAGCAGAAGTGTCACATTGGGGAAATCTGTATTCAGGAACTTTGCCAAAGTGCTAAAGAGCAATGATGTCAGTTTAAAAATGATAGTGTGACTGACCTAAGCCATAGTCTTTTGTTATTTATCTAAAAGTTGGACAATGATTAAGAATGACAGAAGAATCGATGCCTTTGAGTTGTGGTATTAGAGAAGAGCACTGAATATTCCATGAACACTAAGAGCATAGACAGTTCTCTCATGGAGAAAGTAAAACCAGAGTGCTCTTTGGAAGATGGGGAAACTTCTTTGTCTACTACACTTTGGGCATATTGTAAGGAGCTTCTAGTCTTTGGAGAAGGACACAATTCTTGGAAAGGTCAGGGAAAGAGAAGAAAGGGGGAAGCAGAGGGGTGAGGATGGGTGGGGTGGAAGGAGAGGTTGAAACATAGGGTAGCACAATTTGATGGGTGGAGGGATGGGTTGGTAAATGAAAGGGGAAAGATCCTATGTAAGAAACAATGTATATGAACTTTGTAAGTGAACTGGTATAAAATTAAAAAAAGAAAAGAAAATGTGTTCTTTTATTGACTGTTCTAAGTACTGAACATCTCCTTAGTGTTATGTTCCTTTTTAAGCATGGGTATTGTATGGCTGAAAGCTGATCTACAGGGGTCTGTTTCCCTCTACCCTTAAAAGTTTAAATGGTTGGTATAGCCTTGAGATTCCTTTAGTCTCTTATAGACCAGCAAGTCTGGTTATTTTTGTAATTTTGAGTTTTTCCTCACATTTTTTCCTTTCTCTGTGTAGGACCTGTTATTATGATCCCTTTCAGAGCAATTGGCAGTGGTATCCCTGTGCAATTCAGTTTTTCTGGCTACAGTGTGTTGAAGACTGAAATTTATGTAGTTCATTAGTCCTTTGGACTAATTGTTTCTCTGTGTCTTTTGAAAATATTTTTATTAATATTTTATCATTACCTTTGAAAACCCTATGAGCACATTTAGGATAGACTAACAAATATGACAAATGAGGCTGAGCCCTCAAATTTAGAAACACAAAGGAGAAGGAACAGTTGTAAGCAGAACTAACGATTGAAAGGTGGAATGTGAGAATCATGAATGTAGGAAAGCTGGACATTGTTAAGAAAAAATGGAATGCTTAAATATCGACATATTAGGTATTGGCGAAATGAGATGAGTTGGCATGGGGCATTTTGAATCAGATGATTATATGATTCACTACACTGGAGATAAAAAGGTGGGGAAAAAACCCTCAAAAATTACCAAACCACCAACTAAGGTTGCTCTTATAATTAAAAAGGCTCTTTCTAGATCCACCTTGAAATACAATATTGTGAGAGACAATATCCATATGCATAAAAGGAGGACATATTAATACCACTATCATTCAAATTTATGCACCAACAACCAGAGCCAAAGAGAAGGAAATAGATTTCTACCAACTTTTGCAATCAGAAATTGACCAAACACGCAACCAAGATCCATTCATAGTAACGGGTAACTGGAATGCAAAAATTGAGAATCAAGAAGGAGGATCTGTAGTTCGAAAATAGGGACTTGGTGAGAGACATGAGATCAGAATAGAATGATAGAATTCTGCACAATCAATGATTTATTCGTTGCAAGTACATTTTATAAGAAACATAAATGTAGACTATACACATGGATTTCATTTGATAGGGTGCACAGGAATCAGACTGATTACAAGTGTGGAAGAAATTGTTGAAGTTCAATACCAGCAGTGAAAACTAGGCCAGGCTTGGATTTCAGAACAGACCATCAACTACTCATATGCAAGTTCAAATTAAAGCTAAAGAAGGTCCAATCATATTCACAGGAATTAAAATTTTACCTTAATTCTGTCCTTCCTCCTTTAAAAACCGCCTCAGGAATGGATTTGAGGCCTTGAACACTAATGAATGAAAACCAGATGAGTTATGGGAAAATATCAAGAATATAGTCAATGAGGAATGCAAAAGATTATTACAAAGGCGGAGGAGGAAGAAGAGAACAAAATGGATATTAGAAGAGACCCAGAATACTGGACTAAAGTGCCAAGAAGCCAAAGCAAAGGGAAGAAATCAAGAAGTTAAGGTACGGAATAGAAGATTTCAAAGTACAGTGGGGAAGACATAATGTGCGAAGGAGCTGATGTCTGAAAATCAGAAGGGCCAATTTTTCTCAGCATATCTTAAGCTGAAGGAACTAAAGAACAAATTAAGCCTTGAATTGCAATGCTTAAGGATGCCATGGGCAGACTATTAAAATATCCAGGAAGCATTAAAAGAAGGTGGAAGGAATACACAGAGTCACCGTACCAAAAAGAACTGACTGACATAGAAGTATTTCATGAAACACCTTATGTTCAAGAGGCAATGGTGATGGAGGAGGACTTTCATCCTGCTCTGGAGACCTTGGTAAAAAAGTAAAGCCCCAGAAATTGATAAAATACCAATTGATATGTTGCAACAAACATGCTGCCCTGGATGTTCCCACCAGATTGTGCCAAGAAATCTGGAGGACAATTACCTGGCCAACTGACTGGAAGAAATCTCTATTCTCATTCCAAAAAAAAGTGACCAAAGTGTGGAAATTATCAAATAATGTCACTAATATAAAACACAAGCAAAATTCTGCTGAAGATTATTCAGAAATTATTGGAACAGTATATTGACAAAGAACTACCACAACTATAAGTCATAGCACTAGAGACATTCTCGCCAATGTCAGATGGATATTGGAAGAAAGCAAAGAGTACCAGAGGAAAGTCTGTATGTGTTTCATTGACTATGCAAAAGTGTTGGACTATGTGGATCACAATAAATTGTGATTAACCTTGAGGAGATTGGGAATCCCAGAACACTTGATTGTACTCATGCTGAACCTATACTTGGACCAGGAAGCAGTCCTCAGAACAGAGCAGGGAAACACTGCATGGTTCAAAATCAGGAAAGGAGTGCATCAGGGATGCATCTTGTCTTCATACCTTTTCAATCTATATGCAGAACACATCATTTGAGAGGCTGGGCCTTATGAGGAGGAATATGAAATCAGGATCAGAGGAAGACTCAACAAACTACTTTACGCAGATAACACAACCTTGATTGCTGAAAGTAAGGAGGAGCTGAAGGGCTTGCTGCAGAAGATCAAGGACTGCAGTCTTGACCCTCAACATCAAAAAGACAAAGATTCTCACCACTGGGCCAATTGATAGAACCATGATGGATGGAGAAGAGATTCAGGTTTTTAACAGTAACAGCTTGCTTGGTTCCACAATCAACATTTGGCACCAGCAGTCAGGAAATCAACAGATGAATTGCATTGGGGAAGTTTGCTGTCAGGGACCTCTCCAGAGTACTG
Source organism: Elephantulus edwardii (assembly GCF_000299155.1). Classification (NCBI taxonomy): domain Eukaryota; kingdom Metazoa; phylum Chordata; class Mammalia; order Macroscelidea; family Macroscelididae; genus Elephantulus; species Elephantulus edwardii. The sequence goes on along the minus strand of NW_006399861.1, from coordinate 2,326,080 downwards.
AAAAGGAACGATGTCAATCTAGAGACTAAGGTCATGATCTATGCTTCAGAGAGCTGAACAATGACCATGGATGACAGAAGAATTGATGCCTTTGAGTTGTGGTGCTGGAGAAGAGACTTTGACATACCATGGATCACTAAGAAAACAAATAGGTCTGTCTTGGAGAAGGTGAAACCAACCTTCTCTCTGGAGGCTAGGATTTTGAAGCTCTATCTCACATACTTTGGACGTATGGCCAGGTCAGATCTGTCCCTGGAGAAGGACATCCTGCTCAGAAGAGTGGAGGGATGGCACAGGAGAATAAGACCCTGGATGAGATGTATTGCTATAGTAACTGGGTCAATGGGATTAGGCGCATCAGAATCAGTGAGACTGACTGTAAAGAGTGCTGTACGTAGGGTTGCAGGTGACTCGAAGGTACATAACAACAACAAACAAGACTGCATACATGTGCATTGTACTTTATACAATCTTTCATTTACATTAGTTTTCATTCATGTATATTTGTGGAATTTTCCCCCTTAGAATAATCTTGTTTTTAAAAATTTTTATTATATACTGGCTTACTTAAAAGCTCATTTGCATTGTTTTCACACTGGATCTTTTTCATTTTCTTTATCCACCTCTCCTCCATTCATCAGATTGTGTGACTCCATCCTCCACCCATCCTCTCCCCTCTGCTCCCATCTTTCCCCCCTTGGATCCTAATGCCTATCCCGAGAATTATCTTATTAATAATTACATTCGTGAAAGTGTGTAAACCAGCAACTTCATGCCTCTTGTCTTAATATCCTCCTTTTAGATAGTTAATTTCAAATTTACCCATCCTTATCCACTTCCTAAACAACATGCCTCTGGAAACTCTATGAACTTTGATAAATGACCATAGTTATAGAAAGGCTTCAGGACTTTTGTTCATAGTATCAATATGACTCGTGCTCTGCTAAATGGCAATCAATAACATCAGACAAATGCTCTGAGGGAATAAGCATGTCCCTTTTGCAAAAGAATTTTCTTTACAGTTTAAAAACTCGAACTTCTGCATCTACAAAGTTTAATCCTTTTATGTTACTCTTTTTTTCTTTTCTCCTAACAAGGAAAGGCTAATAGTTACACTTAGATGACCACTTGCAAACTTTTAAAACTCTAGTTGTTATTCACCAGAGTATGATGGATTGGCATTCATCTCCTAAATAACATGCCTCTGGAAACTCTATGAATTTTGATAAATGTTGATAGTTGTAGAGGGGCTTCAGGCCTTTTGTTCATAGGGTCGCTATGAGTCGTGCTTGACTTGAAGGCAACCAACAACAACAACAATGTCATAAAACATTGTTTATGTGGACTATGCTGTACCAACTAATTTAATGCTGTCTGAGGTTATGATTGTCCTTGAGATTAGCAACTCATTCTCTCAGGGTGGTTAGATACTATTAAAAAGTTTACATAACTCTGCCACATGCAGATACATGGATATATTTACAGCATATGCACATACACATGTAGCACTGTCATCTAACAAAGTTATATATAGTCGGCCAGGTGTCCTCATCAGAGTGACGCTGTCTTTAAACTCTTCACTGCAATCCCTGATGCACCACTGTGATGCCCACAGAAGACAGGGCAACCTGGCAGTCCAACTCCTTCCTTAAGATCATCCAATTGCTGGATGATCATCTGAAATGCTTCATCATGGGTGCAGAAAATGTGGGCTCCAAGCAGATACATCAGATCTGCAAGCACCTCAGCAAGAAATCAAGAACACCATGAGGTACACGGCCGTCTGGGGCCAGCTGTACATCAACTTGGCCATGGAGAAGCTGCTGCCTCATATTTGGGTAAGTGTGGGGTTTGTGCTCAGCAAAGAGTACCTCACTGAGATCAGGGACATGCTGCTGGCCAACAAGATCTGCAGAGGCACTATCGAACTACGGAGTGATGTGCAGCTGATTGAAACTGAAGAATAGGTAGGAGCCAGTGAAGCTTTCCTGCTGAACATCTCTCTCCCCTTTCACCTTCCTGCTGATCATCCAGCAGGTGTTAGGCAATGGCAGCATCTGCACTCCTGAAGTGCTCAACATCACAAAGAAAGCTGAATACTCGCTTCCTAGAGGGAGTCCACAAGGATGCCTTCATATGTTTGCAGATTGGCTACCCAACTCTGGCCTCATTATCCCACTCAATCATCAAGGGTTCAATAAATCCTGGCTATGTCTGTGGAGACTGAGCAAACCTTCCTACCGGCTGATCCATCTGCATTTGTGAAGCAAAGGAAGGGTCAGAGGAGTCAGAAGAGGATGTAGAATTTAGTTTCTTGACTAATAACTAAAAAGCCATCAACTCTGCCAGTTTTGTGAAACAAAGAAATAAAAGCTTCATTTTTTTTTTAAAGTTACTTATGGTCATGAACACAGTCCCTTTCACCTCCATGTCTATTTGTCTTGTCTGTCTTCTTACACATTCTGTTGCAGATTAATGCTTGTTCTTACAGATCAGGGAGGATTATACATGTAATATTGTTTAATGTTTATGTCAATTCAGGATCTCTCCATATCTTTCCTTTTTTTATTGACAGCTCTGTTATTGGTTATTGCCTTTTCCTTTCTCCATCTTAGTATGTGTCTGTGGTGGCACAGTCTGCAGAGAATTGTACTTCTTAGTCAACTGTGTCACTTCTGTAGTGGCTTGAATCCCCCAGGTTTTCCGTGGGGGAAAGACAGGCAATCTCACATTTGATTGTCAAAAAACTTGCTGGAGGGTTAACTATGAATTGGCTCCAACTCCACAGCAATGTATGATCTATGATTTTTTCCCCCTCCCCTTTCCCTCCGTTTCTTTTCCTAACATAATCCAAAAAGTTTTTTCTGAGTGTAAACCTTTATATAAGTTTTTATAAATTAGACTAATTCAATATTTGTTCTTTTGTGACTGACCTATTTCACTTAGCAAAATGTTTCCCACATTTATATATATTATGGATATTTTGAAATAATTCCATTTCTTTATGGCTTCATAGTATTCAATTGTGTGAGCCGCACAATCTGTTTATCCATTTATCCATTAATGAATACTTAGGGTTTTTTACCTATTACTTTACTGTTTATTGTCTATGATGCTACAGTGTACATGGATGTGAACATATATGTTTGTGTTGTAATTCTTCTTTAGAATATATAGCTAGTAGTGGACTTTCTGAATCCAATATCTAAACAAAATACCAAAATTTGACACTCCTACCAGCAGTGTAAGAGCATTCTAATTCAGCAATTGTTTACTGCCTTGCTGAAGTTGGCTGTAGTTGCAGATGTGACATAATATCTCACTGTTGTTTTGATTTATATCTTTCTAACAGCTAGTGACTGTGAGCTTCTCTTCATGTGTTTTGGGTTGTGGTTTTGTTTTTGCTTCCCGCCACCCCCACCCCACTTGAATGTCTTTCTTGGTGAAATGATTTCTCATGTCTTCTGTCCATATTTTAAATGAAATTTTTTTGTTTTTTGTTGGTGAGATGTTGCGAGTTTAAAAAAAATTGGAGGCAATACCCTTTTTGGATGTACCATTGCCAAGTATTTTCCCCTCACTCTGTAGGGTTGCTTTCTACTCTTTCGGGAAAGTCTTTTGCAGCAAATAATTATTACATTTTTAGAAGATATCAGTTGTCTTGTATATTTTTTGCTGTTTGTGGATTTTTGGTTATGTTTGGCAGTCTATTTATACCATAAAATAACACTCTGGAAATAGTTTCTATCTTCTTTTTTTATGATTTTTACATTTTTAGGTTTTATACTTAGGTCTTTGATTAACCTTGCATTAATTTTACTTTAGATAAACTTGCAGAAAACATTTGTATCACTCCTATTAAAAACAATAAAATGGATTTTTTTTCCTATGTCCAGAGCAACTCTCACAATCTATACACTTATCTTGGGTTTCAGTTTATTCTTATTATTATTGATTCTTACCTTTCTCTAAAAGGAAGATTGTTTATCTTGAGAGATACAAGCATTAATTTAGAAATCCAACTCATATGTGAGAATATGATATTTAAGGTTTTTATGTTGTGAAATAATGAACACATTTATTTCATTTCATATATAGGCAACTATCACTATCCTGTATCTTTTTTTGCTTATTATTTTACCTAACACAAGGTTCCATCAGAGGCTTTTTTCCTATGCATTGTTTTTCAATGCTGATTATAATTTTTCTGGGCAAAAAAATAAAGGTTTATGTCCTCTAGATAAAATTTCAGGATGTTTTAGAACATTTTTACTAGACCTAGTATGAACAGGGTAGAATTTTCGCAAATACAAACCCAGAAATTTTTGCAAATTTTATAAGGTTTAAGGCCTTGAACACTAATAAACAAAGACCAGACAAACAGTGGAAGGATGGAAAAAACACCATCCATCAAGAATGCAAAAGACAGCAATAAATAAGCAATAAATGTTGGAGAGGATGCTGTTAGATAGGAATTCTTATACACTGTTGGTGGGATTGTAAAATGCTACAACCACTCTGGAAGGCAGTTGGGTGTTTCCTCAAAAAGCTGAACCTAGAAATTCCATATGGCCCAGATATTCCACTGCTTGGAATATACCTTGAGAAAATGAGAACTGAGGCATAAACAGTTGTACACCAGTGTCAATAGCAGCAATATTGTACACCATTGTTGATAGCAGCATTATTCACCATAGCAAGAACATGGAAACAGACCAAATGTCTGAACACAATCAAATGGATTGAGAAATTGTGGTGCATTCATGCAATGGAATACTATCCAGCATGCTGGAGTAATGATTTTGTAAATTATTACCTAGCTAGAGAGGGACTAGAGAGTATTACGCTGAGTGAACGGATTCAGTTCCACAAGGACAAACACTGCATAAAATCATCATTGTAAAATGAATATAATGATCCAAGGAGTGGAGGGGAGAGCAGAGATAAAAGGATGGGTGGGAGGCTTAATCATAGGGTCACATGATTTGATGGGTAGAGAGATGGATGGGTAAATGAAGGAGGAAAGATGCGGTGTGAAAAAAAATTACACAAATTTAAGTAGAGAGCAAGCTGAGTATGTAGGACAGATGGAATTTGAGTGAGAAATATTATTAAAATAATTAGTTTGGGAGCCTCGGCAGGGAGCATCAAGTCATGGTGGGACCCACCAGTAGCAAGCAGGACAGTAGGATTTTGGGTGAGGTACTTAGAGGGGAGATCACTGCTGATGCTGGACCAATTGTGGGACCCCATCACCTTAAGCAGGAGGGAGTGAGAAAGCAGAAGCTCAACTGGGGTGGCAAATCCAGTTCTTGAGGGGAAAAAATTAAGGCTTCTTGGTTTTCCATTCAGATTCCTCCCTGCACACCCCCTACATGTGGGTCTGTGTGCATGCCCCCCTCCCCAACCTCCCAAGTTGTCTCTGTGTGTGCACACTCTATGTTCATTTGCAAGTAAACCCATGCTATGTGCCACCGTGCTCGCTGAAACTGAGGAGGACCTTATGCACTTACTGCAGAGGGCCAAGGACTGCAGCCTTCAGTATGGACTGAGGCTCAATGTCAAGAAGACAAAGATTCTCAGCACTGGACCAATTGGTAGCATCAGGATGGATGGCAAAGAGATTGAGATTGTTCACAGCTTCAGTTTGCTCGGCTCCACAGTCAACACTCTTGGCACCAGCAGCCAGGAAATAAA
>NW_006399861.1:2316973-2319333 GCF_000299155.1 Elephantulus edwardii | reverse complement strand
GAAGTAGAAAAAAGAAAAACAATTGAAACCATCAAGTAAACTAGGAGTTGGTTCTTTGAAAAGATGCAAAAAAATTGACAAACCCCTAGCAAAACAAACAAAGGAAAAGAAGGAAAAGATATAAATAATCCAAATAAGAGATGAATCAGGCAACATTACAACAGAACCAACTAAAGTAAAAAAGGCTAACAGTGGAATATTATGGAAAAACTATACTGAAATAAATATGAAAACCTAGAGGAAATGGACAAATACTTAGAAATTCACAACCTACCTAAACCGACATCAACAGAAATTGAACACCTGAACAGACCCATTACAAAAGAAGAAATTGAAAAGGTAATAAAACAACTTCTAACCAAAATAAGTCCTGAATTAGATGGTTTTACAAATGAATTTTATCAAACATTTAGAGGACTGTCACCAATTATACATAAACTGTTTCAGAAAACAGAAAAAGATGGAATTCTCCCAGACTCATTCTATGAAGCAAACATATCTTTCATACCAAAGCAAAGTAAAGACACCACCAAAATACAAAGCTATAGGCCAATATCTCTCATGAACATAGAAGAAAAAATCCTGAATAAAATCCTGGCCCATCGAATCCAATAATACATCAAAAAACTATTATTCACCATGACCAAGTGAGATTCATAACAGGTATGCAAGGATGGTTCAACATAAGAAAAACAATCAATGTCCAACAAAGCAAAGAACAAGAACAACATGATCCTATCAATTAATGCAGAAAAGGACTTTGACAAGAGCCAACACCCTTTCCTGATTAAAGCACTCAACAAAATGGTTTAGAGGGGAATTTCTTCAACATAGTAAAAAGTATATATGTAAACCTAAAAGCCAACATTATTTTCAATGGAAAGGGATTAAAGGCATTCCCTTGAGAACAGGAACTAGACAAGGATACCCACTATCACCTCTCCTATTCAATATTGTGTTGAAAGACTTAGTGATAGCAATAAGACAAGAGAAGGAAAGAAGAGTATCCAAATTGGTAAAGAGGAGGTCAAATTATCTCTCTATGCAAATATATAATAGTATACTTGGAAAACCCTAAAGACTCAGCAAGAAAACTAATAGACATACTTGATCAATTCAGCAAAGTGGTAAGATACAAGATCAACACACAAAAATCACTTGAATTTCTCTACAGTTACAACGAGAATTCAGAGGTGGAGCTAAGAAAAACAATATCCTTCACAATAGATAATCACAAGATTAAATACTTGGTAATAAATCTAACCAGAAACACAAAGGAACCATTCAAAGAAAATGACAAAGCATTACTTCAGGAAACAAAAAGGGACCTGGAGAAGTGGAAGAATATACCTTGTTCATGGATCGGAAGACTCAATATTGTGTAAATGACAGTACTACCAAAGGCAATTTACATGCTCATTGCAACCCCTATACACATAATATCAATTCCATTCTTCAACAGGATGGAAAAGGCAATTTCCAATTTAATTTGGAATGAGAAGAGACCCCGAATAGGCAAAGCACTCTTTAAAAAGAGAAACAAAGTAGCAGGCATCTCACTCCCTGATTTCAAATCCTACTGCACTGTTGTAGTGCTCAAGACAGCATGGTACTGGTACAAGAACAGACACATAGATCAATGGAATAGAATTGAGAATTCGGAAATCAGCCCATCTACCTATGGTCATCTGTTTTTTGACAAGGAGATGAAATCAGTTAAGTGGCGAAATGAAAGCTGTTTTAACAAATGATGTTGGCAAAATTGAAAAACTATCTGCAGAAAAGTCAAACAAGACCTACACCTCATACCATACTAAAAAACCAACCTCAAGGACCTAGGACTGAAACCAAGGACTTTTTCTTACTAGAGAAAAGCTTGGAAGAAATCTAGAAGCCCTATGCACAACATTAACTGTCTTCCAAGCATCCTGAAAAACCTAACGCCAGGAGACGATAAAATAGATTAATTGCACCTTCTAATAAAATCTCTATGCACATCCAAAAACTTCTCCAAAAGTATACAAAGGGAAGCCCCAGACTGGGAAAAATATTTGGTAATGACATGCCTGATAAGGGACTTATATCTAGAATTTATAAAATACTTGAGCACAACAACAACATAAAAGATAACAATCCAATTGAAAAAATGAGCACAGGTTATGAACTGACACTTTACTAAAGGAGACATTCAGATGGTGAACTAACACATGAAGAAATGTTTAAAATCCCTAGCTCTAAGAGAGATGCAATTCAAAACAACTATGAGATATCATCTTACCCCAGTAAGAACATAAAAATTTAACTGAACAGCAAACAACGAATGCTGGCAGGGTTGCAGAGAAACTGGAACCCTTATTCAC
>NW_006399861.1:2315056-2316088 GCF_000299155.1 Elephantulus edwardii | reverse complement strand
AGAAAAGGCCAAGAAAAGATTCAAGAAGAGACAGAGTCTTTCACTAGATCTCCTAGAAGCCAAAGCAAAGGGGAGATATCAGGCAATTGAGGAGCTGAAAAGATTTCAAAGGGTAGCTCTGGAAGACAAAGTATTATAATGAAATGTGCAAAGAGTTGGAGTCGTAAAATCCAAAGGAACAAATATGTGTGGCATTTCTTAAGCTAAAGGAACTGAAGAGCAAGTTCAAGTCTTGAAAAAACTCAAATCAAAGCAATAGTCAATGATGCTATGGGCAGAATATTGAATGATCCAGGAAAACTTTTTCCAACAAGGTGAAAAGAAAACCTATTGATTGGGAATGAACATTTGACAATGCCGTCTCAGACAAGAGTCTCATAATGAAAGTTTATAGAATACTCCTGGGAATCCATAAGCAAAAGACTGATAACCCAATTACAAAACGGGCAAAAACCAGAAATAAATTGCACAGAGGAAGATACTAGAATGACCAACAGACATATCAAGAAATGCTCAAATCACTGGCAGTAAGAGAGATGCGAATCAAAAACACAATGAGATAGCATCTCACTCCAGTAGCAGTGGCAACGTTTGATATGACAGCAAGTCAAAAATGTTGTAGAGAATGTGATGAGATAGGAACTCTTATGTATCGTTGGTGGGATTCTAAAATGGTACAACCAGTCTGGAAGGCAGTTTGGCACTTCCTCAAAAACCTGAACATGGAAATTCCATATGACCCAACTATTTTACTGCTTAGAATATACCCTGAGAAAATGAGAACTGAGGCATAAACAGAGTGTTGCGCACCAATATTCATAACAGCATTATTCACCATAGCAAGAATGTGGAAATAGCCTAGATGTCCAACCATAATTGAATGGATTGAGAAATTATTGTACATTCACACTATGGAATACTATGAAGCACACAGGAGCAATGATTCTGTAAATTGCTACCTAACTTTGACTGAAAAGTATTATGCTGCGTGAGCTAACTCAGTCCTGAAAGGACAAGTACTATATAAAACCA
>NW_006399861.1:2314347-2314956 GCF_000299155.1 Elephantulus edwardii | reverse complement strand
AATAATAATAGAAGATGGAGGACCACACAGAGTCACCAAAAAAATTTGACTGACACAGAAGTTCATAAAATAACATATGATCAAGAGAAAAGGTCAAGATTGTCTGAAGGAATTAGCAAAATAAGGCCCCAGGAATAGTTGGAATACCAATTGATATATTTCAACAAACAGATGCTGCCCTGGACATGCTCACCCAGTTTTGCCAGGAAATTTGATGGATAACTACCTGGCCAACTGACTGGAAAAGTCGAAAAAGAGTGATCTGATAGAGTGTGGAAATTTCCAAACAACATCACACACAAGCAGAATATTTTTTTTTTAAATGCAGGTACATTGTGTTTTATATAATCTTACATTTTTATTGTGTTTTGTTTATGTACATGTTTGTCTATTTTTATACTGGTTTATTTACAAAATTAATATACATCGTTTTTATACCGGATCTTTCCTATTTGCTTCACACACTTCTTCCTCCAACTATCAAATTGTGTAACTCTCTATGACTAATCACCTCCACCCACAACCATCCTCACCTCTCTACAAGTAGAATCTTGCCAAAAATGATCCAAAAATGACTGCAACAGTACATTAACAGAGATCTACCAGATA
>NW_006399861.1:2312943-2314036 GCF_000299155.1 Elephantulus edwardii | reverse complement strand
GAATAAAAAAAATTATTCAAATAAAATTTGAAAAAATTTTTCATACCAGAACCTTCTCATTTCCCTCACCCTCACACCTATCAAATTGTGAGACCCTATGGTTAATCCTCCCCACCTGTACATCCTCATCCCTCTGATTCCACCCTCCATCCCCTTGGATCCTCATTCTCATTCTACAGTTATGGTTTTATACAGTATTTGTTCGTATGGAACTAAGTTAGTTCACTCAGCATAATGTTCCTCTCCTATTACTGCCTCTGAAAGCTTTCTAGAGGCTCAGCTGATTTGGTCTCGACATGGCAGTATGTACAACAATAGCATCCAAAGAAAGCTCAAAATGGGGAACTCAGATGAAAAGCAGTGTATTCAGAGAGATATCTATAATAAGAATGTGAAAACATGACTTAATCATTTAGATACTCAGGAGAGAGTCATCTTATGAACACCATATCCCAGGTTGGACTATATGTAGATCTTTGGCACAGGAGCCACATTTGAAGGTTCACCAGATTGGAGAACAGTGTGCTATGGAGGAATGAGAATTCAAAGTTATTTCCATACTCTTAATTCTGGGATCTGGACTAGGATTGAACCTGCTGGTGTTTTTCAAGTTATCTTTAATTAATTTTACTTATATTTGTTATCATTAGATAACAAATGGACTAGATGGCACATATATACTGTGGATCTTAGTAGTAGGAGGTAAATGAGAAGAAGGTAATTTTGGCCTCAGGAAATTCTGGAATATGGTTACCTTTGAGAACTACAAGAGTCCAGTGAAATTCTGGAGTATCGTCAAGGTGTCCTTGATTTTTATGGTCATAGTTAGTCTTAGAATCTGCTCCACAGATTTCCTAGTCTAAAGTTCCCTCAACCTCAAGGATTCCATCTGGTCTTGTCAAGGCTTTGAACATTAGTATGACTTCCAAGTCTTTCATTTTCATGAACTTAGTAAAACAACCATGTAAAAAAATAGAATATACAATCACAGAGAATTATACTTTTTTTGCAGGATGATCCATTATTTGGAAAACTTACACCATTTTCTTCTAATGAGTTATCTGATAATATTTTTTTTAATAAATTGGGAAAA
>NW_006399861.1:2305039-2312146 GCF_000299155.1 Elephantulus edwardii | reverse complement strand
GTTTCAGCTGTCCACACCACAGCAGTGGGCAACAAGCTTAAAGCCCCTGATGGCTCTGGGCACTGACTCTCTGATAATATTTTTTTATAGACAAATATATTTTATCCAGGACTTGAGATTTTTCTGGTAGTTATCAAACATTTCTCAGTTATCTGCAAAGATAAATGTACTTTTTTTTTAGCATATTCTTGGTGTAATGAAACTAAATTGGACCATTTTCCTTAATATTTTTACTATAGACTTCTTGATTAATCTGATACTGCTGTAAAAATATGCTTTTTATACGTCTAAAAATGAAAATTTTACTTACTGTCTTTCGTCATTTTGGTCTACTTAATAGAGAAATGTGGGGTCAAGATTGGTGGACCATTTATCAACAATCTGCGTTATGCAGATGACACAACCCTGTTTGCTGAAACTGAAGAGGACCTGAAACACCTGCTGCAGAGTGTCAAGGACTGCAGCCTACAATATGGAATGAGGCTCAATGTCAAGAAGACAAAGATTCTCACCACTGGACCAATTGGCAGCATCAGGATGGATGGTGAAGAGATTGAGATTGTACATAGCTTTAGTTTGCTTGGCTCCACAGTCAACACTCTTGGCACCAGTAGCCAGGAAATTAAAAGGTGCATTGCCATGGGAAAGTCTGCTGTTAAGGACCTCTCCAAAGTACTGAAGAGCAATGGTGTCTCTCTGGAGACTAAGGTGCATTTGATACAGGCCATGGTCTTCACAATCACTTGTTATGCATCAGAGAGTTGAACAATGACCAAGGAGGATAGAAGGAGAATTGATGCCTTTGAGCTGTGGTGCTGGAGAAGAGTATTGAGAATACCGTGGACTGCTAGGAAAACAAACAGATTTGTCCTGGAAAGGGTTAAACCGGGTGGCTCCTTGGAGGCAAGGATTCTGAGGCTCTGTCTAACATACTTTGGACATGTTGTGAGGAGAGACCGGTCCTTGGAGTGGGACATCATGCTTGGGAGGGTGGAGGGACGGCTCAGGAAGCAAAGACCCTCTATGAGGTGGGTTGATTCAGTGACTGGGATAATTGGGATGGGAGTGTCAGAGGCAGTGCGATTGGCACAGAACAGAACAGAGTTGAGGGCTGTTGTACATAGAGTCGCTATGAGTCGTAAGCGACTCGACGGCACATAACAACAACAACAACAACAACAACAATATAGAACTGGCTATATTTTTAAACTCTTCTTCTAAAGTAAATGAGGGATTGGAAAACAATTTAGAGGACAGTATTTTGTATCCAAAGTGTCTACTAACATCCTTAATGATAACATAATCATCATTTCTAAACAAAAATTCTAAAATTCAACTACTTTGTTTCATTTCTTTTCCTTTCCTTCAACAAATATTCATTTTCCGCCTTTTTTCTTATTTCTCATTCTTTTTGTCTCTTCTTTATGCCAATACTTAACTATTTGTTGAGAGTCAACAACTATTTATGTGAATGAATCAGAGACTGCTTTCATGGAACTTGATCTCAAATGGGAGAGACACTCACTAAACAAATAATTATGCACGTTAATTTATTAGAAACATTACCTATTGGCAATTAGATTTCTTTCAGTGGTAATCTAAAGTCCTCTCACTCTATGATACTTGCTTTTCTCTAACAAATTCCCAATATATTTAATGGAATAAGTTACAAACTATAGTGTTCACAGAGCCCTCTATCATCAGTGGGGGGTTTTGTGGCTAATAACTCTCTTTTATGTCTCATAGATGTGTTTTCAAGGCACCTTTTCCTAACGTTTTTTGTTTTTCTCAATCACCAGGGCTTAGGGCTTAATTCTGTAAAATCTGTCATTCTCTTCTTTCATGAGAGGTCAAGATTCATATAATTTTTTTGCTAAACATTTCTCTGAATACAGATCAATATTTATAGCCGTAAAATTTATTAGTATTAGTTCTTACACCATAGCTTATCTCTTTTTCTTCTCCATCTTAGAATAGGAAGTATCACTTCCATTTCAAAACATTTTCTCTGTCCAACTCATGTCCTCTTATTTTCTGTAAACATTTGTTTATTATTTATTATTATCTTCTCCACTATGTTCCACTCCCTCCTCACTTGCTTCTTCCCCACTACCCTTTCTCTCTTGAAACATCATCAACCTTTAAAAATATTTTCTCAATTACCTATACAAAGGCACACTTTTTCTTTACTTAAAAACAAAAGGCCAAAGTCAACAACAGAAACAAATACCACTAACACAAAATCACAAACCTTCCTACGTCCTTATGTTACCAGTTTATTCCACTACTTTCTTTCAGGACTTTTCTGCTTGTATATGCATTGCTTTTACTTTCTAAACCCTCACTCCTTAATGTCTTACCTCACTTCATAATTAATGGTATTTTCTCTTAAAGGTGACAATGGATTACTCCTTTTTTCATTCATTCATTTAAAGGAAAAAAATTGAGTTAATTTTATATATCAAACACTATGATAGCCTTTGAGTAAAACCTCAACCCATCCCTTGGAGAAACATTTGCACTTCAGTGTAACCATTATAAAATATGCATTATGTACAGGATAATTCCCCCAAACAGATTTTTCAAAATTGATTTTTCTAGAAACAGATTATTTTTAATAACTTACTCATCTTAGGATATCACCTTATCTAATAGGAACCTGAAAAGACAGTATAATAGCAGGCATATATCAATGATGATAAATTTTCTAAAACACATGATGATTTCTAAATGATTGTATGAAACATAATGTGAATGATAACAGAATTTTTTAAAAAAACCCCCACAGATTAAAAAGAGGATATGATGAGCTACTGTGATTAATGTTATAAAACAAAATGGTTATACATGCTTGCATGAAAAAGTAAATAAAAAAAAACTTTATAAATTCCCTAACATTGTGTTTGGTTTATCCTTTCTCTTGAACACTTTTCCTCTATCACTGTTACTGGTATTGGTTCCTTTCCTCTAGTTTCTGACACTGTACATCTGTCCTTGAACCCTTTGACACACTGTGAGCCCCAACAGGATTAACTGTAGGAAGAAAATGAAGAATGAGAAGAAGAGTGACCTTGAATTAAGCATTATCACTCAGACTCAGACTTGGAAAGACAAATTTAGCAGTAAGTAAAAAAAAAAAAACCACAAAAAAAACCCAAAAAACAAACAAACAAACAAAAAACAAAAAAACAACTTCTAGTCAGGCAGGTAAATGGAGCATGTAAAAAAGGCTTATTGCTGATCCATATATAACATAACAGATAATATATATGCAATACTTGAACATCTGAGAATCCTAACTTTCCTAGCAACATACCCAGGGTATGTAAGATGAAGTTTTGTCATCTTTGTCTCGAAGGAGTATTCTCACTGCATTTTATCCAAGTCATATCTGCTTATTCTTTTGGCAGTCAATGCGATATTTAATACTCTTTACTGACACCACAGCTTAAGGGCATCAATTATTCTGTCACCTTCATTCATTGTCCAGCTCTCAGATGCACAGCAAGCAATGGAAATGAACATGGCCCGAATAAGGTGCACTTCAATCTTCAAACTAACATCATTACTCCTCAGCAATTTGGAGAGGTCTCCAACAGTAGAGTTTCTGAATGCAATGTCTCCCGATATCCTAAATTCTGGTATCAAAGATGTTGATTGGGGATTCAATAAGATGAAGGCATTGACAATTTTAGCTTTTCACCAACGATCATGATGTGGTCTATTGGCCCTGTAGTGAGGGCTTTTGTCTTCCTGATGATGAGTTGCAATCCGTATTGAAGAATATAGTCTTCGATCACCCGTAGCAAATATTTCAAGTCTTCCTCATTTTCAGCAATCAAGGTTGTGCCATTTGCATAACACTGCATAAGTCTTCCACCAATCCTGATATCATATTCTTTTTCATACAGTCCCGGTTCTGTTATAATTTTCTCAGTGTACATATTGCTTCTTCTTCTTCGATTACCTGGGGGAGATGGGAGGGGTCTCTAAGCTGCCCAGCCTTCAGCTTGTCAGATGCCTACCCCTTCCTCTGTGCGGACTGCTGGAACGAATGTCTCGCGGTTTTTTTCTTCTTCTATTACCTGGGGGAGATGGGAGGGGTCATAACAAAAAACAAACAACAAAAAAAAACCATATTGGTTAGGAGAAAACATATAAGCTTGATTCATATCTTTCCTTTGAACCATACAGTCAATGTTCCCCTGCTCTGTTTGGAGAACAGCTTCTTGGTCTAGGTGTAGTTTTCATAAAAGCATGATTAAAAGATCTAGAATTCCCTTTCATCTCATGTTAGCCATAGTTTGTTATGATCCACATAGTCAAATGCCTTTTGCATAGGATAGGCATTCTTCTAGTATTCTTTGCTTTCAGCCAGGATCCATCTGACATTCACAATGACATCATTGGTGCCATGGACTCTTATCTAGTTTGAATTTCTTACAGTTTTCTCTAAATGTACAATTCTAGCCATTTTTGGATGATTTTCAGCAATATTTTGCTTGTGTGTGATATTATTCAATAATTTCCAAGTTCTTTTGAACTTCTCTTGGCAATCAGAACATATATGACTGTCTTCCAGTCAGCTGGGCACGTAGCTATTTTCCAAATTTCCTGGCGTAAAATGGTGAGCACATCTAGGGCTGCAATTGTAGATTGAACCATGTCAACTGGTATCCATTCAATCCCTTACTTTTGCCAATGTGTTAAATATAGCTGAGTGTCTGCTTGCTTACCATTGGCTCTCATTCATATGGCAGTTCTTGACATATTTTAGTGTCAACCAATTCTTTTTCACACAGTGACTCTGTGTATTCATCCATCTTCTTTTGATGTTTCCTGGACTCATTCAAATAAATATTTAAGGTCTTTTTTTGGATGAGGTCTTATTTCACTCTGATAACTTTGTTTATCTCAAGTTTTCATTTTTTTAATTCATTTTTCAGTCAATAAACATTTACTGAGCACATTTTAAATGCTTGCTGTTAACACTGCTTCTTCTTGTTAGGTACTATAGATTCAGAATTTACCTAAACTGATCCTCTAGCAAATTTTCAGAGACAATAAATGGAAAAAGATTTCTCATCTTTTTTTTTGATGAATTTGAACCTTGAACTTTGAGTTGGCAGTGCAACTTCCTGCTAATGGCCACCAGAGCTCCCCATTGTTTGTTAGACAAAAATACTATACAATCAACTAGGCCACTCTCCATGTGAACAAGCAAGGTGGAGTCATCTTTATAAAGCAGGTTTAGGCTTTAATATTGGATAGAATCTGGGGAAAACTCTTTAGACTCTAAACAAGCAAAATGAGAGTTGGTAGTGAGACTTAACTTGCTTAAGTCTTATTCATTTTCTGTATGCCTCATTTTTTTTGTGTGTGTGAATCTTCAGTTCAGTGAAAGTTCCCTTGTTTAGCTCTATGAATCCAAGTTCTTTCCATTTGTCTCCAGCACATCATACTTTATACAATTATCTGGATGACTATTACTGGGTAAAAGTAAACTCAAGGGCCCTCTTTAGATTTGGAATGAGGTCACTAAGTCAGCTGCTTAAGTTGCCAAGACACCTGCAGTATTGGCCCTGCCAGATAGTTTCAGGGATTTCAATGTTATGTTAAAATCAGCTCTTTGTGCTCTTTACAGCACACCTGTTGGATGTTGATAAGCAGGCATCCCGAAATGGCATTTCCATCATTACCTTTCCCATGTAACATTTAAAAGTGTATTATGATAAGGTAAAATTGTATGGCCAGAAAAAGGGATGGAAGTATCTTTCTTTGTGTTGATGGCAGTGAGCTTGGCTTGTAGTAGGATTACACTCCATGTAAAACACAAAATTCTCTACAGAAACTGCTTGCAGATGACACAAAGCATACAACTTAGTTTTAGTACTAACAGATTTCTCAGAATAGATGAGCTTAACCATGCTCTGAACCTGGAAATGATAAATCTCAGAAACACAATGTATTGAGACTATCATCACTTGGCAGCTTATGTCCTCTCTGATTCTGATTTGTAATTTTCTTAAATTGAACAATTGTTCCATTTGTATGCAGAGGAATGAGACTGCCTCCACAGCATTCTATGGAATACTCTGAAAAAATATGAGACACAGTTCCTACTTTTTAGGAATTAATGATGGATGCTGAATGTTTACAAATGTGAGAATCACTTATGAAAACTTATTAAAATAGAATGAACAAAATTATAATAAAATAGCTAATATGTCATGGGGCAGCTTTATATTCACAAGAGATGACGGAGATATATAATTAAGAGTCACTATGTTGTTGTTATGGTCTTGAGTGACTCATAGCTGACTGTTCAATGGGTTTTAAGAGTTAGAGTCAGAGATGATTAGGATGGCACAGGATAGCACAGAGTTAAGATCTGTTGTTCATAGGGTCACTATGAGTCACTGAATGACAACTAACAGCATCAACAACAAATAACATAAGAAGTAACTACTCGTCTTTATCTCATGGAATAGCTCTTTTTCTCTTCAGTTGTGCATTCAAATAATTCAAATTCAATGTGATTATTTAGAGGCAGGGGTTTATTGTTATCTTTTTTTTTTTTAGTTATTTTTGGTCTTGTTACTAGTTACTTTGGCCCATGCTGTTTTCTGTGACACTTGTAAGAAGGACATCTCTCAGTGTTTCCTACAATGCTGGTCTTGTTTTTACACAGTCCCTTAGGTTCTTTTTTTCTGTCAATATCTTGATATCTCTTTCATATTTCATGGACAATTTTGCTGGCTACAGTTTCTTGTTTGACAGTGTTCTTTGAGTGCTTGCTATATGTTATTCCATTGTCTTCTTGCTTGCATTGTTTCTGCGGAGAAATTGTTATTTAATCTTATCTGCTCTCCGTTAAAGTTAATTTTTTTGTTTATCCCTTGCTGCTTTCACAATTCTCCATTATCTTTGGTTCTGACAAATTTAACTATGATAAGCATCGGTGTTTTTCTTTTGAGGTTTATTCTATATGGTGTTTGCACAGATTCTTTTTTTTTCTCTATAATTTTATTTTATTAATTTTCATAAACATTTACAGAGATTTTGGGTTTCCATTCATTCATTGTTTCACTATTCTCTCTACCCTCC
>NW_006399861.1:2300807-2302744 GCF_000299155.1 Elephantulus edwardii | reverse complement strand
ATAATTTTACCTCCTCCTTGCCTATTTGGATACCTTTTACTTATGCACAGATTCTTAAATTTATATCCTCTCAATCTTCATTATGCCTGGGAAGTTTTCTTCTAGTAACTCTTCCATAACGTTTTTGGTGCCTTTACTTGCTTCTTCTGTTTCTGATGATACTCATGTTATTTCTCATGATGGTGTCACACATTATTCTTAGATTTTCTTCTTTTTCTTTCTTTTTTGATTCTGCTTTTTGCTCTTACAGATCAGTGGTGATTATTCTATCTTCTATTTCACTGGTTCTGTGTTCCATCTCTTCAATTTTGTTCATGTGTCCCTCCATCATTTTGACAGCGTCTGAAACCATCAACCTCATATTTTGGATTGTGGTTTCTTATTTTTCCAGAGCCTCTAATGCCAAGTTAGTTTTATCTGGATTGTTTTGGACTGGTTTTTAAGCTTTTCCTGATTTTTACTTGCAGTGTCATGTAATTATTCAAGTTTATTTTTCACCCATTGAAAATATTCAGTCATTGTTCTTTTAAATTCTGTGTCAGAAAGTTCCACCAGACCTTCTAACTTCAGGAAATCCATTGATACTGCATCACTTTTGGGGGGTGGTGTTGGTGATATCTTGCTTTGGGCTTTGTGGGAAGTGAGGTAGTCTGCTTCGTTCAGAACATTATTGTGGTAGAGTTTTTCATGCCTGAGGCAATAGCCAATTCTTAATCTGATGTCAGTGTTCTAGAAGAAGGTTGGGCAGGCAAACAAGCAGATCCACATAGGGTGGGTGCAGTACACATACAAGTGTGGGCAGGGGGTTGGGGGGAGACATACACACAGATGCACATGGAAGGAGGCTGTGGAGGACCTGAATGGAAAACCAGGAAACTTTGCTTTCCCTCTCAAGAACTGGGTATGCCACTGCACTTGAGCACTAGCTGTCTCACTCCTTCCTGCTTAAGGTGATGAAGTCCCACAATTGGTCCAGCAATCTGCCACTATCCCCCCTAAATACTTCACTCAATTTCTTGCTGCCCTGCTAGTGGCTATTCCCACTGTGGCTTCCTGCTCTGAGCTGCAGGTCGCTGTTCCCTACGATGGCTCGCTGAATCCAACCAAGGCTTGCTGTACTCTGCCGATGCTCACTGAACTCTCCAATGCTTGCAGCTATTATGGATTTCAAATGTCTGTGTTGGTCCACAGCAATGTTTTGAGAAGCATCTATATATTTTTGCTTCCTTTTTTTTTGTATTCCCCAAAGTACCTGAGTGACCAAGGAGGAAGACTATTGCTCCCTTCTGGAAGTGGCTCCTCACCTCCATCAAGGTTCCCAGGACCTCACTGTTGCCTGAGTTAAGTGTTAAGGTGTCCCACATGGTCAAGGCAGACAGTAGTTTGTTCCCCAAAGTACCTGAGTGACCAATGAGGAAGACTGTTGTTCCCTACTGGAAGTGGCATCTCACCTCTGCCGGGGGCACAGGACTTCCTTTTTGCTTGAGATAAGAGGTCCTGCATGGTCAAGTCAGACAGCAGTTTGTTCCCCAAAGTATTTGCTTAATCCTCATGGGTGGGTCCCACAGTGGCTCAGCTGGTGGTTTCTGCTGTGTCCCATGGCTCACTGCTCCTGTGGTGCCCAAAGTAATTACTTTTCTTTTATTTTAATAAAAGTTCTGACTCAAATTTCTGCTTGTCCACATCTCACCATGTCAGTCTCTGTGTGCCTCTTATGTCTCTCTGGTGGCCCGTTTCTATGTAGCTTGCCTCTCCTCCAGCTCCTTATGCTGTTTCCTCCACAGCCGCCACCTTGGTTCTCCTCCAGGTATAATATTTTTAAATATAAAAAATTTTGTTGTAGCACTTTGATGCTTCCTCAAAAAGCTGACCATAGCTGACATCCAAGCAGATATATGCACACCCATGTTTATTGCAGCTTTGTTCACAATAGCAAG
>NW_006399861.1:2298251-2299423 GCF_000299155.1 Elephantulus edwardii | reverse complement strand
TATAAATAAAAAAAATTTAAAAAATGTGTTGCCTGTCATTGGCTAGACTATAGATCTCTTTGAAATAGTCCTTTTGTAACAGGTATTACACTTGAATTACATATGCACTTCCTGTCTTTCCCACTGGATTGTATATTCCATTAAGGAGACATTTAAAAATGTTTGTTTTTCCTAGCTATAGCTCCAGTGATCTAGTGGTAAGAACCTACACTGCAGTCCTCAAGGCATGTGATTCTATTTCACCAGCTTTTTAGTGGGCGAATGATGGACAATATTCTCCTTTGCCATTAACTGCTTCTGGAAACCCCCACTGGAGGGATAACTATGGGTGAGTTCTGACTCAATGATACACAGCAACAGCAACTACTACTATAATGTGGAGCTCTGATGCCTAGTGGTGAAAAGCTGCGCTGTAATCTCAAAACCACATGGTTTGAGTTTACGAACTGCTCCCTGGGAAAAGGATGGGTTATCTCTACTCCTGAATGGTTTACTGCTCCTGAAAATCCACTGGAAATTTGTATCTATTCTGACTTGAAAACACATAAAAACAACAACAATAACTATAGCATACCTGTTACCCATAACAGTGTCTGGGATGTGATCTGTGTGATGCACAATAATATTTTTTCAATATTTATCAATGCATAGAAAGAAATTAGTAACTGAATGCATGTGATTGAGAATAGAGCACATTTAGAGTGAATATTAAGAGGTGAATAAAAGCTTAGCAGATTACAAAAGAGACAGGCATTCAGGAAAATAAACCAACACATTGAAAAAAGTACAGTATTCTTATCATTTATTTAAGGAAAGATCCAGTGGAAAGTTCATGGTGGAAGATCAATTTGTGAGAGATGATCCAAATTTGTTTCCATTTTCAAGAAGGTGATAGAATAGAAAGTGATAATTATAGAATAATGAAATTAATATCACATACAAGCAAAATATTGCTGAAGATCATCCAAAAATGAGTAGAATGATGCATTGACAGAAAACTGCAGGAGTTCAAGCTGGGTTTAGAAGAGGCCACAGAATCAGAAATATAATTACTGATGTACTTTATATCTTGGCTGAAAGCAAAATATATCAAACGAATGTCCACTAGTGTTTCTATGCAAGTGACTATGCAAAGGAATTTGACTATGTAGATTACTTAAAATTATGGATAA
>NW_006399861.1:2293043-2294211 GCF_000299155.1 Elephantulus edwardii | reverse complement strand
GTGTACGCCAGGGATGTGTCCTATCTCCATACCTTTTCAACCTGTATGCAGAATATATTATCGTGGAGGCTGGGCTCTGTGAGGAGAAGTGTAGTGTTAGGATTGGTGGAAGTCAGGAGATAAGAAGTCATATTGCATTGATAAAATCTGCTCCATAGTACAGAGGAATAAAGATGTCAATTTAAAGACTAAGGTGTGCCTGTTTCATGCATTGGTCTTTTCAATAACTTGCTATGATACTAAGAATGAAATAATAAATAAAGATGACAGAATAAGTAATACTTTTGAGTTGTGATGCTGGAGAAGATTACTGGATATCACACTGATTGCCAAAAGAACAAACAGAAATGTCTTAGAGTACTCTTTAGAGGCAAGAGTGAGTGACAAAGTTTCATTTCACATACTTTGCACATGTTGCAAATACATTAGTAATTTAGTAAGTTGTTAGTAGGGCTGTTCCTTAGAATGGGACATTTGGCTTGGAAAGGTGGAGAGTTAGTGAAAGAGAGTAAGACCCTCAACCAGATTGCATGACACAGTGACCGCAGGAATAAGTGTGAGTGTATTAGCAATTATAAGGATGACACAGGATAGGATAGGTTCTGTACTTGACTCAACAGCACCTAATAATGACAAAAATATAAAAATAAATTTAGATCAAAAAGGTAAAACTGAGGCAGCTTGGTGGCCTAGTGGCAAGAAGCTGCACTGCAATCCCAAAGGCTTGCACTTTGAATCTACCAGATGATTTGCTGAAGAAGGAGAGGCAACTTCCTCCTGTGCCAGTAAGATCCAATTCGATGGTATACACAACAACAATAAAAGTGAAACACTAATATAAATAAGTATATTTTTTTAAAAAAGGCAAAACTCATAAAAACAGTGAAGAAATTCATGTAAGCATTCTCTGAAAGTAATACATTCTTTTGGGGGTTTTCATAAGAGTCATTGTTTCCAGGGACAGATGTCTAAATCTGGAATTTCTGACTTCAAATTTGTTTTAGAAATCTTTGAGATACAAGAAACAATGATCTTCTAACATTTTTGAGTATTTAGTTCAACAATTACCTCCTGGTTTCTGGAGAGGGATTGACCTCCATGATAATGTAGAGCAGAAAGACTGGGATATTCAGACAAGGGTCTCCTATCAAAAGCGTCCAGAATCCTA
>NW_006399861.1:2286180-2292608 GCF_000299155.1 Elephantulus edwardii | reverse complement strand
AGAGATAGGAACTCTTTTTTTCCCCTTTCTTCCCTCTTTCCACTGTATATTATTAATGTACAAAATATATAAAACCAAAAGAAAAAACTCATCCTCAAATTCATTATAGCTCTAACCCAAAGACCCTGCACAAAACCCAACCAACCCACTGTTTTCATAGAAAACAACTGATGCCGAGACAGATGAAGGAAAGGACCGGGAAGGGGCAAGCTCATCCTGATCTACCCAGGTTGGCACCTGATGGGGATCCCAATGGCTGATAGACAGGGAGCTGGAAGCCTCAAACTAAGCTTCCAGGTTGGGGTGGAGCAAGGCTGGCTCCCAGAGGCAGTGCATGTAGTGTGACATTTGGCCCAGTGCTGGGCTCAAGTTGATGAAAAGATGGTCTCATTGTTATGCTTTATGACGACATCTTTAGAATGAGCTGTCAGTAAAGGCAAACCAACGCTATGACCTCACCTAGGCCAGCTAAAACTATCAATGGATGCAGACATGAATTTGAAATAACTGGGCCTAGTTGGCCCACCACGTGACAGGTTGCAGAGTCTTACATGATAAATGTGAAGCTTATGTCAAGAGAGGAGTGGGGATGTGTCTCAGAACTCAAATCCAACCTGACTGAGCCCTCAGTGCAGTGGGACAGACAATGCCACTTTTATCACCTCCCCAGAGCATGAGGAGTAATGAACTTGGCTGGACTGATTTATTTTTCCCCCCTTTTATTGGGAAAACATATTGGGGGTACAAGGAGGTGAGAGTTGGGAGCAGAAGAGTGAGGATGGGCAGGGATGCAGTTGCAGAGCTGCACAGTTTGGTCGGTGGGGGGAGCAGGTGAAGGAAATGATGAGGGTCCAGAGGGGACCAGATGCTACAGAGGAATGACAAGCATTTTCCAATGGTAATTAAACCAACTGTCTTATTGATTTGGGAATTGGATGCTGGCTCTCTGGCTTCTTCATGCTGAACAGGGTCGTAGATGTAAAGGGGGGAAGGGAGGATGCTTTATCACCTTACTGGTGGTCTTGGGTTAAAGCTGCTTGCCTTCTTGTTCTGTTAGAAGATATTTTCCTGTCATTTGCTCCCCTCTGGACTGCAAAGTGTTTTCCCAGGTGGGTCCAGGGGGATGGCTGGTTGAACCCAGAGGCTCCATCCTCCTTTGCTTCCTTAGCTGTCAGTTGTATTTCCTTTTTGTCACTGGCACTGGGTTCAGGGTCAATTCTGGAGTAAAACTCAGTGTTATGTTTACCTATAGGAAAGGGAGCAAACCTAGAGAGAAGAAAAACTTGTGAGTTACAAATAGAAGGGTTTTGAGGGTGTTGCTTTCAGGTTTACTGGTGGGGAGGGTGGCAGAAGGTGGCCTAGGTAACATTCTCTGGATGCTCTAGGCATTCTTTTTTTTCCCCCCTTCCCCACCCAGGGGTCAGATGGCACAATCTGGGGACTGAGGAGCTCACCCTGAGGGCCGTGACAGCTCACCCTGAGCTGGGGACCGAGGGCACCCCGCCCTGGGCAGAGGGCCGCAACAGCTTGCCCTGAGCCGGGGGCCGAGGGTAGCCCATCCCAAGCAGGGCAACACCCCCCAGGAGTTGGCTGGTATACTTCCCCTCCAATTGCCCCTACCCCAGTCTGGTCCCCTCACTTGACTGAGGAGGACTCTGTGGTCAGGGATAGTGTCTCCAATTCCAGCACTGCCACTTTTACCCCCCCCCCCATAAGTGGTCATACTATATTTTGAAGTAGGTGTCACTGCCCTCCCCCTTTATATATGATAAAGGGAATCTGAGAATTGTGAACAGACTCCCGCCAGGTCTAACCGTCTTTTGGCAGAATCATTCAACAAAATAAGATATGTGGTGAATTTAGGATGTCGGTCCTCTTGTGCATGCTGCCACTGTTAAGGTCATCAGACTCACAGTGATTTTCAGCAATCCATTGTATAGGTAATCGTCTTCTTTGGACTGTCCAAGGAAACCCAAACCTGTAGATGGCGGGCATGCATCCCATCCCCCACCTCCTACACAGGCGGCCAGCGGGGTGTGAGATCCCCCCAGCTCGGGCGGCCGGCGGGGGCGCCCCCCCCAGCCGCACGGGCGCTCAGCAGGTGTGCGGCCCCTCCTGTGCTGGTGGCCGGTGGGTGCCTGTTTTCCCCACTGCCACCATCCTGGCTCCAAGAATTCTCTCCAGAACAAGTCCACCGTATGGCAGTGTGGTGGCTTCACTGTACCAGTCTTGAGGAGGGCTGGTGCCCAGCATCCATCCTGGGTGAGGGAATCCATCGATTCCGGCTGTGGAAGCCTCATGGAGCTGCAGCAGCTGTGTGGTGTGGTGCGGGCTCTGCGGGAGGGGGTTGGGAGCCACGAGACTCACCCATTCCTCCTTGGGAATCCTTGAATTCCTGTTGTTGAGCCTCGATCTTCACTGAGGGCCAGTCATCAACTGTTTAAGTGTTCAATTATCAATAAGCCGAAGTCTGTAGAAGGCCATAATGGCCCTGTTTTAAGTGGTTCGCTGCTCCCACAGCTCACCACGCTGTCTCTGCCTCCACTGCCATCTTGGATCTTCCCCGAAAATTCTCTTTGTCTGGACTGATTTCTTTAGCACAGGCAGATCCACAATGGTGTAGCAGAAGGGCTCTCCAGGAATATCAGCTTTAGGTTCTCAGGCACTAAGGCTAATACTGGAAAGGGGTTTGGGGTACAGGGCAAGTCTCCTGAAAAACGGAAGTCAACTGGGTCTCCTCTTTCGCAGTTCAGGGGTAAAGAATATGTTCAATTTCTTTCCTCCCCAGACTGGAGGAAGATATGTTCATCAATGTGCACCAGTGATCAGAAAACCCCCAGAAACCCATGCAAGTGGGAACTGAGGGGGCCGGCTCCTTATCATCTGGGGAATGTGGGGAATGGGCCTCACAGAAGCCATAACAAGGTGGAAGGAGCAAGGCTGCAGTCCACAAGGGTTGTGTGAGTGGGACAGGCAGGTGGTCCCTAAGGCAAGGGGGGCCCATTGACACCCGGATGGTAGAAGGCACAGTTGTTCTCATAGCAGCAGTTGCCCTTCATCATGAAATGTCGGCAAACAGGGCAGTTGGACATATCTCCTCCATGGCTATGGCCACTATCATGTCCTCAGTGACCTCCTCCCCCATGTCCAGGGCCATCATGACCACGGTGTTCATGGGGAGGTGGTCCTTGATGGTCATGGCCTCAGTGACCGGGAACATCATGAGGCTGGTGGCCATGAGGCCCTCCATGTCCAGGACCTTCATGGGGGCGATGTCCACTTCCACCCATGCTTCCACCAGGGCCTTCATGTAGGCGATGTCCACCACTAGCACCCATTCCTCCACCAGGACCTTCATGGGGACGATGTCCACTGTTGCTGCTCATGCCTCCACCAGGGCCTTCATGAGGATGATGACCTTCACCTCCAACCATGCCTCCACCAGAAACCTTCTTGTCCATTTGGGGGTCCTCCTCCAGAGCGACCTTCTCTGGCTCCACGGAATGGAGGTGCCGGGGGCTCATTTCCTCCTCTGCCACCACGTCCTTTATGATATGGGTCAGGGCCAGGTCCTGGATCCCCTCGCATTGGGCCACCTCGCATGGAGTCACCTGGGCCATTCCAGAAGGGGTCACCTCCTCGAGGAGGGGGTGGAGGACCCAGGAGACGTAGACCCACTGGCCCACCAGGACCTCCAGGGCCTCCATGGGGACCTGGCATGGGTCCCCCAGGGCCAGGAGGGAAGTGCTGCATGGCCTTGGGGCCCCCAGGGCCTCCTGGTGGGAAACCATTGGCTATTGGACCAGGGCCTAGAAGTCCATGTGGCTCCAGCATCTGCTTGAGCTTGTTTGAATAGTCGGGCTCTTTCAACAATTCTTCTGAAGGATGACTGTTTGGGTTACCCATAATGGAGGTAAGGATCTCCTGAACATTGATGCCACCTCCTCCAGGGCCCTGAGGTCTCTTCCCAGCACCCATGCTTCCCATAAGGTTAGCCAGAACAGGAGGCAACTTGGAGCCACCTGCACCATCAGGTGAGCCACCTGACCCCCCAGGCTCCAAGGTCTCAACATAGGGGGTTTCATCCATGGAACACTCCTCATCAAGGGGGATGAGTTTAGGAGGTATGGGCTCATGGGGCTCAGGATCAGGCTCATGAAGACTCTCCTTGTTCAGGAAGAGCTCCTGAAGGATCCCCTTCTCCCGCTCTGCCTGGATGTACCATTCCTGGCTATTACTTCCAGGGGTGACAAGTGGGGATGGCAGAACCAGGGGCCTGGGGAACACCCAGGGCACCTTCTCCTCCATGTTGTCGTGGCTCAGACACCGGGCTGGCTCAAATGCATGTCGGTCTGACAGTATCTCTCACTTGGCTGCCTCTCCAAAATCCTTGATCTTATTCACATTTACTAGCTCAGTTTCATACAATTCAAAATAGAAGTATTCCCTCAGTTTGCCTTCCTCAGGCCACATCACTGTTTTCCTCTTCCTGCCTTGACGAGTTAGCTGACTGGGATCTCCAGGACTCGCCACAGGTTTTGCATCCAGAGCTCTTGACTCCGAAGAGGCTGTATCCATGAGCTCTGGGACTTCAACAGGTGGTACTGGGGTCCCTGGACGCTCAGTGTCCATGGCCTCAGTGGGAGGAACTGGTTCTGGAGAAGGTTTGGCTGTGCTTGGTTCTGTGCTTGTTTTCCCTTCAAAGGGACTTGGCTTGGCAGCTGTAGGTGACAACACTTTCTTCTTCTTCTTAATTTTGATGCTTGGGACAGGGGCTAAATTGAGAGCATCCAGAAAGCCCAGGCACTCCATAGGTTGTGGGGGGGATGATCTTCACTTTGATCTCTTTGGTGGCGTTGGGAGTGGTATTGAGTGGCTTGTATTTTTTCTCTGCAGGAGGGACAGCATCTCCAGGAGCAGCTGCAGAGCTCTGCCACTTAAGAGGGATGGGCTTCAGGTTGTACTTGTCAGAAACCACCACTGCGTTGGCATTCTTCACAGGAACCAAAGATAGTGTCTCCAGCTCTAGCCAAGTTGAACGAAACTTGGCATGACTGGGTGCCATGGTTCGAAGAGACTTGGGCTTTTCTTTCTTCTTCTCTGGGGCCTCTTCAGCCTTTACCCCAGTCAAAGGTCGCTCAGGAGGAGCGGTTCGACTCTTTTTCTCTTCTTTACGTTTCTTCTCATCTTTTTCGGCAGGCTGAGCACTACTCTGAGAGCGGATGACAGCCATCCCATCGCTGACTAGGACAGAGACCAATTTCCGAAGCTCTTCATCCTCACTTGATTTGCTCAACTGCTTCACCAGCTTGGCCGTGTTGTTCTGCTTGAGATGATCCACAGTGAGCGGAAGGTGTTGCAGTGTCAGTAGAATTTGCTGCAAGAGGGGAACATTATTGGTTGTCTTTGAATATGTCAGGCAATTGTTAAGAAGCTTGTAATCACCAACATCAATAAACTTGACTAATATTTCTGGTGAACGGGTCTGAGGGAGAATGTTCAAGTAAGCGCACCGACTCACCATCTTTCGTGCTTCCTTCATCAGACTAAAAATCTTGGAAATCCCATCTACACTCTTGACTTCCCCATCTCGGTTAAGAAAGGTATCCAGGCCTTTGAGCAACTCTTTGGAATCTATTGGACCTGAACCCATGATGGTGATTTTATCCAACTTTTTCGCGATGTCAGCACCTCGGACTCAAGAAGTAGGGGATTAAAATTTGGAGAAAAAAACACCAACCAGGACCCAAGACTCGATTATTTGAGGGGCCTCATTGGATCAGAAAGTCTCTTTAAAAAACAAAGGCCAACTCAGTAGTCATTTCCCCCCAACCCAACTCCATTTAAGGGAGGGGGTCTTTGAAAAAAAATTTGAGTTTATTAAAAAAATTAAAACGCTGGATGAGTGAATTTGGGAGGGAGGGTGGTAGATTATTTTTTGCAGTTATGTGGTGACGGTCCTTCGGCCACAGATTTCAGTCCCAAGCAGCGTGGGCTGGTGGGGGGGGGCAAGATAGGTGGGCGGGGGGCTGAAGACACAAGTGGTTGGGCTGGTGGTTGCAGTTTTCCCTTTCCCCCCTCTCAGGATCCTTTGAAGGGCTTAGATGTTGCTGCGGCTTGTTTCAGTTTTCCTTGTGTCCGGCCTGTCTTTCTCGGAGAAAATTCAAACCTCTAAAGGAACCCCAGAATGGGTGCTGCCCGCGCGGGTGGAGTCTTTTATACCAGGACGCCGCCCAACGAGCCCAAACGTGCTAGTGAAACGCCCTTGTCGCGAGACATTGTGCGCGAGGCGTGAACTCATTGGCTAATCGGAAGGCTAACTCGCCAGCTGATTGGCTACCCTTCCATCTCCTTCGCTCAGCCTTTCCCCCTTGCTCGTTCTTCCACCTCTTACTTGCTGCCCCGCGGTGTGTGGTTGACAGATGCGT
>NW_006399861.1:2272704-2285816 GCF_000299155.1 Elephantulus edwardii | reverse complement strand
TTTGTAGGATTGTAATGATACAACCACTCTGGAAGGCAGTTTGGTTTTTCCTCAAAAAGCTGAACATAGAAATTCGTATGACTCAGCTATTCCACTGCTTGAAATATACACTGAGAAAATGAGAACTGAAGCACAACTGAAGACTTGTACACCAGTGTTCATAGTAGTGTTATTCACCATTGCAAGAACATGGAAACAGTCCAAATGTCCAAACACAGTCTAATGGATTGAGAAACCATGGTGCATTCACATAATGGAATACTACACAGCATGGAAGAGCAATGATTTTGTAAATTACTACTCTGGAGGGACCAGAAAGCATTATGCTAAGTGAACTAACTCAGTTGTGTAAGGATAAATACTGTATAAATCCATTATTGTAGAAACAGACAACTAGTAAAATATGTTTGAGGATCCATGAGGAAGGGTGGGAAGAGGGGGAAAATCATGGGCGCACAGTTTGTTGGGTGGAGGGAGAGCTGGGTAAAGTAAATGGAAAAGATCTGGCGTGAAAAACAATGAATACAAACTTTGTAAATAAATCAGTATAAATCAGAGAAGAAGTATGTTTCTTAGATCTCTAAATCTATCCCTAGAAAGCTCTGGTGGCCTAGCTCACAGGAAGTTGCTTTGCTAACTGAAGACAATGTGTCTCTTTTGGTTCTAATCCACCAGTTTCTTTGTGAGAGAAAGGTGATAAATTTCCTCCTGTGCAATTTATAGCCTTGGAAACCCGAGAAAAGGTCAGCCATTAATCTGTTCTTTATACTACTGTAGTATGTCCCTATGCTAGTTTAACTAGTAGTCTATTCCTGAAGAAACTATATTATGAAGTAAGTTCATTCATAGGTATAGGGGATTAGTACTTCAACTTATCCTTTTGTGGGGGCACAATTCAAATTAATATTTACTTATTATAATATTTTTAATAAGGCTTGGCTAGGGTAATGAAATAGAAGATGTAGAAATTGCAAATCACATCTAAATACTCAACAACGGAACGGAGTTCCTGTTTTATCCCTCTTTTTGATTGCTTGTGGAGATGATTAGAGGAGCTGTTAGCAAAAAGCATTTCATTCTTCCAGGGCTGATGTGTCAGAGTCCATAGAGTTCTTAACCTTATTGACCCTGCACCCTGCCTCCCCTCAAGTTTGTGAGCAACTCTTGCCCTGTATTGTGTGCTACTTCACCATGGAGACAAATGTTCTCAGGAGGCAAGCATGATTTGATGAATTTGTTTATTGCTGCAATAACATCTGACTCGTGCTGGGCAGCTGCCTTCCCCACATCTGCTCCCCTTGCCTCCTTTTCCTTGGAATAAACTGTTATTAGTTGCTGTAGAATTGATTCCAACTCATGGTGATCCCATGGTCATGAAGGTGGAACAGTAGTACATCATAGGATTTACCATTTGTGACTTTTCAGAATTGTTTTCTAGTCCTTGTGAAACACCTCAGGACTGACTCAAATTACCAATATGGGTTATTAATTATTGGTTGTTAGGCAAATATTTAATCATTTGCACCACCCAGGGACTGCTGTAAGTGTAGAAGGTTAACTCAAATACCGTTTCTATTCACAGATAGATCCTTGGTTGCTAGCTGGGCTAATATTATCACATCCTTGGTGAGGTACAGTTGTAATATTAACCTAGGTTTTGATATCAGAATCAAGCCGGGTTTCTATTTCAATGTTTGGAACTCATCTAACATATCTTAGTTTCACACTCATAACAATGGGAAATAAACGTGGAAATTCGAGGACATGGTAGTTTGTCAGTAATGATTTCACATATTAGGATTCACTGAGTGGTGTAAGTGGTTAAACCTTTGACTATTAGTAGAAAATACCAGTTTGTATGCTGTCAATTCCTGGTATCTTATTTTTTGCCAATTCCTTCAAAGCAGCTTGAACTTCTTCCTTAATTACCACAGGCTATTGTTTATACATGGTTTCATGATATTCTGTGTCAGCCAATTTCTTTTGGTATAGTGACTCTGGATATTCCTCCTATCTTTTAAAAATGCTTTCTAGATCATTTAATATTCTGCCCAAAGCATCTTTAAGTATTGCAACTTGAGGCTTGAATTTATTCTTCAGTTACTTCAGCTTAAGAAATGTCAAGCAAGTTCAGTCCTTTTGATTTTCTGACTCAAGCTCTTTGCACATTTCATTGTAATGCTTTACTTTGTCTTCTCTTGCTGCCCTTTGAAATCTTCCATTCAGCTCTGTAATTTATTTCTTTCTTCTCTTTGCTTTGGGTTCTCAGTGCTCTAGTGCAATATTCAGAGTCTCAACTGACATCCATCTTGGTATTTTTTTTCTTCTATCCTTGTGATGAATGACCTTTTGTATTCTTCATGGGCAATAATTCTCTCACAGATCATCTAGTCTTTGCTCATTAGTGTTCAAGGCCTCAAACCTGTTCTTGAGGTTGTTTTAAAATTCAAGTGGTATAGACTACAGGTCAAACTTTGATTTCTGTTGATTTAATTTTCTTTCACTTCAGCTTGAACTTGCATATCAGTAGTTAGTATTCTATTCCACAATAAGCACCTGGCTAAGTTTTCACAGCTGATATTGAGCTTCTCCACTGATTCTTTCCAGAATCAAATTGTGCCAAGAAATCTGGAGTACAACCACCTGGCCAACTGACTGGAAGAGATTCATGCTTGTTCCCATTCCAAAGAAAGGTGACCTGACAGAGTACAGAAATTATCAAACAATATCATTAATATCACATGTAAGCAAGATTCTGCTAAAAATTATTAAAAAAAAAAAACAACCCAAACTCAAACAACTGGAACAGCCCATCAGCAGAGAAATGCCAGATGTACAGGCTGGGTTTAGAGGAGACCATGGTACTATGAATATTATAGCTAAAATAAGATGGATCTTGGCTGAAAGCAGAGAGTATCAGAGGAATGTCTATCTCTGTTTCATTGACTATGCAAAGGCATTTGACTGTGTGGGTCACAACAAACTGTGGCTGACTCTGAGAAAAACGGAAATCTCAGAATGGGAACATTTGATTGTGCTTGTACGTAAACCTATACTTAGACCAGGAGGCAGAGATCAGAACAAAGCAAGAAGACATTATATGGTTCAAAATTAGGAAGTGTGTATGCCAGGGATGTATTCTGTCTCCATACCTTTTCAATCTGCATGCAGAACAAATTATCTTGGAGGCCTTGCTGTATGAGAAGGAATATGACATCAGGATTGGTGGAAGAGCCATCAAGAATCTGTGTTATGCAGATGACACAACCCTGCTTGCTGAAACGCAAGAGGAACTAAAGTGCTTGCTGCAGAGGGCCAAGGATTGCAGCCTCAATATGGATTAAAGCTCAATATTAACAAGACAAAAATTCTCACCACTTGGCAGCATCAGGATGGACAGTGAAGAGATTGAGATTGTTCACAGCTTTAGTTTGCTTGGCTCCACAGTCAACACTCTTGGTACCAGCAGCCAGGAAATAAAAAGATGAAATGCATTGTGAAAGTATGCTGTCAGGGACTGCTCCAGAATACTGAAGAGCAGTGATGTCTGTCTGGAGACTAAGGTGTGCCTAGTCCAGGCCATGGTCTTCGCAATTATTTGTTATGCATCAGAAAGCTGGACAGGGATGATAGAAGGAGAGTTGATGCATTTGAGCTGTGGTGCTGGAGAAGAGTTTTGAATATATCATGGACTGCTACGAGAACAAACAGGTTTGTCCTGGAGAGGGTGAAACCAGACTGTTCCTTGGAGGAAGCTTTGTCTGACATACTTTATGCATGTTGCAAAGAGGGACCAGTCCTTGGAGAGGGACATTATGCTTGGGAGGGCTAAGAGACAGCACAGGAGAGGAAGACCCTTGATGAGATGGATTGACTTAGTGACTGGGGTAGTGAAGGGTAGACCTGTCAGGGACAATAAGGTTGGTTTAGGATAGAGCAGGCTTCAGAAATGTTGTACATAGGGTCTCTATGAGTTGCAAGTGACTTGATGGCACTTAATAACAACATTAGTAGAAAGTTGGTTGTTAAAATCCACCATGATGCACCTCAGAAGACAAGACTAGTGATATATACTTCCAAAAGATCACAGCCTTGTATATATCCTATGGAGTTGTTGTGTTCCACACACATGAGGTCATCACGAATTAGAACTGATTTTATAACAGTGAACAATGGAAATAATGTAGTCTAAAATTATTATAATTATTTGAAATATTCAATTGAACTTTGAATCTGATGTCAGAAAACTCACTCAATTCCAGCTAGCCCTGGTAGAAGTATGACATCTGTACATTACTGACTCAGACTTTCAGCTTTTTCCAAATTTATGTGTGACTCTCTGGTAGGCAAAGTCTCTGACTAAACTCTTGACTGAAGGAACTCAAAGCCACATGATTGGAACCTACCAGCTGCTCCATGGAAGAAAGATCAACAGCTATGCGATTTACTGCCTCTGAGAATCTGATGGATGGTCAGTTATAAGTCAGTTTCAATTAGATAATACATAACAAACAAAAACAACTTATTTATTGTTTAACAACTAGTCAAAAAATAAAATACCTTAAAGTAATATGAATGTATTACCACTCATGACTCTACAGATCAGCTATGACACATAATAAATCTTAATTAGTCTTCCCTAAGGTTGCTTTTCTGTTGGGCTGATTAGGAATGGACTAGTACAGCATGATCTCATTCATATTGATGTCTGTAGATTGGGTGACATGTTTTTCTCTCAGCTAGCAGCTTAGCCTAGTTTATTCTCATGGAGGTTCCAGAGTTCTAAAAGAGACATAAGTACCTCATGCAAGTCTTGAGTCTTAGGATCAGAACTAAAATGATGTTACTTCTATGGAATTCTATTGGCCCAAGAAGATTGCAAAGCCAGCTCAGTCAGATTCAAGGTAGGAAAATGAACCTCACCTAGTAATGGAAAGGCCTTCAAAGACATATTACAGAAGACAGGGATATCAGGAGTTGTGAATATTTGAGGTTGCCAGTACAGATGTACCCTGAATTAAGATTCAATGCTTGTTATTATTGTTAGGTACCACTGAGTCAAGTACAACTCATAATGACCCTGTGAACAACAGATTGAAATTATATCATATCTCGTGTCATCCTCATCATCTCTTATACACATGAGTCTGTTGCTGCAGTCACCGTATCAAGCCATATCACTGGGAGTCTTCCTCTCTTTCCTTGATGCTCTACCTTTCCAAGCATGATGTCCTTTTCCAAGGAATACCCTGTGCTAAAAATATGCACAAAGAAAGAAGAAGTTTTTCCATCCTTACCTCCAAGGAACATTTTGGCTGGATCTTTTTCCAAGATGTGTATCTGTATCCTTTTGACAGTCCATGGAATAGTCAGTACTGTTCTTTAACACCACACTCAAAGGCATCAATTCTTCTTTCACCATCCTTATTTGTTGTCCAGTTCCCAGATGCTTAGTAACTGATTGAGAAGACTAGGGTCTGAATCAGGTGCACCCTAGTCTTCAAACTGACATCAGCCCTCTTCAGTTTTCTGGAAAGGTCTCTGATAGTAGACTCACCCAAAGCAATACATCTCTTGGTTTTCTAACTTGTGATACCAAGGGTGTTGATTTTGGATCCAAGTGAGATGAAATAATTGACAACTTCAAGTCTTTCTCCATCTATCATGATGTTGCCTATTCTAATATTAATTGATTCAGTAATTTATATACAAAGCTGAGTTGTTAATCCTCTGTTTTCTATTCAAGGAACTAAAAGTTTTGACTTTTATTTCAGTCACTGTTTTCTTGGTTGTCATTGGGAAGGAAGATGCATAGTTTTCTGAAAAGGTCAGAATGTTTCCATTTTCTGCTTCTCTTTTTTCCCACTCTTCCACCCCCATACTGAATATTCTTTGAACCTTGTCATCTTTTCTACTCTAATAGTTCAAAATGACTGAGAAAATTGATATGTCAAAAACATAATCATAAAATAAAATACAAACTTCTAAAAATTATCTTAATCTGTGTATGCTCTTGAGATCTCCTCTGATTTAAACAAGGCACAATTGCCATTTAATATTTTGCTTTAAGTAATTAGTCTGTTTTCATTTTCTCCATCCCTTCTGGTTTCTATTTGCAAAGGTTAAAAATTATTTCTTACCATGGTGTAATTGTGGCAAAATTCTATGCACAGTGAGTGTAGCATTTGAGCCCAGAAATAGCCACCTATTTCAGGGCTCACTTATGAAAAGGCATTTGTTCCTATGTTTTGTGACTGTCATTTAGGTATTACAAGGACTTAATCAAAGTGAAGAGAAGGAAAATAAAAACACCAAGAGAAAATGTTGTACTTGTCAATATTGTTGTTAAGTGCTATTGAGTCAGCTATGACTCATAGTGACCCTATGAACAACAGATCATAATTTTGCCCTATCCTGTGCCATCATCACTATTTCGACCATACTCAAGTCTGTTGTTACATTCAGTATATTAATCCACCTCATTGAAGATTTTCCTCTTTTTCACTAATTCACAATTTTTTCCCAGTGTGATGTCTTTTATCAAAGGCTGGCACCCCCTGACAACATGCCCAAAGTATGCGAGACCAAGTTTCACCAGCCTTGTCTCTAAGGAGCGCCCTGATTGCACCTCCTCCAAGAGTTTGTTCTTTTGAAAGTTCATGGGATAGGAAATGCTCTTCACAAACATCACAATTCAAAGACATCAATTGTTTTTTTCTCTTCTTTCCAAGTATTGAGGGGTAGTACTCAAGAACCAGTGAAACAAATATATAAACATACAAAGAACTTCCTTGGAATGATTTACTCTATCAAGTGTGAAGTTATAAAGTGACATGAAAACCAGATGCATGATTCTTGCACCCAATAACTTAACAATCTGCTTGAAAAAGGTAGGTCTAATTGAACAGAGCACAATGATAAAAGTAAAGAGATAAATTAGTGCACAATTGGGAAGAGTGGTCAGAAAATTATACATAGGTCTTTTTGGAAGGCTGTCTTGGCTATGGAAGTCTGAAAATCCCTTCTCTAAAGTACTCAGGAGCAACGGTGTCTCTCTGGAGACTAATGTGTGCCTGATACAGGCCATGGTCTTTGCAATTGCTTGTTATGCATCAGAGAGTTGGACAATGACTAGGGAGGACAGGAGGAGAGTTGATGCCTTTGAGCTGTGGTGCTGGAGAAGAGTACTGAATGTACCATGGACTGCCAGGAAAACAAACAGATTCACTTTGGAGAGGATTAAACCCAGCTACTCCTTGGAGGCAAGGATTCTGGGGCTTTGTCTGACATAGTTTGGACATGTTGCCTGGAGGGACGGGTCCTTGGAGAGGGACATCATGCTTGGGAGGGTGGAGGGACGGTGCAGGAGGGGAAGACCCTCTATGAGATGGATTGATTTGGTGACTGGGGTAATCGGGATGGGTGTGTCAGAGGCAGTGTGGTTGGCGCAGGATAGAGCAGGGTTTAGGGCTGTTGTGCATAGGGTCGCTATGAGTCTCAAACGACTTGATGGCACATAACAACAACAACAACAATGTAGAAAATATAGATTATTAGCTGAGCTAATTCAGAATGATAGAACCTCAAATGAGATAAAGGAGTCAAGGATATTATATGTGTTTCCTTAAATGTTTTTATAGTTGCTGATTCATGTACTGATTCAGTTTAACATTTATGTGAGATCTTAGATGTCGCAGAGATATATTATTTTCTTTCTTCAAACACTGAATGTGTTTGAAAATGTTCAAAGCTGCCTTCCACAAATGTCTCCTTCAGCCATGTAGAGGTTGGTAACATACTAAAGCTTATGTATGGAATATTGACTGCCACTTGCGTCTCTACCTACACACTCTGAGGAAGGCAGAACTGAAAGCTCCTTGGAAGAAGACAGTGTTCTAGTGAGCATGGACCCAGCAGCACCTCGGCTTCAAAGCTCTCATTTCACATCTGAATCAAAGGCTAGCCTAAACATGGGATACAGCCCTTCCCTTCCTTTTATTTTTCCTGTCAAAATGAAAAATGGCTGGGAGGAAGCTCTAATTATGTGGAACATGCTGGGCACTGGTTTCATGTCCAAGAAAATTGGTGTAACCACTGTCCTTGAAGCAAATAAGGTGATGTTGTGGTGACCAAAGAGATGGGCTGGTTGACTTACCAGTAGCAAAAAAGCCCCAAGTATTTTAATGGTGTTTTCAAATTTTAAAGACTAGATATAATATTTCATTTTAATTTGATTCAGTTCTGTGGCCAAGCCCCAATAGGTGTTATTATCAATCACTCTCATTTCTCAGTTTAGTAAACTGACGCTTAGAGAGGCTGAGTAACTTAATTAAAGAACATTATTAGTCAAAATGTGGAAATCTGGTTCATTTCTTTAACTCATGAGTTCAGTGTTGTTTTTAATATAACATGTTATTTTTCCCCCCCTTAATAGCTCACCTTATTGTTCTTGTTGTTGTAAATTGTAGAGTTGGAACGAACTCATAGCTGACCCTCTGGTGGGTTTTCAGAAACAGTTTATAATTAAGTTAATAGCTCACTTTATTATTTATTTGATAACTTACTTGCTTTAAAAAACGTCTCACAAAATAAATCAATATTACTCACTTTTGTTCTTTTCTTAAGAAATCTGAAAAGATTTCTCCAAAGGTTTGAAGCCTGTTCTCACAAAAGCAACTATAGTCTTATCTTTGTAAATGCTCTAGGCTCTTCTTGTTCACTTAGATCTGTTTGTGAATTTTCAGATGTACTAAATTATCTATGGGAGGGAAAATAATATTTTAAAATTTAAGCAATTTTCTTCCTTTCTACACTAAAATTATGGATCTACTGCTTGTTAATGTTGACAACATCCCACTGAGGTAAGGAGGTCAGGAACACTATTATCTCTGTTTTTAAAAACCGGTACAGAGAGGAAACAACTTGCCCAAGGACATGATGACTCAGTCAGTAGAGGAGCCAGGGTCAAAACAGCCCTCATTTTTTGATTTGCAATGCAGACCAAGACCATGATCCAGATGAGTTACGGGATGAAGGCCCTTCCCAAACAAGTGTGTATTAGTCAGACATGGAAATAATTATGTCCCTTTCACATTTTGAACAGAAAGTGAACTCTCAAAGATGTTGGCAAAGGACAAGGCACAGATTCCCAAAGATTACTTTTTAAAAAAAATTTCTTCTTAAGTTACAGATGTCTAGTGTAAAAAGAGGGGGTAGGGAGCCCCTTTTTGTTGTCTTTTGCCTTAGGCCTGGCCTCATATAACATCCCTCACCAAGCCCTGGTGGGAGGAAGGATTACACTTTCCCTTATTCCCTAGGGTAGATCTTGTTCTTTTAAAATAAACACTTGAAAATTTTTTTCTTCTTCTAATATTAGCTTTGGTTTTGAACCAGAATTGATTTGGCATTGAGGAGCTAGACAGGATGAGTAGTGTTTTCAATGAACAGAAGACAAGATAATCATCTGACAGAGCCTTTCAGAATCATTAAGAATGAGGAACTCAAAGTAGGATTAATTTTTATAAAAAAAAAAGGCATGATTTGAAATAGCCATTCATCACTTCCCTTGGCTAAGTCACAGAATGATTAAAAAAACTGCATTTACCTACATTCCCATTTCCACAGACAAGAATAACAGTATGCTCTGGGTCAGCTATGGGTTTATTCTGACTCTATGGTACACAAAAACAATAACAATTTGCTGAGGGGTCAGTTACGGGCTGATTTTGACTTAATGGAACACAGTAACATCAACATGTGGTTATGTGGGCTTGAGCATGACTGAGATTGTAAGGAAGCTAAAAATTTCAGATTTGTTGTTCAAAACATCACAGTGAGTGCTGATTGACTTTTGATACATAATAACAACATAAGGTTTATGTCAACTAATATATGTAGAACACTTGAGACAAACCACATCATATAGCTGGAATCAGGCATTTGCTATAGTTTTGTGGTTTTTTCATTGTTGTTGTTATGTTTTAAGTCACCTGCAACTCATAGCAACTCAATGTACAACAGCCCTAAACCCTGCTCTATCCTTTGCCAATCTTACTGTCTCTGACACACCTACCCCTATTAGCCCAGTCACTGAATCAATCCATCTCATTGAGGGGTCTTCCTCTCCTGCACTGTCCGTCCCTTGCAACATATCCAAAGTATGTCAGAGTAAGCTTCAGAATCCTTGCCTCCAAGGAGCAGCTTGGTTTTACCCTCTCTAGGCTGAATCTGTTCATTCTCTTAGCAGTCCATGGTATATTCAACACTCCTCTCCAACAACACAGCTCAAAGCCATCAATTCTCCTTCTAGCACCTGTAGTCATGGTCCAGCATAGCAAGTGATTACATTTATTATAAATGTACTTAGCCTGAAAGACCATTTTGAATGGTAACATAGCACTAGAATTGAATTTAACATTCTAGAAAACATTTACATTAATGGAGATAGAAATCCTACCTGTATGCTTCAAGAGGAAAAATGAAATACACTAATTTTTTTTTAACCCCTGAAACTCTCACTGTAAGATGATTTTTTGGGGGGGAGGATTAGTTTTTATTATTTATTCTTTTTAAAATTTTATTCTGATTTCTTTACAAAGTTTGAATACATTGTTTTTCACAAAAGATCCTTTTGCTTACCTTCACCCCACTAATTCATCAAATTGTGCAACCCTATGATTAACACCTTACACCCCCACCCATCCTCATCTCTCTATTTCCACCCTCCCCCCTGCCTTGGATCGTCATACTCATCCTACAAAAATTGCTGTTGTTGTTGTTTTGTGTGTTATTTATATATTTATTACATTGTTGGTCGGATTTTTAAATGGTGCAACCATTCTGGAAGGCAGTTTAGCCCTTCCTCAAAAAGCTGAACTTAGAAATTCCATATAACCTAGTTATTCCACTACTTGGAATATAGCCTGAGAAAATGAGAACTAAGACACAAAGATTTGTACACCAATGTTTATAGCAGCATTATTCACCATCACAAGAACATGGAAACAGCCCAATTGTCCAACCTCAAATGAATGGATTGAGAAATTATGGTACATTCACCCAATGGAAAACTATGCAGCAAGCAGAACAATACTTTTGTAAATTATTACTTAACTTGGGAGGGACTGGAGAACATTATGCTGAGTGAACTAACTCAGTCCCACAAGGATAACTATTGTATAAATCCATTATTGTAGAATGAGTATAAGGATCCAGGAGGGGTAGGAGAGGCTGAAAGCAGAGGGATGTGGATGTGCAGGGGGAGGGGGATTAATCATTGAGTTGTATACTTTGATGGGTGGGGAGGATGAGGGAAATTGAAAGAATTTGTTCAAATATGTATCTGAGTATTGTAAATAAACTAATGGAAAAATACACCATAATACACCATTTTAAATTTCCTTTTGTGAAATCTTTTTTTTTTTTTTACCTTTTGTGAAATCTTATCTGAAGCTCACTTTTTGATCCTATAATATCAAGGGATTTTATCTTCTTATCCTTAAAAAAATAATAATACCACCAGCTACCTTTAAATTGTTTCTGATTCATAGCAATCCTGTGTATCTCAGAATAGAATTAAGGTACCTAGGACTTTCAATGACTGATTTGTCAGTAAATCATTGGTCCTTTCTTTCTTTCTTGTTATATACCATTGAGGTGAGTATGTTTTATAGCAACTCTATGAACAACTGACCTAAATTCTGTCCTCTCCTGTCCTGTCACTCACCATCTCTTATATATTTGAGCCCATTGCTACAGTCAATGTGCCAATATGTATCGTTGAGTCTCTTCTTCCCTTTCCTTGATACTCCGTCTTTCCAAGCATGATATCCCTGTCTAAGGAATAGCTTCTCCTAGCAACATATCTGATTTGATTAGACCTGATTCCTGTTCATGCCATGGGGTGAAATCCATGTGTATAGTCTGTGTTTATGTTTCTGTGCAAAAAATCATTGGAGGAGCTCAATATCAGCTCTAAAAACTAGGACAGGTGCTGATTGTGGAACAGACCATCAACCACTCATATTCAAGTCCAGGATAAAGCTAAAGAAGATTAAATCAAATCCACAAGAACCAAATTTGACCTTGAATCTATCCCACTTGAATTTCAAAACTCTCTCAGTAACAGGTTTGAATCTTTAAACACTAATTAATGAAGACCAGAAGAGCTGTGGGAAAATATCAAGAATATCATCTATGAAGAATGCAAAAGGTCGTTTCAACAACAGAGGAGGGAGAAAAGTCCAAGAGAGGTATCAGAAGAGACTCTGAATATTGCACTAGAATGCCAGGAAGCTAAAGCAAAGGGAAGAAATCAAGATGTTAAGGAACTGAACATAAGATTACAAAGGGCATCTTGGAAGACAGAGAAATATTAGAATGAAATGTGCAAAGAGATGGAATCGGAAAATCAAAAGGGCCAAATTAGCTCATCATTTCTTAAGTTGAAGGAGCAGAAGAACAAATTCAAGCCTTAAATTGCAATACTAAGGTTTGTATGGGTAGAATATTGAATAATCCAAGAAGCATTAAAAGAAAATGGGAGGAGTACTGTACCAAAAAGAATTATCTGACAACAGAAAAATCTAACCAAAACATCCAATCCAGACCAAGTGGTGATGAAGGCAGAAGATCAAGCTGTTCTGGAGGAATTAGCAAAAAACAAGACCCTAAGAATTGATGGCATAAAAATTGACATATTTCAACAAATGGATACTGCCATGGACATGCTCACCAAGTTGTGCCTAGAAAATCTGGAGGACAACTACCTGGCCAATTGACTGGATGAAATACATATTTATTCCTATCCAAGAAACAGTGATTCAAGAGAGTATGGAAATTATCGAACAATAAAACTAATATCACACACATGCAAAATCCTGCTGAAGATTATCTAGAAATGACTGAAACAGTACATTGGCAGAAAACTACCAGAAATACAAGCTGGATTTAGAAAAGGCCGTGGCACCAGAAACATTATTCCCCAATGTGAGATGGATCTTGGCTGAAAGCAGAAAGTACCAGAGGAATGTCTATCTGTGCTAAACTGACTATGCAAAAGCATTTGACTGTGTAGATTACAACAAATTGTGGCTAACCTTGAAAAGAATGGG